>NC_057803.1:743350848-743694697 GCF_018294505.1 Triticum aestivum
ACTGGAGCGGCATTGCTTTGAATCATCCTGCACGTTGTGAGCATCGTGCCCCGTGTGAGAAGTTTGTTGCCTTTGAATGGACTGATAGCGGCAGGAGGTTCCTGGGGTGTGCAAAGAAGGTGATTTTCTTGCCAGTTCAATTAGTTCTTAAAGTGTTGAAGTGGTTTTGTGAAAATGTGAATTCATTACTGATAGAATCTGCTTGTAATATGTGCATCCACTGAACTGCTGAGTTGACTGATGCAATAAGTCTGAAATTAGGCTGTTTAAAGTATATATCTCTGGCCATAAATCTTGATATAAAATAAGTTCAAAATGCATGAGTAGGCAGTGAAATAGTTCTATACAAAATAAGTCTGAAATTAGGCAGTTTCCAATTTGTGGCCATTGTTTTTTGAAATCATTTTAGCTCTATATTTTCTTTCCAGTAGTAGGCAGTTTAGGTACTGCTTTTAATGGATTGAACATTGTTTCTGTTAGTTTAGGAACATTGTTCCTGTTATTTTCTTTCCAGTAGTAGGCAGTAGTAGAAAACATGACTAATTAATGGATTGGTTTTTTTATTTTTATCAGTAATGTTTTTAGAAATTGGTTTAATTATATTTCCTTTCTTCACACATTCATAGGATGTACCAAAGTGCAACTTTGTGGACTGGATTGACCCTGAGTGGCCAGTCCAATTGAAGCAAGCTTTAAATACCATCTGGACTATGTATGAGGAAGAGACAACCAATAGGTTGAGGCGGAATGTAGTTAATGCTGAAGAAGTAGTGAAGGTAATGGAAGAGAAGAGGAAGATGGAAAATGACCTCAGGTTTTTTAAAGTTGACTTTGCCAAAATGGTGGCTGACAAGGAGGATGCAATTACCCAGTTAGGCAATGCAAGGTTGGTTATTAGTGACCTGCAGGAACAGATTGAGAAAAAGAACTTGGCTGACAAGTCAGACACTAACATTCATCAAGTGCTGAGGCTCAAAGCAGAGAAAAAGAGAGATCAAGAGAAGGAAGAGAAGGTGAAGCTTGTGCAGGAGATGGACAAGATCAAGCAGGAGAGGTCCATGTTGTTGGAGGAGAAGGAGAAGTGGAAGCAAGAGAAAAGGCACCTGGAGCACACTATAGGTGATCTGTTCAATGAGAAGGAGGCCACCAAGGGGAAGATCAGGAAGATCAAAGAGATAGTTGATGAATGATTCAATGTTATTGTAGTTGTATCTGCTACAGTACTCCATCTGCGATGTGTGTCACTAAAAGTGCAAGACATTTGTACTGATTTGTGTTGCTGGATAATGCTATTAATTTGTGTTGCTGGATTATTTTGTGATGCTGGATTAATTTGTGTTGCTGGATAATGCTATTAATTTGTGTTGCTGGATTATTTTGTGATGCTGGATTAATTTGTGTTGCTGGATAATGCTATTTCTGCCACATTTTTGTTGAACCTGTTCATGTAGATGTACTCCAGGGAGTAGGTGGTAGGTGGTTTTGGTTGTTTCTGTCTATGGAGTAGTCTATGACCCCTAGTATAATAACAACATTTAGGCTGCACTCAAAACCCACAATAATTCTACTAGAATAACAACATTTAGGCTGCACTCAAAACCCACAATAATTCTACTAGAATAACAGCATTTAGGCTTAACCAAAAACCAACAATAATTCTGCTAGGTCAACATAACTCCACAACAACATGAAGGCTTGATCACACATAACATAGGTTCACAGGACTAAAATTACCACATAGGTTCAAAGGACTGAAATTAAATAGGTTCACATGACCTCAATTCAAACACAGGTTCAAAGGACTCAAATCAACACACATCCAAGGTTGTCAGGACAGATACAAGGGTTCTAGCCCCAAAAGTTGCAAACACTTGCAGATATCAAAGATCACACATTTCCACTTGCTATGAAGTAGCTCTTGAGTCTTGCATATTTCCGAGGTTTCTTCCTGGAACCTGTTGCAGCATTAGATGCTCCACCAACTCTTCCACCTCTAACTGACCTCTGTTTTTTAGCAGCAGCAACAACAGTTGATGTAGATGTAGAAGTACCAGCAGCAGAAGAAGTCCCTTCTCCACATGGAGGCCTAGATGCTGGCCTTGGTGCTGAGAAAGCAGCCCTTGGTGCCCTACTAGCAGCTCTTGGTGCCCTAGGAGCAGCTCTTGGTGCCATAGGAGCAGCAGTAGCATCAGGTGGAGTGTACGATTGTGACTTTTGCCTTCTCTTTTCCTGCAATTTTTAAAACAAACAACAATTAAAATCTAAATAAGCTAAATCAGATACAATGATTAAGAAATATGTACCATGCTTCTATTTTTCCTTAGCTGGAGATCAGGCCTCAAAGGTTGTCCACAATTAGTAAACCTGTGGCCCATTAACCTACAGTTGCCACATCTGATTGTAGCCATCCTAGAGGTGTCTTTTGGTTTAGGAACTTCAAACCTTCCCTTCTTCCTCTTTTCTTCCTTTCTTCCACTCCGGTCCTCTTTGTGGAATACAGGAGGCTCAATATCAGGTTTTCCTGACTTGACCCCAAGCATCTTCTCCAGGAACTGGATACATTATTGGTTTGTATGCCTCCAAATACATTGCTTTCCTCAAGAAAGGACTTACAAAATCCTCAGGTTGCATCTTGGCCTTGTAAATTGCACTTCAACCATGGTTGCATGGCAACCCTGCCATGTCCCACTTCCTGCATCCACAAGTGTGCTCCTCAAGGTTCACAGCATAGGTCTTTGGCCCACTGCTTACTTGCCATAGGTTAGGCCCTGCCCTAATTGCTTTGCAATCTCTTTGATATTTCTTGCTCATCTCTAGCTGCTCTGCATATGTTGGAGCTATTTCCCATCTAGAAGTTGCTGCACTTTCTCTTTTTCCATCAAACCTGACTAGCAACTTGTCTTTGATTCCATTAATCATTGTCACTATTGGTTTGTTTCTAACATCCAAGATATATTTATTGAAGACCTCACTTATGTTATTGACCACCAGGTCTGTTTTGCAATTTGTGTCCATTTCATGCCTAGCCCATGTGTGTACTGGAATACCAGATAACCACCTCCATGCCTCCTCACACTCATTCTTCAAATTGGCCATGGCTACATCAAAACCATGCTTTGTGTAGGAATAGCTAGCACTGTTCATGCATTTTTTCAGATCTTCACCTCTAAATCCAGCTCTTTGAAAATTTGCATAAATGTGCCTTAAACAAAATCTTTGTGGGCAGTTTGGAAATACATCATTGACATCATTTAGCAGGCCCTGGTTTCAAAAGAAAGTAACTAAGTTTCAACCTTAAGTTCAAACAATCACTAACTAATAAACAAATTGAGCATACTTAAGACACAAAAGAAAGTAACTAGGTGACAATTAGAGCATACTTAAGGCACAAAAGAGAAAATAGATCACTGACCTTCTGCCTATCTGACATGATGGTGTATTTGCCAAACTTTCCCTCTTCTGTGCCTCCCAGAGCATACTTAAGTTGGGTGAGAAACCATCTCCAACTGGGTGTGTCCTCCACTCCTACAATTCCAAAAGAAATGGGATACATGTTGTTGTTGGCATCCCTACCAGTAGCTGCTAGGATTTGTGCTCCAGTTGTAAGCTTTATGAAACATCCATCCAATCCAATGAAAGGTCTACATCCATTTAGAAAACCCTCCCTAGGTGCATTGAGACAAAAGAAAAGACCATGGAATCTGGGACCTGGATGTGGGTTTTCATTTGTGCTTTTTGGAGTGACAGTTGTGACAATGCATCTAGATCCTGGATTGCATATTTTTACTGTTTCAATGTAATCAGTCAACCTATGGTACTGCTTCTTATGATCTCCTAGGACAATTTCCTTTGCTGCCTTTTTAGCTCTCCATGCCATCATCTTTGGAACTTCAATTCCAAATTTCCTCTTTGCCTTGTCTACCAATGCTGGCACAGTTGTGTTTGGTTCTGATCTAATTGTCTCTAAGATAGTGCTTCCTAGTCACTTTGAGCTCACTTTACTATGTTTGTCACTAGTTGGGCAAGTATGTTCTGCTCTAAACTTCTTTACACAGAATGTTTGCTCATTCTTGATCTGAGAAGCAACAATATAAAAAGGACATCCTTTGTCCTTGTGGTCACACCAAGCAATGACCCTGTCTTTGCAGTTCCTGTGATATCTGAAAGACCTCAGCTGCTTGATGTGAAAGTTAAGTAGAGCACTCCTAAATTGGTACACATCTTTGAAACATAGCTTCAAACAAAATTGCTGCTCTGGATTCAGTCTGCTTTCATCATACCATTTTCTTGGCTTTGCCTTCTCTGCTCTTCTTTTCCTTCCTGAGGGAATAATAAAAGACATAGGCTCATTGCTATCATCATCCTCTGAGTCCAAAAACCCAAGATTTTCATCCTCATCACCTGATGGAAACCAATCAGGCTCAATTGGATCATTGGCTGATGAGTGTGTTTTTCTTGTTGGCCCCACTCTCTTTCCAATCCTAAGCACAGGCTGCTGCAGTACTCCATCTTCAGTGAAATGTTCTTCTTCAGCTACATTTGCAGCTTGTTCAGTGTGCTCTTCCTCTTCCTGCTCCTCAGGAACATCATAAATGTCCTCTGGTTCTGTGTCACCCTCAAAGTGCAGTGCTGCCTTCTTCATATCTGCTACAGTTCTTTGCAGGTCAGCACTATCTTCATTAGAGCTATTTTCCTCCTCACTTTTTGAATCAAGATCCATGTCTGCATAATTGGCACTGTCTTCTATCTGAGAGTTATGGTATTCATCATAAGCTTCTGTCTGGGGAGGTGGCATAGTTTGGATGGCCTGGTAATTTACACTCTGCTGTGTGCCAAAGAACAAAAACTCATCTGTGCCTCGGCCTGAACTTGAACCAACATAATCACCAAATTCCTTATGGGCCACACCATCTTCACTGACTGCAAACACTATATCAGGATCATTGCTATATTCTTCATCAGATATCTGAACTAGTTCTGCTGCCTTTCTCTTTCCCTTCTTTGCTGGAGACACAACAATTGCCTGCTGCCTCTTGCCCTTAGTAACCGACAATGTCATCCTCCTGATGTCCTGGTTTTGCCTAAGCATTTCATCCACCTTCATCTGACTGTCAAGCAGTTTGAAACCATCCAATCCTATTCCACCACAGCTCATGTAATAGAGGCAGTCTGAAAAACTATACCCATTGTCAAGCATCACATACATAAGATTGTAATATCTTATGTCTTTCTTAAAGAACTTTGTCCTGATGTATTTAATCCCTTTAAAATCAATATGCACGTCCCACTGCTCATAGCTCGACCTACATACAATACCAATTAAAATGTACAAGTTACTATAACATAAATTTGAACAACACATTGTACTATTGGAATATAAGCCTAACAGTGTAATTACCTAAATTTGTACAACACAAGCACACTGCAATCCTAACAATGTAAATATGCACAAAATTTGGAGAACAAAATAATTGTAGGTTCTAATCTGTACTCAAACCCTAGATCGACCTAAACCTGAAGAACGAAAAACACTTCATAAAACGAAAGCAGAAGGAGAAGGAGATAGAGGCCGTACGTGTCGTCGCCGGCGTTAGTAGGGACGACTGCTGCAGCCGACAGCGTCTGCGCCGCAGCGGTAGCCTTGCCTGCACGGCAAGAAGATGACGGATCATCCTCATCGGGTTCGTCTCCCGCGCCTTCAGCTTGAATGGATCTGGATCCAAATGGAGCAGCAGGCGGCGCCGCCGCCCCTGCAGCCGCCGCCGCCCCCGCAGTCACCGCCGCCCCCGCAGCCGCCGCACCCGCCCTCTGCCCGCGCCACGGCGATAGCGGGCTGCCCTCTGAGGAGGACGACTCATAGTCGACCCCAAGCAGGTCCAGCCCGCGACTCCGTCCGGATCTGGAGCCGTCGTCGTCACCACCCTTGACATCGCCGGAGGGAGTACTTGCCATGGTTGCGCGCGCAACAGAGAAGAGAGGGAGGGGAATGAGAGCACCAGGGCCGGCGCCCAGGGCTTAACTAGCTAACGGGCGTTTCCGCCATTCCGTTACCCCTTTGCCATATGGCTCCGACAGGTGGGCCCGACAAGTCAGATTCTCAGTTAGTCGTGGCTCACAGAGCGTTTATGCTTTCTGTTACTCACTTGCCGAGGAAGTGGTGGTTTTTTGAAATTTTCGGCAATAGTGGTGGTTTTGCAGTATCCGTGTCACAAATGTGGTGGCTTTCAGCAATTTACTCCACGTGGAATGATGTGTTTTGGTCGCCGGAGCTATCATTTGCTTCAGCTCAATCAGTTGTGTACTATCACTGTGGTTGATACCCACTCCACTCTTCCTCTTGCCTCAAGATTTTAGTTTGGTTGATTCCGCTTAGTGCCCACATTGATGCACCACCTTTCGCGACACCAGTGCACGCGCTTCCTCGGCTCCGGCGACCAGCGGGGCGCATCTCTCTCTGTCCCAGGTAATAAGATCTATCTCCCTCCTACCTTAGCCTTGGTTCCTTCCCATGTGCATTAATTAGTACTAGATCTGTACCCGTTTCCGGCCTTGGTGGATAGTGGATTCCTCGCCGCCAAGGCCCTCCGCCCCCGCTGTATCCCCATTCCCCAGTGCAAAACTGTAGAAGCTGGGGCAGAGCAGAGGAGCCAGAGCAGGGACTAGAAATATGAGGGCCAAAATGGAGCTAGCCTCAAGTCTGTGCTGAAATGTGTGGATCAGACTATAATAAGAAGTTTAAGATTGTATTCGCTGTTTCAAGTATCCACCCACGGTGACTATATTTTTGGGTGGGTTCTTGTATGCAGTATGTCTATGTAGGACTTTTCAACAGTATATATGGGATGATTTGATCACCTTTGTGCCAATGATTTGTTATGCCGATGTTATCCAAACTATATTTGTTTATTCCCTGAATAAGTAACTTCTGATATCTTCTTGATTATTATTCTGGACTACTTGACTTACAAGCATGTTTTCTGTTTTCTGTTTGCAGATGTACATGACAGACAGCAATTAAGCAGGGTAAAGCAGGGCAATGCAAAAGGTGTTATTTCCTGTTGCCTTCAACAAACGCCGAGATGTGAGATCGACTGGACAAGCAGACTGCTTGTGGGTTTCTGCCCCACTCTCAAAATAGTATTATTACTCTTTGACATTGTCTACAGATTTGATTTGGCAGTAGGTTCCTTTTTCTTATTACCATGGCAGTTGAGTAATTTATCTTGTCATTTCCCACTCCAACAGATTTTACCGATAAAGGCTTTCGCCCGCTTTATATATAAAGCACCAATCAACAAGCATCCAGTACAAACACACGCCATCACACACACCCAAGGCGCTGAGCGCAGCAACACCATCCCTAGCACTACCACCACGAAGAGATGAAGCTACATATGATGATCCATGAGCTTCAAGGCGACGCCTTCAGGAAGGGTATGACACCGGCGTGCCACCATTGCCCGATCCAAGGATCGGAGTTTCCCCTGGGGCTGCATGATGGGCAATGAGAGCCGCGACGATGCCTTCAAGAAGGGAACCATCTTCGCCACCGCCGGTCCGTCCGAAGATAGAACAGGTTTTCACCTCGGCCGACACTCACCGCCACAGAACGCCACACCCTGGCTACCACGCCGCCCACACGGCCATGGCGAGCGGGCAGCACCAAGCAATGAGCTCTGTCCAAGAGCACCGCGCTACCACCACCAGGGCCGCCGCCCCGGCATCGAAGACCTTGACACCACCTCACCCGAGACTCGTCGCTACCCCAACCAAAGAGACGAGCGGAAAGGTCCCACCTTTCGCACCCCTGGGCGACCCCCATCGTCGAGACCTGATAGGCCGGCCAGAACTAGCATCCATCAGCCCGTCCTGCAGCCCCGAGCGCGAGACGAACTCGATCCTGCAGCACCGTGAGGGGGACGAGGTCAGTCATGCTGCACCGTGCGCGAGACGAGCTCGGTCCTGCTGTACTATGCGCGAGACGAGCTCGGTCCTGCCGCACCGGACGCGAGACGAGTGATGGACCGCGGCTGGGAGAGGGCCAGCCCTTTGATGGAAGTAGTGCCCGGACGACGAGGAGATGGGGCGAAGGTCAAGACGATCCGAACGCGGACGAGCCGACGCCGGAGAAGTCGGCCATCGCCGCAGTCAGAGCCGCCGAGCCACCATGAAGCCGCCACGACACCGAGAGGCCACCACCAACGCCGGACCTCCCAGCGCCGCCGCCCATGGCCAGAGCAACGGCCACGCCCTGCCGGTGCCCACCCGCGTCGTCCGGCAAGCTCCAAGCGTCAGAGCAGCCGGGCGCACACCACCGAAGCCACACGCCGGAGCGCCAGCCACCACCACAGAGCATGCGCATCCACGCCCTGGCCAACACCACTGGAAGCTCCACCACCCCACCGGAGAAGCACAACCACCAGCAACACCACCACCGCCTTAGCAGGGCCGCCAGCCGTCCCTGCCGCCACCAACCACCAACACCAACCAGATCTGGGCAGAGCCACCCAGATCCGCCGCCAGAGCAACCCGCCTCCTCGGATGCCCACAAGCCGCCGCTGGAGGGTGGAGGGAGGAGAGGGGGCACTCCTGCGGGCCACCACGACGTCGGAGAGGGGGAGGGAGCCGGAGCAGAGGAGAGCCATTGCAGTGCTCGTCTTAAGCATTCACGAAACAAACACAACTCCCAACCCTGAAAATAGTATTTTCATTGCTCGTCTATCAATTATTCAGGTCATTCCCTACTCTTAAAATAGTAGTCTTACTATTTGCAGTTGTCTAAAGATCTGATCTGCCAGTAGGCTTGTATTTTCTTATCACCATTGCAGCGGGCTATTTTATCTCGTGATTCCCCACTCTAATAGGGTTTTCATCCATCACTGCACGCATAAGCAATTCCATTGCTTGTCTTACGGGTCTACAGAACAAACACAGCTCCTCTCCTCTACACCTAAAAAGTAAACCCTGCAAAGCTGGCTAGCACTGCCTTAAGCGTTAGCTTAAAATTAGCCGCATCGCCGTTCTTGAAGGAACTCCTTGCTAGTGCTTCGACGTACCTTGGAGTCGACATGGCACGTGAGCTCCGTGATCTGGAGATCACTATCTTGCCGCAGTTTGAGCTGTTGATTGAAGCCATCCCGTCTCAAAGCTCGAGTGGAGACACTCATCACCGCTTGATCCGTAAGTATTCGATATGTAGCTATAAGCTAGGGTTCCCGATGCTATCAAGATTCTGGTGGTGGTCGTCTTAGTTTTCCATGGCAATACAGTCTAGTGCGGAAGAAAAAAAGAAGAAGAATTAAACTCTGCAAAATGTAGGAACATAGAATATTGTCAACGACGTACAGATATACGATCCTCCAACTGAATGAAGGACCATGGTAAAAGTTCTGTGAAATTCAGGGACTTTAAAGTCGACCGGGATCAAATACATATTGTATCCAACAACATACATTACATGGCGCGCTTTGTTATGGCAGAAAGCCCACCAAATTGACATGCATGAGAACAAACTCATGTATTATTAGAAGTAAAAGTACTGAGAGGAGGAACTCTTTGCAAGCACTTTATCATATTCAGAAGACAGAGTCCATAGCCGTAGCAGCCTGTCTAGTACACCCAGCACCACCTGAGGACCAAATCCACCATTAGAAAGTTAGATACATTACAGGTTCTTTGTACTGCAAAGTTGAGCAACTACTCCAACAAACACCAAATTTCGAACGTCTCCAGTAAACTTCAAAATTGAAGTAAACAAATCGTTAGAAAGAACAGAAAAAAAAATCCTGAAGGTTCAGCGTGCACTTGGTCACACTCCACAAATATTCAGAAACTGGGGGCAAAAAGAATAAGTGGTCCACAGTTCCTGAAGCACTACAAAACTACATTTGATACTACCCTACCAGGGGAAACATAATTAGGCTTACTGCTCTACTTAAAGAAGCAGAACTTCTAGGACAACTATCTTCATCCTCATTTCTAAATCAACCCTATTCTCATCTCAGGGCAACTCCTCAATAGTCTTAGAATAAAAAAAAAATCCAACTTTGATTCCCCACATGAAGGCACACTGCCAGACTTCTCTAGCATCACTTCCTGAATATCACCTGAATAGACTTATTTACCCCAAGAATATAACTTCATAACTTCACCTCGGTTCTACTCCCTCTGTCCGAAAATACTTGTCATCAAAATAGATAAAAAGAGATGTATCTAGAACTAAAATACATCTAGATACATCCCCTTTTATCCAGTTTGATGACAAGTATTTCCGGATGGAGGGAGTACTAGCTAAGATAGTATTGGAAAAATGTAACTCAGTCGGAATTTGTAATACCTGTGTGGACCCTCTCAAGCCATCACTCCTTCCATCTCTTCTTTAAAACTTTCCATGTTGTTGATGAGACCATCTTTCCTAACAAAATACTTTGGGTCATCGGTGCTATCTATATCTTTTGCCTCATTATCTTCATGTTGACCATCACAATAAAGCATGTGTGCATGAAGAGGGTGTATATATAATTCAAACACAAATAACTAACCGAAGTACTAGCAACTAAGCAAACAAGATCACCGACAGCAACAACTTAATTAATTACCTGGATATTCTTGTTGTGCATTAGCAAAGGTCACTGACGGTACATAATCAGTAGTAGCTACTGCCACATGGATTTCAGCAGCAGGCTCACTTCCCATCTCAGAAGTAACATCTTGTACTGCACAATACAGAAAATAAGAAATGTCATGTGCCTTTGTGAGAGAGAGTATGTATATAACTCACACACCCCAAGAAGCACATACAACGCATAATTAATTACCAGCATATTCTTGTTGTGCATTTGCAAAGGTGCTGTGATTCTCTCCGTTAGGAATGACACTTGGCGACATTTTCATATCAGTCGGTGGTGCCGTAAGGCTCTCAGAATTCCCCACAAGTTCACTTTCCACAGCGACCACTTGGATTATGGTATCAGTAGCTGTTGCTGCTGGCATAATTTCTGCAGCAGACTCACCATCTCAGAAATAAAAAATTGTACTGCACGATCAAAATAGATAACAAATGTAAAATAAGGTTAATTATAGCACTTGCTTACCAGATCCTCCACACACTCCTGTAGAAATGGCACCAGACGGCGTTGTTACTGGTAACGTCGTGTCATTAGGTGGTATTTCAGGGCTCTCAGAATTCTCCACTGGTTGGGTTTCCAAGGTGATCTCTTGAGCGATGGAATCAGTAGCTTTCGCCACAGTGCTCGTTCCTGCAGCAGGCTCACTTTCCTTCAGTTCAAAAAAGACCTTCGGACGTCTGGGATGCCTTTTTGCTTCTTTCGTCCACTCCTGTTTTGTTGGTCCGCTCAGTTCATCATGGAGAGCAACCTCCTTAAGAAGTGGCAGGGACTGGATCGTCTTGCTGCTAAAGCCCTTGAGATCCTTGCACAGCAGCTGCAGCGAGTCGAGGCGCTGCAGAGCTCCTTTTCCAATTACCAGCTCAGTTATGACTTCCACCACGATGCATAGGCTTTCCAGGCTTTCGAGTTCTCCCTCTCTGATGACAAGCTTGTCCAGTTTAGTTGCAATGAGCTTCAGGTACTCCAGACCATGCACTCTTCTCAGGGCATCAAGAATGTCACCACTCAAGTTATGACCAGGGAACGATAGGCACAACTTAGCGACATGACGTAAATTTGTAACAAACAAAGGCAGCTGGCTGCATATGCTGTTCCCTTGTAGCTTGAGCGAGTTAAGGTAATAGAATTCGTCTTCCTTGAGGGAGAAACACAACAAGTCTTGAGGCCATCCCGCGTTGAAGTTCAGTGAGAGTGAGTGAGCTCTGGTCACATCAGTGCTTCTCTCTACAAACCCCCTGATTGCCTTTGAGAGACGACTTATGTTGATGCTGGGATCGGGGGTCGACTCACACCATATTTTCACCTTTGTCAGCTGCTCCATATGCTCAATGAGCTGTGGCATTTCTTGTCTCTCGTCTACAACAAATCCTGCCAAGTCTGTAGCTTACCAATTATCTGGTCTCCTATACCTTCTTCTTGGAGCTTGAGCTTTCCGAACAGATGAACTAAACACGGAAGTTGCATGACTTCTGTGGGCAGAATCTCTATACTAGTTCTTCTTACATCTAGTGTCTCCAAATGCAGAAGCTTCTCGATCTCTTTGGGAAGAAGTGTAACTCTAGCAGCGCCACGAAGGCTTAGGTATCTGAGCAGTGACAGGTTGTTGCATATCTCCTTCAGATGCTTGTCTTCCAAATGTTCATCACACTTTTCTAGATCCAAAACTCGTATCAGTTTATACTTGGAAAATTCTAGTGCGGACTTGTGCACCTCTCCGAAGATTGTCAGAGACCGGACAAGACGTAATTTATTTGGATCCATCTTGGACTTTGCAGCATGGAGAGAAAGCCAACGAACATTACTTGGTAGGGTAGCCTCATCGCCTAACAAGTTAACAAAATTATCAGTGTTGTGCAAGATGAACTCGAGCATCATACCATGAGTTTGGCATGTCTTCACCACTGAGCCGGTTGTGTCGATAGGCTGGATGATACTATGGTCAACCAACACATCGAAATTGTCAAAAGCAGCATCGAGATGGTCATGGTTTACTTCTTTGGTGATGAACCCTTCAGCTAACCATCGCCTTGTCAGGCTTCCTCTTCTGATTGGATGGCCACTTGGAAAAATACCCAGATATAACAAGCAAGTCTTGACATCTTGCTCACTTAGGCTGGTGTAGGTACGGACGAGCACACACTTCATTCTTGCTAATATCCTATCTGCCACCAGATAGCTGCCAAGGTTTTTGCATAAATTTGCCCACCTTTCCCTGTTAGGTCTACTTTGCAACAGCTGACCAGTGGTAACAAGAGCTAGTGGTAGACCATCACATTTCTTGATTGCTTGAGAACAACGCATAATATCATTGGGTGGTGGTGGATTCTCTGAGTCCAAGGAAGCTTTCTCGATTAACAGTTGTCCCGAGTGGTGCTCGCCAAGAGTTCTCATTTTGTAGACATCACCACTAGCTTTGCTGCATTTCTGTGCTATGGAATGCATGGACGTTGTAACAATAACTCTGCTCCTGATCCTGGGAACCACACGGAAAGAATCTTCTATACCGTCCCAAACTTCTGACTGTATGTCATCAATTACAATTAAGAACCTATAGATGATTTAAAAACAGTTAGATAGAAGACATATGCTCTTCACATACAAATTTGACAGTACACTTTCCTAACACATACATCATATATTATTGGTCCAAGTGAAAGTAAATTTCGAAATACGCATTAGGTCCTATATATCCGGATAGAGAAGCTATGGCGATACTTCAGGTATGTTACAGAATAAAACAGAAAAAATGAGTTGAGATATATAACTAGGAAATTTAAAGAACTAGGGTAGAAAATATGTTGTACCTCTTGGTTCCAAGGCACTTTTTGAAGGTTGCGCAGAGCTTGGTGAGATGGAAGGAGCAGCCTTCATCGCTTCCACCACCACTGCTAATTGTGGTGGAATGCATTCCAAGTTGCTGGAGTATGGCGTTGAGAACATCCTCTGCGCCTCTCTTCGTAGCACAAACCCAGGCCCGTGTTGGATATTCGCTCTCATCAATTGTGTCATACACATACTTAGCAAGTTGAGACTTCCCTATGCCACCGAACCCAACAAGGGAGATCACTCTGAGCCCCTCGGGCTGGCCTCGCGGCGTCTCTCTTATCAGCTCCATGAGCTCCTCTTGGGCGGCACCCATTCCCACGGGGCAAGCTGTGTACGGCACCCCCGTAACCGGAGGTGCCTCGGATTGCAAGGTGCCTGAGTACCTGTCTTTCAGCTGGGATACCTCTACTGATTTCTTCTCCAGACGAAGGATTGCCACGGCAAACTTCTTCCGGGCTTTCCTTGTCTTCACCCGGTAGAAGGTCCGATGGATCCACGACGCGCCAGGCTCGAGCGTGACGCCAATTTGTTGTGTGAAGCGGTTGATGGTGTCATCAATCTCGTATGCCAAGTCACGCACCTTGTTGATCCATAGCCTATGCGTCCCGTTGCCGCTCGTCTGGCGACGAACTGTATCTTCTTCAACAAGGGCATAAATCATATGGCACTCATGTGTGATGGACTCGATTTGTCTCTCTAGGTCCTCCCGCAGCTTGTGATTTTTCTGTAAGTAACCCAAGAGATAAGGCACCATCTTACCTGCCACACCGGCTACAAGGGTGGCAGCCGCAGCTAATTCTGCCACCATCTCCACACCACCCCGGCTTCTTGATTGATCAGACTTTACTGATTCTTGCCTTTCCTTCTCCGCCTCATGGAATTTTGTGGGTACAGGAAATAGCTCAGCAACTCAACAGAGCAGCCATGGCCGATCAAGACCAAGAGAGTTTTACTGGAAGAAATGTGTATCCATCAATCACATCAGCCCCATAGATTAATAGAAGGTCCCCCTAAAAAAAAGATTAATATTAGAGAGCGGCTAGAGCGCAGGGTATCTTAAAATTTAATTTTATACCCCTGATAGTCCAGTACTACCATCCATGCCAGCAGGCACCAAAACCGGTGCTCGTACAGCTCATTTTTCTATTTACAATGGTCCACCAACTTGTGCAGTGGTGTTGTTGGCATCGCACACGGTTTTGCAAAACTACTTAAGAATGTGGAGTTTTGCCAAAGTCTTGCATATTAGATGTTGCAGTCACAGTTATAGTCACATTTAACTTTTTGGTAAGTTGCAGTCACATTTATCTAATTTCCACTAAGCATAATCTAAAGTGAAGTAATAAATGAGGGTGCCATGTTAGGTGTTGGTTCTTGGTTTGAAAATGACTATAATCAACTAACAATGGATCTCGTCTGCCTCGAGCGATGAATGTAGACACAAGAGGAACAAGGTCCATACAAAATGAACCATGGAGTATGCATAGGACAGAGGATTAGAAAGGGGGTTCTTGGTTTGGAAAATAGTACACTAACGATTCATTGAACCGCTACCGAATCTCATCAGCCTCAAGCAAGGAATAAACATACATAGGAGGGACTTAGTCCATACCGACCATGCATAAACTATTTCATCAGCCTCGAGCGACGAAAACAATGACATTATTGGACGGACCTTGGTGTCTTGGTCCATACCCACCATAAACTATCTCATCAGCCTCGAGCAACAAACACACTGACATTGTTCGAGGTACCTTGGTGTCTTGGTCCATACCTGCCATAAACTATCTCATCATCCACAACCAACGAAAACACCGACATTATTGGAGGGACCTTGGTGTCTTGGTCCATACCACATAAACTATCTAATCAGCCTCGAGCAATGAATACACTGACATTGGAGGGACTTGGTCCATACATATCAACAAACTATCTCATCTGCCTCCGGCAGGGAACACATACATGTGAGGAACTTGGCCCATATAAAACTTTTACTTCTGAACCAGAAAATCATAGTGCGAAGGATAAAAAATAGCTAGTTAATGAAGAAGGATGAAAGGGGTCTGTCATATTCGGTGGTCCTTGGTTTGGAATGATAATAATTTTCTGTTCGAATTGACATCTCATCTGCCTCGAGCAATGAGTGCTAAGACCCAAAGGATCAAGTCTATACAAGCCATAAAATATGGTGTATGCATAGTATAAATGAAGGATAAAATATACTCCCTCCGTCCCACAATATAAGATCTTATTATTCGATTAGATAGTCCTATTCGATGAAAGAAAGAAATGAGTGCCCCATTCGATGTTCCTTGCTACTAATGTAGTAATAATACGGGTAGAAAAACAAAGACAATGCTGTGTTAGGTGATTCTTAGTATTGGAGTAGTAGCTATTGATTGAACGGATCACCAGATCGCATGTGCCTCGAGCATGCATAGCACGAGGAATAAATAGGTGAGGGTGCCATGTTTGGTGATTCTTGGTTTTTGAATAATACCAGTAGGATAGTTACCAGGATTTTTTAATGAGAAACAGTACTATTGTACTGCATGTATTTTAAATTTTGCAATAGCTAACAAAGGAGAAGAAAAAAGATAACTGTAAGAAGTTAATAAAGCCATGTGTCCAGGCTTCAAAATGTGAATATGCTTTCCGAGTGGCCCATTGAGAGAGAAGCTCCAGCTGGGTTGTTAAAGTTTACTTGCACCTATATAGAGGTTGTGTCTGATCTGCTTGAAGATAAAATTGTTTCTTGTTTCTTATTACCTGAATGCTCCAAGATGCCAGGATGGTGATCTCCATTGAAAACGGTTGGCCGGTGCTCCTCCTGATTCTATTCAAGGCGCCCCAAAATCCATCCTGTGGCCAGTAGTCCCAATTGGGGGCTGAGGTACTGCCAGCAGAATTTGGTGAATTTACAGTGCATAAACAGGTGATCTCTGTTTTCGGGTGCCAAATCTCCTCATAGACACCAGATCTCATCTTCCTTGAGTAGTGAATGGAGGCACTGGAGGACTTTGTTCACACATACATAAAAAGGTAACAATGTCTTCATATAATACAGTACCAAATAAATATCATCAGGTGGTTGGTAAAATAAATTTTAAAATTGTATCATTTGTTATAATCTATCCCCTGGCGATACTTTTCTTATATCTCAGGATACCAAATTGTGTGTGTGTGTGTGTGTGTGTGTGTGTGTGTGTGTGTGTGTGTGTGTGTGTGAACCTTGTTGGATGTTTTCCTAGTCTCTCTCTCAGCAATTAAGTTCATGTCAAATTCATACTGGCTAGAAATAACTTCTTCCCTGTGTGTATCTTCATCATAAGCTGCACTTGTATCTACATGTAGTTGATTCCTCGGAGATTTACTGCATCCTGCATCATCTCCATTTGCCTTATCTCTAGGTCTTTTTTCAGCAACACTAACATTCGCGGCAATGTTTCTGGGATTACTCACTAAAATTCCCCCTTCCATTGGACCTCCTTCTTCCACAATATCTTCCAAATCGAAGTAGATGTCATAAATGTAGCCACCCTCATTAAGAGGCACACTTGATGGTATTTTTCTTGGGTCCATAACACCTATTTTTTCTCTAAGAACCTCACATTGCCTGTACAATTCCATATCGATCTCAAGGACCTCACCAATCAGAGACCCAACCTCACAAAACCCTTGGTAGTGCTGCAAGGTTTCTGGCACTCCGCTAATTGTCACACAGCATACATATAACTTGTACGATGCCATCGAGGAATTTGTCCATCTGCTTATCTTTATACTGACTCTGCTACCAATCAACCCAAAGAAGCCATAGGTTTTCATTTCATCAATTTTTTGTATTGAAGGAAACTTCACCAGAAACTTGTTTTTTAGATGCGGTTTAGCCTGCCACTCCCATCTCCATTGAAACATCATGCTCAAAGAGTTGACCAGTTGCTGTGCAGTGAGCATCCCATCTTTAACAGTGACAACAGCAATCGCCTCCTTAGTTTTATCCGACTCCGGCTTCTTTCCAGTACGAGCAGAGAACATCTGAAGCCCATCAGCTCCCATACCAATCAATCCAGCTATCGCCTTAGGTTGTGTCAACAGTGAGCACTCCCATCAGCTCACCAAAAAATATTTGCTGACTCTTAAACAATCCATGTGTAATAAGGATACTCTCGACCACGGACTTTTGAAGCTAAATTGGTTGGTGGCTAAGCACATCCTTGGTTAACCGCCCCAGCTCTTGTTTCTTTGGGTCAGCAGAGGAGTAGGAGCAGTAACTGAAAATCCCTAATCCAGAAGCAGGAGCAGTGTTTGTTTAAGTTGTGTTGTACTGCATGGTTCGGATCATAACGAGAAGGTTTCAGGTTTCACTATGTTGAGATTGTATTAACTCGTCCAGTATCCATTTATGGGGATTACATTTTTTGGCGGGTTCTTGTATGCTTATTCAGGGCTCTTGTACAACAGTGCTGAATGAACTCCATCTCATTCCTTGCCACCAACGACTTATTTGTATGGATGATTGATATCTGAATTTGCTTCCTGGCATATTCTCGCTGAGTTTTATTCTTTTTGTTTATGCCCTGAAGAGGATCCTTTTCAAGGAATTCTGATATCTTGACTTCCCATGGTGGGTTTGACTTGCAGACATGATGTTCTGTTTTCTGCTTGTAGGTGTACAGGACAGATAGTAATTAAGTGGGCAAAGCTGGAAAGGACAGGAAAGTGCGTGTCCATTTGAATGGCTTATTCAGAACTTCAAGCCTTCTGGAACCATGGTTTCCCTGCGGGCATAACATCTACTAGGATGGTTCGTGGAAAGCATGAAGAGCCAGAAGAGCAAGTGGTTGTTTGTATACAACGTTGTCCTCTGCTACTTTATACTTCAATTACCATAAGTGAGCTGTGTCGACGTTGGTTACTGGTTAGTTTATTAGCATGTCCATCTCAGCTAAACTTAAAGAAAGGGCAGGTAGCTGGATCAGATCTGCTATTGCCTTGTTGACCTGCTGTTTGGGCATTTCTGCCTCTCATTCTCTGGCAACACAACATTGTTAGCTCCTACTATCTGCCTTTTTGCAACCTTGCCTCATCGCTCCGCTGGCTCGTAAAATGCTGGTTCTGAATTCTGCATCTGTGTAAGCTCACTACTACTCTCGTCTGTGTTCCTCTATGAATCTGGCTATAGGGTTCTGTTTATTATCTTCGCTGTTGCAACCGTCTAATCGATCTCGTGATTTCCCACTGCAGCAGGTGTTCATCCGTTGTTATATTCACTGGCTGTTTCAACCTTTGATCCACAAGCGCTTTCAATTGACCCAAAACGGCTTTCAGTTGATCCAAAAGCGCTTTCAATTGCCCGTATATCATTTACTCAGGTCATTTTCTACTCTCAAAACAGTATTCTTAGTTTTTTCAAGGTTCCTTGCTCTTATCTCCGTTGCATATGCAGTTAACTAATTCATCTCGTTGTCTCCCACTCCAACAGATTTCTCATCCATCACCTCGTGCTTGTCGTTCTATTTATTGAGGCCATTCCACACCAAAAAAAAGAGAGAGGGGAAAATTGTCAGTTTTTGCTCCTAGTTTCTGATAATGTACTTGCTCATGTCCATACTTGGTGTTCAATCATCTACTGTCTTTATGGACCGAGTCCATTCTCTTATTTTCCTCTAGAAACACACCTCCAACTTCTCTTTCAGCCTGTTTCTCAGAGTGTCTTTCTGCACCCAAAATCTGTGCATCCACAAAACAAACAGAAACCCCTCCGTAAACACAACCCCCCCCCCCCCCCCCCCCCCCCCAAAAAAATCTGCAATCCAATGGCGGAAGTGGCGATAGCCATAGCTGGCTTAAGATTGGCTGCGTTACCGGTCTTGAAGAAGCTTCATGCTAATGCTTCAACGTACCTTGGAGTGAATATGGCGCATGAGCTCCATGAACTGGAGACAATTATCATGCCGCAGTTCAAGCTGGTGATTGAAGCAGCAGACAAGGAGAACCGCAGACCCAAGTTGGACAAATGGCTTCAGGAACTCAAAGAAGCCTTCAACATGGCCGAAGACTTGCTGGAAGATCATGAGTACAACCTCCTCGAGCGCAAAGCAAAGGGAAAGGATTCCTTGCCGGTCAATGCGTCCTCCATGAGCAACACTTTTATGAAGCCTCTGCGTGTTGCATCGAGTAGGTTGTCCAATCTGAGCTCAGAGAACAGAAAGCTAATTCGCCATCTTAAGGAACTGAAGGCTACCCTCACGAAAGCCAAGGACTTCCATCAACTGCTTTCCTTGCCTGCTGGTTATAATGCAGTGAGCCCCACAATACCATCAGCTGCTGTTCCTGAGACCACATCAATGCCACCTCCAAAAGTGATTGGCCGTGACAAGGATATCATTCATATAATAGATCGTCTTACCAAGACAACTGCTACTACAGAGTCTGGTACAGTTATGTACTCGAGTTTGGCCATTGTTGGCGCTGGAGGCATGGGAAAGTCCACCTTGGCACAACTTGTTTACAATGACGATAAGGTAAAAAACTGTTTTGATGTGAGAATGTGGGTAAGCATCTCACGAAAACTTGATGTCCGCCGTCATACACGGGAGATCATCGAATCTGCCTCTCAGGCGGAATGCCCACGCATTGATAACCTTGATACTCTGCAGCGTAAGTTGTCAGACATACTGCAAGGATCAAAGAAATTCCTGCTTGTGTTGGATGATGTTTGGTTTGAACCTGGCAGCGAGAGAGAATGGGAGCAGCTGCTAGCTCCTCTAGTCTCCCAACATATGGGAAGCAAAGTTTTGGTAACTTCTCGACGAGATACATTTCCATCTGCTCTTTACTGTGCAGAAGTGTGTCCTCTGGAAAACATGGAAGATGTTTATTTCTTGGCACTCTTCAAACACCATGCTTTCTCTGGACCATAAATTGGAATCCACAGTTGCGTGGAAGGCTGGAAGATTTTGCAGGTAAGATTGCTAAAAGGCTTGGACAATCTCCTTTGGCAGCCAAAGTTGTGGGTTCCCAGTTGAAAGGGAAAACAAACATATCTGAATGGAAGGATGCTCTAACTTTAATGATCGACAAATTAAGTGAGCCTATGACAGCACTGTTGTGGAGTTATGAGAAGTTAGATCCATGTCTACAGAGCTGCTTCCTATATTGCAGCTTGTTTCCAAAAGGACACAAGTATGTCATTGATGAGTTGGTTCATCTTTGGATGGCAGAGGGCCTCCTTGATTTGTGCAACCAAACCAAGAGAGTGGAAGATATTGGGAAGGATTGTTTCCAGGAGATGATCTCTGTTTCATTCTTTCAACCAGTTGATGAGAAATACTCTCGCACATACTATGTTATACATGATCTCCTTCATGATCTGGCAGAATCACTCTCCAAAGAGGACTACTTCAGATTGGAAGATGATAAGGTGACAGAAATACCATCCACTGTTCGACATCTATCTGTCCGTGTTGATAGTATAATGCAACACAAGCAAAGTATCAGCAAGCTACATCATTTACGCACCATTATCTGCATAGACCCCCTAATGGATGATGTAAGTGACCTTTTTAATCAGATACTACAGAATTTGAAGAAGTTGCGCATATTATTTTTGCCATCTTACAGCAGTAGCAAGTTGCCAGAATCTGTTGGTGAGTTGAAGCACCTTCGGTATTTGAACATCATCAGAACACTAATTTCTGAATTGCCAAGATCATTGTGTACTCTTTACCACTTGCAGTTACTTCTAATAAATGATAAAGTTGTGAGTTTGCCTGATAAACTCTGCAATTTAAGGAAGTTACGGCATATTGAAGGGCATGATTATAGAATATATGATACATTCAAAAAAGCCTGCCTCAAATTCATAACATTGGCAAGTTAACTTCGCTTCAACAGTTTGAGAGATTTTCTGTGCAAAAGAAAAAGGGATGTGATTTGCAAGAGCTGAGGGATATGAACGAGATCCATGGCAGTTTAAGTGTCACAAATCTTCAGAATGTCAGTGGGAAGGATCAAGCCTTAGAATTAGGGCTGCAAGAAAAGCTCGAGACTCGTGAGCTGCTCGAGATCGACTCGTTTTTTGACTCGACTCGAGATCGACTCGAAAAAAATGAGCTGAGTTCGAACACTTTATGTAGATCGACCGAGAAACGAGCCGATCTTGAGCCAATATTGGCTCACTCAATTTTAGCTCGATAGCTCGACAGAATATCATTATGTTAAATGATCATGCCATATATTAAATGATCATGCCATATATTAAATGGAAATAAGATAATTTATTATCATATATGTTGTCCATAATTTTTCTCCATTTTATTTACCAACGAACATGGAAATTTAATTAAGTGCAGAGAAGATTTAGGCCTAATATGGCACGTGGTCGACTATCTGTTAAATATCCTATATTTTTGGCAAAGGTTTCTAGCATATTCGCCTTAATTTTTTTTCACCGATAGATTTATATTTTTTACCATCTCATTTAGCTCGAATAGCTCGAGATCGACTCGAGATCGTTACAAGCTGAGCATGAGTCATGTTCTACAGCTCGATCATGAGCTTCACTCAGTTTGAGCTCGCTCGAATTTTCTTATGAGTTGAGCTGAGCCAACTCCAACTCGCTCGAGCTCGACTCGTTTGCAGCCCTACTTAGAATCGAAGCTGCATCAGAAAAGTCATCTTAGCAGCTTGCACCTTGTCTGGAGTTGCAAGACTAACACAAATGCAGAGAATAATTTACACTTGGAGATCCTAGAAGGCTTGATGCCACCGCCTCAACTTGGGAATCTTACAATTGATGGTTATGAATCTTCAAAATTCCCAGGCTGGTTACTTGGTGGTTCGTATTTTGAGAATTTGGAATCTTTAAGCTTTGTTAATTGCAGCGCGTTACAAAGCCTACCATCCAATACTGAGTTATTTGGGAATTGCACTTCACTTGTCCTCTGCAATGTGCCAAACTTAAAGACACTACCTTTTCTTCCACCAGGCCTGAAATTGTTAGGGATAGACAAATGCCCACTACTTATATTTATTTCCACCGATGAGTTGGAGCATCACGATCAGAGAGATAATATCACAAGGACAGACCACTTGGCATCACAACTTGGTTTAATCTGGGATGTGGATTCAGGGTCACATATTAGGAGTGTAATCTCGTTGGAACTTTCATTTCTAAAACAGCTGATGATATTAATGCATGCTGATGTGTCACATGTTCAAAACCTTGAAAGTGCTCTAGAAAGAGAGGAAGGAGAAGTACTGGTAAAAGAAGATATCATCAAGGCATGGATATACTGTCACAAGCAGAGGATAAGACTCATGTATAAGAGCATTGCGCTGCCGCTGGTTACAACATCAGGACTAAGTCAACTTTCTCTTTGTTCATGCAGTATTACAGATGGAGCTTTAGCTGTTTGCCTTGATGGTCTAGCTTCACTGAAAGAATTGTGTTTAGAAGAGATTATGACTTTAACTACACTTCCTTCAAAAGAGGCTCTCCAACATTTGACAAAACTTGACCGTTTATTCATCAATTATTGCTGGTGTCTCAGGTCATTAGGGGGTTTACGAGCTGCTACCTCTCTTTCAGATTTTAGATTGAGTTCCTGCCCTTCTTTAGAATTGGCACATGGAGCAGAATGTTTACCATTATTCCTTGAGAGCCTCAATATATTCAATTGCGTGCTTGAAGCTGAATTCCTCTGTGCTGACTGGCCACAGATGAATGATATTCTCATAAGTGAATGCAGAAGCACCGCATGCTTGTCTATTGGTAGCCTCACCTCTGTTAAATCACTCTCACTGTATCACTTGCCAGATTTATGTATGCTCGAAGGATTGTCTTCCCTGCAACTTCACCACGCACATTTGATTGATGTTCCGAAACTCAATGCCGACTGTATCTCCCAGTTTCAAGTGCAGTACTCACTCTATGTTAGCAGCCCTGTAATACTCAATAACATGCTCTCGGCTGAAGGTATCACAGTTCCAGCATTTCTCTCTCTTGAAGGATGCAAGGAGCCATTTGTTTCATTCGAAGAATCCGCAAACTTCACATCAGTCAAGACCCTGAGATTCTGTGGTTGTCTAATGACTTCCCTGCCAACAAATATGAAGTGCTTCTCCAGTCTGAGGAAGCTCGACATCTATGATTGCCCCAACATATCATCTTTACCCGATCTGCCATCCTCCCTCCAGCACATATGTGTATGGCGTTGTGAGCTCTTGAAGGAGAGCTGCCGGGCACCTGATGGAGAAAGTTGGCCAAAGATCGTGCATATCCGCTGGAAGGAATTTAGAGTGTGATCTAGATTGCCGGCTACAAATAAACGGAAAGGTAAATTAGCTCCCGTCAGCAATCTTTGCACTGTCAAAGTTATAGTTTTTCGCAACAGCAACATGTTACGAGGTGGAGTGATTCAAGCTGGCTCATCCTACAGCTCAAACTGTCTTCTCCTTAACGGGCCGGTGTTGATCCCCTGCTTTGCTGATTGCTTGACGCATTGCCCTCTTGCACTGACGATAGTTTTTGTAATTGTGTTGTTGGTTATCTTCTTCATGCTATTATTTTCCATTGAATGAACATTACCCGGAACGCAGTCTAATTTGCACGTCATTCCATCACTTGGTGTTGTCCTGTTTTGCTACCCTCTCCTGGAGTCTGCCGCACATTTAATTTGTACGGACTGTAATCTTTATCTCTTGTGTGATCTTACGCACCTTGTAATAACTGGAGGTCTCTTTTAATCTTTATCTCTGGTTGCTCATTTCCTGCTGTTTGAGATCTACAGGCATCATCATTATATGTACAAAATTTTCTGTTGTACAGCATAGAGACATTTAACTACGTAGTATCTTCTGGAGGTAAGTCTGAATAAATGTGCCGTGCAGAAGGCAAGAATGAGTGTTGTAATTTAATTATCATGATCTGGATTTTATGATCTACACTTTATATATGAGGACGGTTTGGAAAGGCTTGTACAGTTTATGTCAATTGCCGTGCGAGAGTAATTCATATCCGTTTATGTCTGAAGGAAAGGCTTGTACAGTTTATATCAGTTGCTAAGTTGATTTATAATTGCTGATCTATCATACCCGTGCTGGTACTGCCATATTTTGCTTGACAGTTTCCTATTTATTTTTCCAGACATGAATTATTTGGATGGCCGAGATATTCTTTCTGGTTAACTACTCCTGCTACCATGGCGCATATCTCTTGATATTCTTTCTGTTTTATCTTTTTATTTTCTATATTATGTTGTTTTGTTAGAAATAATACAAGAAAACTTTAAAAAATATTTGCAAATTTGAAAGAGGTTTGCGTTTTCAAGAAATGTTCAAAATTTTGACAAAATGTTCACATTTTTCAAAAAGTGTTCAAAAAGTTTAAAATGCTTGGATTTTCAAAAATATTTCAAATTTCGAGAAAAGGTTCATGTTTTCAAAAAATTGTTATAGCAAATTTAAGAAAATGTTCTTGTTTAAAAAATCAAAAATTTGAAAAAAATTGGTTGTAGATTTGGAAACATTTCTGGGTCTTATTCAAATGTTCTAAAAATAGGCTTTCCATATTTGTTCCAAAAATGGAATGACAAAATCAGTTGAAAATATAAAATAACAGTACAAACAGTAAAGCACCGAAAAATTCTTTCAATACTGGCTTGCTACAGTATACTGCGGAGGGCCGGCCCTTTAGCGTGCGGCCTTTGTGTTTCGCGGTTGCGAAGAATTGGGGCCGAGGGGGAGGGGTCCTAATATGAGTCCATATATTTGACCTGGAAAACTTCTTGTTTCTTTTTGGTCAATGGTTTCTATAATAATGGATTTCATTATGGAGACGAAGAACAACTAGCAGCAGGATGTGTACCAAAGTAGTCCCTTGTTGAATTTCAGCGCGTTGCAATTGTGTATCTTTTTTGACACGTCGATTCGTAAGCAATCTTGGATTGGATAAGGTCTCGTACGCAAAATACTTACCAGATCCACTTTACTGATTATTAATAAACTCGCGGGAAACCTGAGTGCCAAAGAGAAATTAAGCTGCAGCTTTCATGGCCCCAGTGGTAGATGGCCGGCTTGTTGGAATATTAACTTATATTGTCAGAGCATGGATGTTCTTCCTCCAGCTTTTGTTCTTTGGAATTAATTCTCTTCAGAGAGAACAAATGAGAGGGTTCTTCTCTGCTTAGAGAAAGGGTAGAAAGTCTGCCCAGGTCAGCCAGCGCGTGGATGAGACTTGCATGAGCCCCACGCGTGCGTCCATCCGTGCTCCTGCATACGTGGCTTGATTTGATTGGAACAAAATAAGGCCCGGGCGCACCCCGTTAAAATCGGGGGGGGGGGGGTTGATTAGATTAAGAAGGAAAAAGGAAAAAAGACAGCCGTAGGATGAAGTGGGAGCACGGATGGGAGCATGGGAAGGGAGCAGGCAAGCAGGATCCCGAGCGCGTACCCCCCCCCCCCCCCCTCACGCGCTGGGTATTAATGCTGGCCAATTTCTGGATTTCACTTCCAGCGGTTATGAGAAGGTTCGAGGACCTTCCTTAACTCTTTTTTTTTCTTTTTTCCATTTTCTGTTTCTTTTCTGTGTTCCTTTTTATATTTCTTTCTTCTTCTTTTTTTCTAACATTTAATTATTCATTTCTTTTTATTTCCTTTTTCTTTTCCAATTTGCGAACGTCTTTCTAATTCCGCAACATCTTTTGAAAGCATGAACTTTTCAAAAAAAATCTTGAACAGTTTTTGAAATCATGAACCTTTTTCAAATACATAAAAGGTTTTCTTGAAATGGTGAACTTTTTTTCTAATTTGCAAAAAAAACAAACAATCCATTAACATTTTTTTAAACTGTGAACATATTTTGGAACATGTGAAAAGTTGTTATTTTTTGAATTTTGGGAATAATTTTTCATTTGTGTGTTTTGACAAACATTTTTTTGAGTTCATGAATACTTTTCGAATCAGAACACATTTTTTGAATTTTGTGAACATTTTTTTGAAATTTGGGAACAATTTTAAAATTTCATGAAAACATTTTTAAAATATTTTAAATAATTTGTAAAAATCATGAATATTTTTCTGAAATTCATCAATATATTGAATAGATGAACATTTGTTTTAAAATCACGAACATTTTTTTTAATCCGTGAGCATTTATCATTTCATGAATTGTTTTACAAGTCATACACATTTTTTCAATTCCTGAACATTTTTTCATAATCTGCAAGTTTCTTAAAATCCTTAATTATTTTTACAAAGGAAAAAACTAAAACAGAAAAAAAAACAAGGGTTTCGTGCTTCCCTCGCCGCACATGGTCCGGCCCATGAGGGCACGCGGGGGAGAGCGTGAATAAGAGCTATCTGCACCCATGGCGTCGGGCAAGGATCCAACTTGCCTGCTCCCTCCCTATACTCCCACTTCGTCCTACGACTGTCCTTTTCATTTTTCCTTCCTAGTCTAATCATCCCCCCTGATTTTAATGGGGTGGGCCCGGGCCTTATTTTGTTCCAATCAAATCAAGCTACGTAGGCGGGAGCATGGATGGGCACACGCGTGGGGCTTAGGCAAGTCTCGTCCATCGGGCAGATCCTAAGCGGCACTCGTAGCGCCCGTTATAGGGTTAATGGTACTCAGCGCACACCCCATCCTTCCCGATGGGCCAGCCCATGTTCATTTTTCTTTTCTTTCGTATAGTGCTGCAAATAAAAGCGCCAAGAAGGATTTGATCCCAAGCCGCGGAGCTTCACGCAAGCCTCGCTAACCACTCGAGCCAATTTTGTTCTTTGAACCTCTGCAGCTTCTTCTTTCTTTTATTCCTGCCTTTTTTTCCTTTTCCTTTTTCTTTTCCTTTTCCTTTTTTCCTTTTTTCCTTTTTATTTCTTCTTTTCCTTTTCCGATTTCTTTATTTTTCTTTGATATACCAAGTTCACCAAAGTTTATGAACGTTTTTTCTAGTCGGAACGTTGAGAATTGGCAATTCCTATTTAGCGCTTCAGGCGCCCGTTACTGTGCATTTTACGATGGGTGCCAGAAAGGGCCCCGCCCTGGCCGGCCCATTTGCCTTTTTTTTTCTTTTTTAATCCGCAAAAAGGAGTTCCTAGAGTGTACACGAGTTTCAAATCATGCACATTTTTTTAATTCAGAAACACTTTTTTCACAATGCACAATTTTTTTGAAATCCTGAATTATTTTTAAAAAGGAAGAAAAACTAAAAGAAAAAGAAAAAAACAAGCGGCTTCGTGCTTCCTGCGCCGCACATGGCCCGGCCATGAGGGCGCACATGGGGAGCTCATGAATAGGAGCTCCCTACACCCATGGCGTCGGAACGCTGAGAATTGGCGATTCCTATTTGGCACTTCAGGCGCCGTTATGTGTATTTTTCAAACTGGAGCCTGAAACGCCCTGCGCTGGGCCGACCTTTTTCTTCTTCTGTTATAATCTGCAAAAAAGAGTTCCTAGAGTGTATCCAACCAGCGACCTCCTGTATCATCACAAGCTACACCACACCAAGTGGTTAGTTGAATCTTTTTCTTTTGTTTACTCTTGCTTCTTTTCTTTTTTCCTTTTCCTTTTTGTTGACTCTATGAACTTTTTAAAATTTGTAACCTTTTTCTTCAAATTGATGAACATTCTTTGTTAATTTTTATGAACTTAAGTTCAATGAACTTTTTTAGAACTCGATGAACTATTTTCAAATTTGATAAACTGTTTTCCAAATTGGATGATTTTTCAAATTTTATGAATTTTTTTCAAACTCAATTAACTTTTTTCAAAATTGATGGAAATTTCCTCAAATTTGATGATTTTTTTTCAATTTTTTAATCCTTTTTAAAAATCAATGAACTTTTTGACAAATCGATGATTTTTTCTTCAAAATTGATGAACTTTTTTCAAGTTTGCGAACTGTTCTTAAACATGCTGAATTTTTTTAAGATTGATGAACATTTTCAAATTTATGATTTTTTCCAAATAATTCAAAAATAGAACTGTTACAGTGGACTATATCGTACAATAAATATCACGGATGCACTTGTTCTTATGTAGTTAGCGCTACTCACAGTCACTACAGTTAATTTAGTTGTAGTGGTTAGGCTAGCTTGCGTGATAACACAATGGTGTGAGTTCGAAATTCGGAACCTTGCGAGAGCATCTTTTTGTGCGATTTTTTTCGTGCTGAGATTTGCTGTGTTGTACGCCATGGAGTTGGCCTCTGCGGCGCTAAAGGCGTGGCATGGCAAGATACAAAGAACACAACACGGTAGGCCCACTTGCGCTTAGCCCACTACACCGACCACGTATGCACCGCAGTCGAGCCAGCCCACACCCGCCCCTAGGTAGGGATGAAAACAGAGCGAAAACAGAGGGAACTGAGTACTACCACATTTGTTTTTAATTTTTTTTTGCGGAAGCGGAAACGAATACGGAAACCTCGGAAATGAATACGGAAACAGATACTACCAAAAACAGACATGGAGCGAATACAAAGCGGACACGGAAACAGAAGTGAGCGTTGACCGGAACTTAAAACCCCTTTTAATCATAGAAGAATACACACAAAGACAAACAAATATAATGAGTTGTTAACATGGCTACAAAATAATATCATTATGTTAGCAACTTAGTGTAGTATTGCAGTAGTACTGAACAATTATGTATAGAGTCAAGCTGAGTACATGTGTGGTAGTAGAAGTTGTGCCTCAGGTTCATTCTATTAATTGTGTCATTGTGTATTATTTGGTGGTTGGGCCACAAAGGAGACATAGGTCTATAGTAAAACGGAAATTTCATATTCACGGAAACGGAAAGTTCTGTTTCCATGTCTGTTCCATCGAAAAACACCATTCCGTTTTTGTTTCCCTTTCCGCATAAAAAATTCCATACCACTTTCTTTTTGCAAATTTTCGTTTCCGTTTTCGTATTTCCTCTCTGTTTCCAGATAAAATGGAAAATTTTCACTCCATTTTCATCCCTACCCCTAGGCCACCCATATTGCTACCCCCGTTCTCCACCGCTGCGTTCTACGCCATGGGCCGGGCCAACTGGGCGCTGCATTGAGCACCAGTTGGCCTCTGCGGCACTAAAGGCGCGACATGGCAAGGTACAAAGCACACAACATGGTAGGCCCACTTGCGCTTAGCCCACTACACCGACCACACATGCACCCCAGCCCAACCAGCCCACACCTGCGCCTAGCCCACCCAGATCGCTACTCCCGTTCTCCACCGCTGTGTTGTACGCCATGGGTCGGGCCAACTGGGCGCTGCATTGAGCACCAGTTGGCCTCTGTGACGCTAAAGGCGCGACATGGCAAGGTACAAAGCACACAACACGGTAGGCCCACTTGCGCTTAGCCCACTACACCGACCACGCATGCACCCCACGCCAACCAGCCCACACTCATGCCCAGTCCACCTAGATCGCTACTCTCGTTCTCCACCGTCTCCAACGCAAATCGGCACCAGCGGGAACTCCACTCTCTGGTCTGCTGTGTGTCTAGCGTATGCTCCACCGACCTCCAGCTATGTCCTCAACTAGCGTGTTAGGCCCCTTAACTTAAGAAATCGACGCCTTTGCCTTCTTTAGTTAACGCTGAGGTTACCACTTCAATTGGATTCAAACTCCGCCCTCAAATCTTCATCCGACGATGCTCGCAATTACTTACCGCTTCGCGCCTCTGGCCTCGACACTAGGGCGTCCATTTTTAATCGTACGGCTGCGCCCATGTCGTCCATCGCTGTTGATCGCCAGCTTGCATCACATGCTCTATTTTTTTTCTTTTTACTTTTTCGCTGCTGTAATGGCTATAAAGCTAGGATCCTTCGCTGTGTGTTGTCATCTAGAATTTTATTAGGGTTTCCCCATAATCGCCTTGTTCAGACTAGCAAACTTGTTCCTCTTTGTGTGAGAAAACCCTAAACTGAAACTTCCCCAATTTCCTCCTTTGTTCATGATGTTCGTCTGAAATTCCCAGTAGTTAGACATCACCGTAGCTCGGGTCTAACAATTGGTAATAAAAGCCCACGGTTCTTGGCGGCGTGGGAGATCTGCAAGAAGGTTTGGGCATCCATCTTCCTTCGTTGATCCAGATTTGCGGCGGTGGTGTACCTTCGGTGGCACATATGGTGGTAGACAACTCGGGTTTTAGAGAAAGTTGGGTAGTGGTTGCTGAAGAACATTTCCCCAGTCTAAAATCCCACCCACCCTTCCCTCTTGATAACCATGGGGGGGGGGTGCGAAGTTCTTGTCGGGGTCCACCGCCGCCTGTGCCCTACTGCGCGTCGGGTTATTACAGGATCTGCCACGCCAACTTGCGGTCTCTCCGCCGCTCCGCCTTGCGATAATTGCTGCCCTATTCCACTCCCCATCAAATTCTACAGAGTTTGTGCGGAGCACCCTCAAGGTGTCTCTCCAAGGTTCTCCATGGTTGACTACGTTGACAACACCTTGCACAGGCTACAATCTAGTTGAGAGGGATGTGTCATCTCGTCACTTGTCTCTGCTGAATTTTACTGCACTACTGGAAGGCATAGTCGGTCCCAAGCCCGGGTAAAGGAGGAGGGTTGTGATAGGTTTGGCGAGCCAACGTAAAAACTAGCCAGTCCCATAGGTATGAAATCCATTTGAGCGAGAGTAGTATTAGGATGGGTGACCTCCTGAGAAGTCCTCGTGAAAGGGTTTTATATCTAAGGGTTGTGATAGGCTTGACGAGCCAACGTAAAAACTAGCCAGTCTTTTGGGTATGAAACCCATTTGGGCGAGAGTAGTACTAGGATGGGTGACTGATAACCCACAAGTGTAGTGGATCGCAACAGCTTTCGAGGGTAGAGTATTCAACCCAAATTTATTGATTCGACACAAGGGGAGCCAAAGAATAATCTTAAGTATTAGCAGTTGAGTTGTCAATTCAACCACACCTGGATAACTTAGTATCTGCAGCAAAGTATTTAGTAGCAAAGCAGTATGATAGTAATGGTAATGGTGGCAAAAGTAAAAATAATAGTTTTGTAGTAATTGTAACAGTAGCAACGGAAAAGTAAATAAGCGAAACACAATATGTGAAAAGCTCGTAGGCATTGGATCAGTGATGGATAATTATGTCGGATGTAATTCCTCATGCAATAGCTATAACATAGGGTGACACAGAACTAGCTCCAGTTCATCAATGTAATGTAGGCATGTATTCCGAATATAGTCATACGTGCTTATGGAAAAGAACTTGCATGACATCTTTTGTCCTACCCTCCCGTGGCAGCGGGGTCCTAGTGGAAACTAAGGGATATTAAGGCCTCCTTTTAATAGTGAACTGGAACAAAGCATTAGCACATAGTGAATACATGAACTCCTCAAACTATGGTCATCACTGAGAAGTATCCCGATTATTGTCACTTCGGGGTTGTCGGATCATAACACACAATAGGTGACTATAGACTTGCAAGATAGGATCAAGAACTCACATATATTTATGAAAACATAATAGGTTCAGATCTGAAATCATGGCACTTGGGCCCTAATGACAAGCATTAAGCATAGCAAAGTCATAGCAATATTAATCTCAGAACATAGTGGATACTAGGGATCAAACCCTAACAAAACTAACTTGATTACATGGTAAATCTCATCCAACCCATCACCGTCCAGCAAGCCTATGATGGAATTACTCACGCACGGTGGTGAGCATCATGAAATTGGTGATGGAGGATGGTTCATGATGTCGACGGCGACGAATCCCCCTCTCCGGAGCCCCGAGCGGACTCCAGATCAGCCCTCCCGAGAGAGATTAGGGCTTGGCGGCGGCTCCGTATCGTAAAATGCGATGAAACTTTCTCTCTGGTTTTTTTCTCCGTGAAATGGAATATATAGAGTTGGAGTTGAGGTCGGTGGAGCATCAGGGGGCCCACGAGACAGGGGGCGCGCCCAGGGGGGAGGGCGCGCCCCCCACCCTCGTGGACAGGGTGTGGGCCCCCTGGCCTTGATTCTTTCGCCAGTATTTTTTATATTTTCCAAAACTTATCTCCGTGGATTTTCAGGTCATTCCGAGAACTTTTCTTTTCTGCACAATAAACAACACCATGGCAGTTCTGCTGAAAGCAGCGTCAGTCCAGGTTAGTTTCAATCAAATCATGCAAGTTAGAGTCCAAAACAAGGGCAAAAGTGTTTGGAAAAGTAGATACATTGGAGACGTATCAACTCCCCGAAGCTTAAAACTTTGCTTGTCCTCAAGCAATTCAGTTGATAAACTGAAAGTGATAAAGAAAAACTTTTGCAAACTCTATTTGCTCTTGTTTTTGTAAATATGTAAAGCCAGCATTCAAGTTTTCAGCAAAGATTATGAACTAATCATATTCACAATAACACTTAGGTCTCATGTTTATTCGTATCAATGGCATAATCAACTAGCGAGCAATAATAATAAATCTTGGATGACAACACTTTCTCAAAACAATCACAATATGATATAACAAGATGGTATCTCGCTAGCCCTTTCTGAGACCGCAAAACATAAATGCAAAACACCTTTAAAGATCAGGGGCTGACTAAACATTGTAATTCATGGTAAAAGAGATCCAGTCAAGTCATACCCAATATAAACTAATAGTAATCAATGTATATGACAGTGTGCTCTCCAGCGGGTGCTTTTTAATAAGAAGGTGACGACTCAACATAAAAATAAATAGATAGGCCCTTCGCAGAGGGAAGCAGCGTTTTGTAGAGGTGCCAGAGCTCGATTTTAAAATAGAGATGAATAACATTTTGAGCGGCATACTTTCACCATCAACGCAACAACTATGAGATAGCGATATCTTCCATACTACATGCATAGGCGGTTCCCAAACAGAATGGTAAAAGTTTATACTCCCCCACCACCAACAAGCATCAATCCATGGCTTGCTCGAAACAACGAGTGCCTCCAACTAACAACAGCCCTGGGGGAGTTTTGTTTAATTATTTTGATTTGCTTTGATCTTTTTGGATCATGGGACTGGGCATCCTGGTTACTGGCCATTTTCTCGTGAATGAGGAGCGGAGTCCACTCCTCTTGAGAATAACCCACCTAGCATGGAAGATACAGACATCCCTAGTTGAAACATGAGCTGCTCGAGCATACAAAACATAATTTCATTTGAAGGTTTGGAGTTTGGCACATACAAATTTACTTGGAACGGCAGGCAGATACCGCATATAGGAAGGTATGGTGGACTCATATGGAATAACTTTGGGGTTTAAGGAGTTTGGATGCACAAGCAGTATTCCCGCTTAGTACAGGTGAAGGCTAGCAAAAGACTGGGAAGCGACCAACTGAGAGAGCAACAACAGTCATAAACATGCATTAAAATTAATTTACACCAAGTACAAGCATGAGTAGAATATAATCCACCATGAACATAAATATCGTGTAGGATATGTTGATTTGTTTCAACTACATGCATGAACATGTGCCAAGTCAAGTCACTCAATTCATTCAAAGGAGGATACCATCCCAGCATACCACATCACAATAATTTTAATAGCATGTTGGCACGCAAGGTAAACCATTATAACTCATAGCTAATTAAGCATGACGCAAGCAACTATAATCTCTAAATGTCATTGCAAATATGTTTACTTCATAATAAGCTAAATCAGGAACGATGAACTCATCATATTTACAAAAACAAAAGAGGTCGAGTTCATACCAGCTTCTCTTATCTTAATCAGTCCATCATATATCGTCATTATTGCCTTTTACTTGCACGATTGAACGATGTGTATAATAATAATAGTGCACATTGATGTCTACTACACAACCTTCTTCTTGTAGACGTTGTTGGGCCTGCAAGTGCACAGGTTTGTAGGACAGTAGCAAATTTCCCTCAAGTGGATGACCTAAGGTTTATCAATCCGTGGGAGGCGTAGGATGAAGATGGTCTCTCTCAAGCAACCCTGCAACCAAATAACAAAGAGTCTCTTGTGTCCCCAACACACCCAATACAATGGTAAATTGTATAGGTGCACTAGTTCGGCGAAGAGATAGTGATACAAGTGCAATATGGATGGTAGATAAGGTTTTTGTAATCTGAAAATATAAAAACAACAAGGTAACTAATGATAAAAGTGAGCGTAGACGGTATTGCAATGGTAGGAAACAAGGCATAGGGTTCATACTTCCACTAGTGCAGGTTCTCTCAACAATAATAACATAGATAGATCATATAACAATCCCTCAATATGCAACAAAGAGTCACTCCAAAGTCACTAATAGCGGATAACAAACGAAGAGATTATGGTAGGGTACGAAACCACCTCAAAGTTATTCTTTCGGATCATTCTATTGAAGAGTTCGTACTAGAATAACACCTTCAGACACAAATCAACCAAAACCCTAATGTCACCTAGATACTCCATTGTCACCTCAAGTATCCGTGGGCATGATTATACGATATGCATCACACAATCTCAGATTCATCTATTCAACCAACACAAAGTACTTCAAAAAGTGCTCCAAAGTTTCTACCGGAGAGTCAAGACGAAAACGTGTGCCAACCCCTATGCATAGGTTCATGGGCGGAACCCGCAACTTGATCACCAAAACATACATCAAGTGGCACGTGAAATCCCATTGTCATCACAGATAAACACGATAAGACATACATCAAGTGTTCTCAAATCCTTAAAGATTCAATCCGATAAGATAACTTCAAGAGGAAAACTCAATTCATCACAAGAGAGTAGAGGGGGAGAAACATCATAAGATCCAACTATAATAGCAAAGCTCGCGATACATCAAGATCGTGCCATAGAGAGAACACGAGAGAGAGAGAGATCAAACACATAGCTACTGGTACATACCCTCAGCCCCGAGGGTGAACTACTCCCTCCTCATCATGGAGAGCGTCGGGATGATGAAGATGGCCACCGGTGATGGGTTCCCCCTCCGGCAGGGTGCCGGAACGGACTCCCGAGAGGTTTTTGGTGGCTACAGAGGCTTGCGGCGGCGGAACTCCCGATCTATCTTCGTCTTTGATGTTTTTAGATGTTTTTAGGCTGGGCTTCAGGTTAGTAGGTTAGCCCCAAAAGTAATATAAAAGTGTATAATAAATCCCGTAATCATTCAAAACAGATAATAAAATAGCATGAATGCTTCATAAATTATAGATACGTTGGAGACGTATCACACGTGCATCAGACTAAGCTGGAATCTGCAAGCATTCAACTCAAGAGAGAAGACAAAGTAATATGGGCTCTAAGTTAAATAAACAATCATGCATATGAGAGCCACTAAACATTTTCAATATGTTCTTCTTCTCTCGACCCCCAAAGGAAAGAAAAGAAATAAAACTATTTACACGGGAAAGCTCCCAACAAGTAAAAGAAGAACGAGAAATCTTTTTGGGTTTTCATTTTAATTTCTACTACAGGAATGGAAATTAAACTAACTATTTTTTTTGGTTTTTCTTAAGGTTTATCAAACACACATGAAGAAAACTAGAAAACGGAATTTAAACTAACATGGATAATACAATGAAAGAGTATGAGCACCGACGACTAGAATAGTGTGTGAACATGAATGTAAAGTCGGTGAGAAATACGTACTCCCCCAAGCTTAGGCTTTTGGCCTAAGTTGGTCTATTGCCAAGGATAGCCTGGCTGATATCCGTAGTTATAACTGGGGCCGTACTGAGATGCAGCAGCAAATGCATCTTGAGCTGCAGCATGTTGGCGAGCCGCCTCCGCTCTCCCCTCGTGTTCAGCTGCCTCCTCCCTAGTAACAACATATCTTTGTTTTGCCTGGTAAACAAAAAAGGAAGGAGCAGGGAGAGTAACATGGACAGCGCTACGTCTGTCAAAGATTAGTCGATACTGGAGGAATTGTTTGTTACTCAAAAGAAAACGATGTTTGTGTTGGGGAACGTAGTAATTTCAAAAAAATTCCTACGCACACGCAAGATCATGGTGATGCATAGCAACGAGAGGGGAGGGTGTTGTCCACGTACCCTCGTAAACCGAAAGCGGAAGCGTTAGAACAACACAGTTGATGTAGTCGTACGTCTTCACGGCCCGATCGATCAAGCACCGAAAGCACGTCACCTCCGAGTTCTAGCACACGTTCAGCTGGATGATATCCCTCGAACTCCGATCTAGCCGCGTGTCGAGGGAGAGTTCTGTCAGCACGACGGCGTGGTGACGACGATGATGTTCTACCATCGCAGGGCTTAGCCTAAGCACCGCTACAATATTATCGAGGAGGACTATGGTGGAGGGGGGCACCGCACACGGCTAGGAGATCAATGATCAATTGTTGTTGTGTCTAGAGGTGCCCCCTACCCCCATATATAAAGGAGCAAGGGGGGAGGGGGTGGCTGACGAGGGAGGAGGCGCGCCAAGGGGAGTCCTACTCCCACCGGGAGTAGGACTCCCTGTCGGTGTCAAAATCGGCGGATCTCGGGCAGGGGGTCCTGATCTGTGCGTCTTAGGCTAATGGTAACAGGAGGCAAGGGACGCAATGTTTACCCAAGTTCGGGCCCTCTCGATGGAGGTAAAACTCTACTTCCTGCTTGATTGATATTGATGATATGGGTATTACAAGAGTTGATCTACCACGAGATCGTAGTGGCTAAACCCTAGAAGCTAGCCTATGATTATTATGATTATGATCGTTCCTCCAAGGACTAAACTCTCCGGTTTATACACCGGAGAGGGCTAGGGTTTACATGGATTCGGTTACAAAGAAGGAAATATAATATCCGGATAGCCAAGCTTTTCTTCCACGCAAAGGAGAGTCCCATCCGGACACGGGACGGAGTCTTGAGTCTTGTATCTTCACGCTCCAATAGTCCGGACAAAGTATATAGTCCGGCTGTCCGGATACCCCCTAATCCAGGACTGCCTCAGTAGCCCCTGAACCAGGCTTCAATGACGATGAGTCCGGCGCGCACTCTTGTCTTCGGCATTGCATGGCGGGTTCCATCTCCGAATACTCCAAAGTAATTATCGAACACTTAAACCATGTCCGGATCTGCAAGACGATCTTCACACACCACCGTAGAGAGAATGATATTTCACAAATGTAATCTGCTGACAACTTTTTAGACAATGTGACATGTCACTACGGTCGGGTCATTATTCGAACCGTTTTCCCACAACCAGCCACAACGCATATTGCGAGGCGGTTTCCTTGACACGTCTTGTCAAAGCAGAGATCGTGTTCCCCTTGTCGCGGGATCTTCCATCGATATGGGCGTGCGCAACCCCATGACGACTGTTGGTATGACTCCTTGTTTTTAGATAAGTCCCGAGCGGTCACGCTGAGGACGCTTGATATTCACCCCCTTTATAAAGGGGCCGAGGCCTATACCTCTCTTCCACCACCCTTGCGCCTTTTCGCATCTCGAGTTCTAACACCCGAGACCTAAGCTCAAACACCCCAGATCCTCCAATATGTCCGGATCCAACCCTCAAGGCCGGTGGGTGGCCTCTTCGGTCAAAGAGGAGGACATTGCGAGGCTTAGGGAGGTCGGATATCTGACTGCCAACATCCAGCACAGGCTTCCTGCTCCAGGGCAGGTCATCCCTACTCTCGAGCCTAATGAGAGCTTCGTATTTGTTCCTCACTTCCTCTGCGGCTTGGGCCTCACCCTTGATCCCTTTGTGAGGGGGCTCATGTTCTATTATGGGTTAGATTTTCACGATCTAGCTCTGGACGCTATCCTCCATATCTCGTTGTTCATCATTGTGTGTGAGGCTTTTCTCCACGCACTCCACACTTCGGCTTATGGCTCAAGACCTTTAATGTGAAGCCGAAGATGATTGAGGGGCGACATGCAGAATGCGGAGGTGCCGTAATAAGCAGGAACGCCGATGCCCCATGGCTAGAGGGTTCTTTCCCAGAGGTATCCGATTTATGGCAGCGGAGGTGGTTTTACGTCACGGCTCCCAGAGGCACAAAGTGGGTGGCTGCCCCCGACTTCCGTTCGGGCCCTCCATCACAACTGGCGTCATGGACCAATGTAGGACGGGACTGGGGGTCTGCTAGTGACGTACCAACACTGAGAGCCGTATCCGGGAGCTTCTTGAGAGGGACATTAACCTCGTCAGCATAATTCAGGTAATGCTAATCCGACGGATGTTGCCATGTAAACGCCGGCCTCTCCGGATGTGGAAATTCAATCCGGAGGGTCCGCGGACTATTCTGCACTTCTTCGGCCTGACGCTCGAAGGGATGTGTAAATTATTCTTCGGACCACAAGTAAAGTGTCCGGACACCACCGAGAATGCGGGCCTAAGCTGCAATCGCCCAGATGCCCAAGTAAGTAACCCCGAAACCAAACACTTCGTTTATATTTATCATAATCATTATTCTGGAAATCTTCCGTGGCCAGGAATGGCTCAACAAGGCGGAGAGAATCGGGTGTCCGGCGCCACTTCCCGAAGGCTCGCCTGGTCCTACCATAGCCAAGATGCTTGGGCGGGTGCTTAGCAAAATGCCCTCAGGGAAAGACGAAGGGAAGAACAGAGAAGCCAAACTTCACACATTGCGCATCCAAACTGGGGGAATTGCTACCTCCCCAAAGGAGGACAGCCGGGGAGTGGAATCTAAGGCCTCCTCCCCGCGCGGGAAGAAGAGGGCCGCCTCCGACGACTTGGAGATGGAGGTGCCCAAACAGGGGAAGAAAGCGTCACCAGGGGGCCCTGCCCCGAAGGGCGCACTTGCCGCATCATGCCCGCCAACGGGCCAGCCCTCAACCGAGCTGTAAGTTAATCGTAAATTCGACGGTACTGCTTTTCTCCGAGAACAATAACCAGGATCCATTCTTTGCAGTCTGGCTAGCAGCTCTTCTCGATAGAGTTCGTCTTCGGGGGATCTCCCTCCGGAGATGATGGAGAGTGAGACCCCACCAACCTGTCTGCCTCATGAGGCGGGCGACCCCGAGGTGTCGTCATGGAGGAGTCCGGATCTGCCGAAGCCAGAAGCTAATCCTTTGACCGCCCTGAGCCCGGAGCGTTCGGCTCCCACGGGGGGCGATGAGAGGGGTCCGGCACAGTTCAGCGTCTGAGTGGACACGCCGGCGGGCCTTCTGGAGCGAGCTGATCTCTCGGAGGAGCACCGTTCATTAATGAGCATGGTGCTCGGGAAGATTTCCTCCGCCACAAGCGGGTTGAATGAAGCCTTTACGAGCCTGCTCAAAGGCTTTGAGGTATGTAATGAAAGAATACGTAATTTTTTGGCTGTGACGCACGTGCTAGGTGTGCTCCATATGGATAGTAGCCCCTGAGACTCTGGTTGCCCGCCTTAGGCGGCAAGTGGAGGATCATATTGTGTAAGTAATGATTGCACTGTATATATGCGCAGGCGTCTAAGGATCCGGTAGCCGACCAGTCCGTTGAAGTTGCCGAACTAAGGAGGCAGATTGGAGCTATTGATGCCGGTATCACGCTGGTGAACGAGCGGCGGAATGAGTCACAAGGTATGTGCTCTGCTTTCCTTATTATGTTGTATAGGAAAATTTGAGAGGGGCATAATATTAATGCGATATGCTTGGACTGCAGACGGTGCTACTGCCGTGGAGGCCCTGAGGGCGGAACTTGCCCAGGCCAAGGAACAAGCTCGGGCTAGCAATGCGGCTGCCCTAAAGTTGGCTGAAGAGTTGAGAGACGAATAGGCTGCTCATTGCCGAAGAGAAGACAAGATAGCCGAAATGGCTGTGGAGCAGAAAAATGCCACCGACCGGTATGAGCTCCTTGAAAAGGAGAATCAACTTAATTCGGCTAACCTGGACAAGGCAGTTAATGCGGCCAAGGAGATGCGGACAGAAATCAGGGATGTGCGGGAGGAGCTTCGAAAGGCCGGAAAAATCGCGGCTGGAAACTCCTACTTATTGCGAATGAAGTTTTTGGATCCGAAGTACGCTCCCCTGGATCGACGCTGGAGTCCTGCAGATGCGTATGCGGACTTGGCGAAGAGTACGGCTGACGCGGCCAAGTTTTTCGAGGATCAGGGTGATAAAGAAGTGGAGAAGCTATTCTGGTCGCAATTCAATGCTCCCGCGCGCCCATTGTCGTTGAGTGAGAAGATGGATGCTGTGGCTGAGCTTCATAGGCTGTCCGGTCTTGCAATGCGGTCTGTGATAGACCATCTTTGGTCAAAGGAGCCGAAGCCGGACAATTATTTTGGTTTAGTGCAACAATTCCTTGGTGTCGTATCACGGATCGATGCCATGAGAAGGTCGGCATGTATAGAGGGTGCACGATTGGCTCTTGCCCGCGTTAAAGCATATTGGACAGATATGGAGGCCACCATCATTGCGACCCAGAATCCGGCGGGAGGCCAGGATCCAGCCGAGCACTACTTGGAGCAGGGAACAGAAGGCGCTCGTTTAATAGAGGCGCAGTGCTCGAAGAATGTCTTGTTCGAGTGAAAAATCGTGTCATTGTAAAAACAATGTTATTTTGATTACAAGGCTATATTTATACTTTTTGCCCGAAAGTATTATTGTGCCTCCTGCGCGGCCGTTTTTATGTATATTTGTAATCTGAAAGTTAGCAGTCATTGGCTTCAGCCCCCACGCATAAAATGCGGGGGTGTTCGCGAAAAATATGCGTAATCACACTTGATCCAACGTCTTGGTCCATTAAGGAGGTGATAGCACGTCGAACTAGGCAACCGGACTATATAGCTGTAACACTTTCACTTAGCCATAGGAGTTTGACGGTGGGGCTACTATGTAGCCCCTGGTACCTTCGCGTGCATCCGAATACGGGCACGTGTGTACATGAACGGGAAACGGTCCTTCGTTAATGTGGAGGAATCCTAAAGATTCCGATAGGTCTTCGAGTGGTTGAACAGTCTCTCGCTATATCATGACAGTCAGTTTTCGGCTTTCTCTACTAAGGTGCTCATCCGGAATAACTAGGGCACAATCGTAGTAGTTCTCCTTTGGCTGCATTAGCCGATAAGAACGGAACGAATTCCTTCGTCGCCTGCTTCCCATTCGAGCTGGACATAGTTCGATCGAGAGTCTCCTGACAAAGAGAGGGACTTTAAAGAGTTCACCATGTCGCCAAAGGGCGAGTGCTGGAAGATATCCGCAGCGGTGAACTCCATTACCGGAGCCCAACCAGATTCGGCGGGCTTGGAGGCGCGCGGACTGGAACCTACAACCGGATACGAGTCCGGGGGTCCGGTGTCACAGGCTTCCTTGGGGGTGAGGCCTGTGTTCGGCTCTACCGCCGATGAGTGTGCGGCCTCTGGGGCGGGGTCCATCCACCCGTCCTCGGGCGACGCAATCCGCTCCAGATTTAGGTCCGGGGCTCCCGCAGGGGCGATATCCCGAGCATTATCCGACTGCAGGTGTAAGCCGTGCTCATCGTGACTGTCCGGCGCTCCTGGCACTGGCCCGAATCTGTTGAAGATCAAGTCTCTGCGGATGTCAGCCGTGTAGTTCAAGTTTCCGAATCTGGCCTGGTGGCCAGAGGCGTAGCTGTCGATCTGCTCCAGATGGCCAAGCGAATTGGCCCGAAGTGCGAAGCCGCCGAACATGAAGATCTGTCTGGGGAGAAAAGTCTCATCCTGGACCGCGTTGTTGTTGATGATTTAAGGAGCAATCGAGCCTTGCAGCGACGACACAGAGGAACTCTCAATGAAAGCACCAATGTTGGTGTCCAAACTGGCGGATCTCGGGTAGGGGGTTCCGATCTGTGCGTTTTAGGCTGATGGTAACAGGAGGCAAGGGACGCAATGTTTACCCAGGTTCGGGCCCTCTCGATGGAGGTAAAACCCTACTTCCTGCTTGATTGATATTGATGTTATGGGTATTACAAGAGTTGATCTACCACGATATCGTAGAGGCTAAACCTTAGAAGCTAGCCTATGATGATTATGATTATGATCGTTCCTCCAAGGACTAAACTCTCCGGTTTATATAGACGCCGGAGAGGGCTAGGGTTTACATGGAGTCGGTTACAAAGAAGGAAATATAATATCCGGATCGCCAAGCTTGTATTCCACGCAAAGGAGAGTCCCATCCAGACACGGGACGGAGTCTTAAGTCTTGTATCTTCACGCTCCAATAGTCCGGACAATTTATATAGTCCGCCTGTTCGGATACCCCCTAATCCAGGACTCCCTCAGTCCCTCCCTTCCTTGTAGGATTAGGAGAAGGGGGGAAAGAGGAGGGAGAGAGAGGAAGGCAAGGGGGGGGGGGCGCCGCCCCCCTGTCGTTGTCCTATTCGTACTAGGGGGAGGGGCGCGCGGCCCTGCCCTGGCCTCCTCTCCTCTTCTCCACTAAAGCCCACTATGGCCCATTAAGCCCCCGGGGGGTTCTGGTAACCCCTCGGTACTCCGGTAAAATCCCGATTTCACCCGAAACACTTCCAACATCCAAATATAGGCTTCTAATATATCAATCTTCATGTCTCGACCATTTCGAGACTCCTCATCATGTCTGTGATCACATTCGGGACTCCAAACAACCTTCAGTACATCAAAACTCATAAACTCATAATATAATCATCATTGAAACTTTAAGTGTGCGGACCCTACGGGTTCGAGAACTATGTAGACATGACCAAGACATGTCTCCGGTCAATAACCAATAGCGGAACCTGGATGCTCATATTGGCTCCTACATATTCTACGAAGATCTTTATCGGTCAAACCGCATAACAACATACGTTGTTCCCTTTGTCATCGGTATGTTACTTGCCCGAGATTCGATCGTGGGTATCTCAATACCTAGTTCAATCTCATTACCGGCAAGTCTCTTTACTCGTTATGTAATGCATCATTCCGTAACTAACTCATTAGCTACATTGCTTGCAAGGCTTATAGTGATGTGCATTACCGAGAGGGCCCAGAGATACCTCTTCGACAATCGGAGTGACAAAACCTAATCTCGAAATATGCCAACTCAACATGTACCTTTGGAGACACATGTAGAGATCCTTTATAATCACCCAGTTACGTTGTGATGTTTGGTGGCACACAAAGTGTTCCTCCGGTAAACGGGAGTTGCATAATCTCATAGTCATAGGAACATGTATAAGTCATGAAGAAAGCAATAGCAACATACTAAACGATCAAGTGCTAAGCTAACGGAATGGGTCAAGTCAATCACATCATTCTCCTAATGATGTGATCCCTTTAATCAAATGACAACTCATGTCTATGGCTAGGAAACTTAACCATCTTTGGTTCAACGAGCTAGTCAAGTAGAGGCATACTAGTGACACTATGTTTGTCTATGTATTCACACATGTATTATGTTTCCGGTTAATACAATTCTAGCATGAATAATAAACATTTATCATGAAATAAGGAAATAAATAATAACTTTATTATTGCCTCTAGGGCATATTTCCTTCAGTTTGACTATCGTGTCATAATCTAAATAAGCAGCAAGCAACTCCATATCCCCCTCTCGTGGGGCCATACCAAGATAATTAGCAACATGGGTCGCATAAATCCCTCCAAATAAATCTCCAGACATACCATTATTATGCAACCTACGTGCAACTATTGCCCCCATGTTGTAATCTTTATTACCTAACACAACACTCATGAGGACACAAAGATCAGGGACACACATGTGACATGCTTCATCTTTACCATTAATGCATCTACCAATGAAGGGAGCAAAATAATGTATAGCAGGAAAATGAATTCTCCCTATGGTAGCTTGTGCTATATCCCTAGATTCTCCCACAGTAATACTAGCAAGAAAGTCTTTATATTCAGATCTGTGGGGGTCATTAACATTGCCCCACTGCCGAAGTTTGCAAACAGTTGTAAAATCTTCTAAGTCCATGGTGTAAGATTTATCATAAATATCAAACAGGACACTCTGAGAATTACACGAAGATTTATATTTAAACCTTCTAACGAATGAATCAGTCAATTGATAGTACTGAGGACACTTATCTTGTAAGAAGTCCTCAAGATCGACATTACGTATGCATGAAATTCATCCTTGATGCCTGCTTTGACCATAAACTCGTCCGATGGCCACTCACAAGCTCGCACTTCGGCATCCCTTGGTGGTTCTTCGTCTTGCTCACGCATAGCACGCCTGGGTCCTTTCTTTGTTGAGGAACCACCTTGGTACATTCTCCTATACATAATTCTTTTTCTGAAAAATTTCTGCAATTCTAGTAACTTCAAAATAAAAGTGAATAAAGCTAAACAAGATTGGTAGAAACTACTCCTACAAGTGCCTAGAGCCTATATCATGCATTAGAATTACTTGGGACCTCATAAATTTGACATGCAAGCTCAAGAACAGGGTCACCTATGCAGCAAAAATTTGCAATGAATAAAGCACTAGAACAAAAACTAATTGGACCAATGGAGGAGTTACATAGCAAGCAACAATCTCCCAAAGCAGTTTTGTGATTGGAGCTTTGAGCAAGGAGATCGAAAATCCCAGCAAAATGAGCTAGGACTCGTGCTTGAGCTTGATGGGGCTTTTTTTGGGGAAGAAGATGGAGTGTGTGGGTGCAGGAATAAGTGGAGGGGGCCCACCGTGGGCCCACGAGACAGGGGGGCGCGCCCTCCACCCTCGTGGCCAGGTGCTTGCCCCCCCTGCAGTGTTTTCAGTGCCTAAAATCCTCAAATATTCCATAAAAAATCATACTAAATTTGCAGGGCATTTGGAGCACTTTTTATTTTCGGGATATTTTTTTATTACATGGAAAATTCAAAAAACAGACAGATAATACTATTTTTGCTTTATTTATTCTAAATAACAGAAAGTAAAAAGAGGGTACAGAAGGTTGTGACTTCTAGTTTCATCCATCTCATGATCATCAAAATGAATCCACTAACAAGGTTGATTAAGTCTTGTTAACAAACTCATTCCGAATAACACGGAACCGGAGAAGTTTCGAATAACACTAGGTTACCTCAACAGGGATATGAACATCCCCAATAACAAGAATATCATACTTTTTCTTGACAGTAGGAAGAGGAAATTCAAAACCTCCAATAATGATAGTTGGAACTTTTCCAATAGAATTGATGCTATGTACTTGAGGTTGTTTCCTCGGAAAGTGTACCGTATGCTCATTACCATTAACATGAAAAGTGGCATTGCCTTTGTTGCAATCAATAACATCCCCTGCAGTATTCATAAAGGGTCTACCAAGGATAATCGACGTACTATCGTCCTCAGGAATATCAAGAATAACAAAGTCCGTTAAGATAATGACATTTGCAACCACAACATGCACATCCTCACAAATACTAACAGGTATAACAGTTGATTTATCAGCCATTTGCAAAGAAATTTCAGTAGGTGTCAACTTATTCAATTCAAGTCTACGATATAAAGAGAGAGGCATAACACTAACACTGGCTCCAAGATCACATAAAGCAGTTTTAACATAGTTTCTTTTAATGGAGCATGGTATGGTTGGTACCCCGGGATCTCCAAGTTTCTTTGGTATTCCACCCTTAAAAGTATAATTAGCAAGCATGGTGGAAATTTCAGCTTCCGGTATCTTTCTTTTATTTGTGATGATATCCTTCATGTACTTAGCATAAGGATTTACTTTAAGCATATCAGTTAAGCGCATACGTAAGAAGATGGGTCTAATCATTTCGGCAAAGCGCTCGAAATCCTCATGGATGGTTTAGGAGGAAAGGGCATGGGTTTCTGAACCCATGGTTCTCTTTCTCTACCATGCTTCCTAGCAACAAAATCTCTCTTATCATAACGTTGATTCTTTGATTGTGGGTTATCAAGATCAACAGCAGGTTCAATCTCTACACCATTATTTTTACTAGGTTGAGCATCAACATGAACATTATCATTAACATTATCACTAGGTTCATGTTCATCACCTGATTGTGTTTCAGCATCAGAGATAGAAATATCATTGGGATTCTCAGGTGTGTCTACAATAGGTTCACTAAAAGCATGCAAAGTCCTATCGTCTTTGTTTTTCTTATTTTTAGAGGAACTAGGTGCCTCTAAATTATTTCTCTGAGAATCCTGCTCGATTCTCTTAGGGTGGCCTTCAAGATACAAAGGTTCCTGAGTTATTCTACCAGTTCTAGTAGCCACTCTAACAGCAAAGTCATGTTTATTATTCAATTCATCGAGCAAATCACTTTGAGCTTTAAGTACTTGCTCAGCTTGAGTGGTAACCATAGAAGCGTATTTGCTAATGAGTTTAAGTTCACCTTTAACTCTAGCCATATAATCACTCAAGCGTCCTATCTTGAAAGCATTATTCTTTAATTCTCTACCAACATAGAATTAAAACTTTCTTGTCTAGCCATAAAGTCATCAAATTCATCTAAGCATGTGCTATGAAATTTAGTAGACGAGATTTCAACTTTATCATATCTATAGAGAGAATTTACCTTTACTACCTGTGTCGGGTTATCAAGATAATGTGTTTCTTCAATAGGCGGTATATTAAGACCATGTATTTCTTCAATAGGTGGTAAATTCTTAACATATTCAGCTTTAATACCTTTTTCTTTCATTGATTTCTTTGCCTCTTGCATATCTTCAGGATTGAGAAATAGAACACCCCTCTTCTTCGGAGTTTGTTTAGGAATAGGCTCAGGAGTTGGCTCAATTGGCTCAGGGATTGCCTCATGAATTGGCTCAGGAAGAGTCCAATTATTTTAATTAGTCAACATATTATTCAATAGTAATTCAGCTTGGTCGACTGTTCTTTCCCTGAAAACACAACAAGCACAACTATCCAAGTAGTCCTTGGAAGCATCGGTTAGTCCATTATAAAAGATATCAAGTATTTCATTTTTCTTAAGAGGATGATCAGGCAAAGCATTAAGTAATCGGAGAAGCCTCCCCCAAGCATGAGGGAGACTCTCTTCTTTGATTTGCACAAAATTATATATTTCCCTCAAGGCAGCTTGTTTCTTATGAGCAGGGAAATATTTAGCAGAGAAGTAATAAATCATATCTTGGGGACTACGCACACAACCAGGATCAGGAGAATTAAACCAAGTCTTAGCATCACCCTTTAATGAGAACGGAAATATCTTAAGGATATAATAATAGCGAGACTTCTCATCATTAGTAAATAGGGTGGCTATATCATTTAACTTGGTTAAGATGTGCCACAACAGTTTCAGATTCAACCAAAGTAATTATTTCAGGATCAACAGAGAATTCATAATCCTTATCAGTAACACAGATAGGTGAAGTAGCAAAAGCGGGGTCAGGTTTCATTCTAGCATTAAGGGATTGCTGCTTCCATTTAGCTAATAACTTCTTAAGATCATATCTATCTTTGCAAGCAAAAATAGCTCTAGCAGCTTCCTCATTCATAACATAACCCTCAGGAACAACAAGTAATTCATAATTAGGGGGAGAACTTTCATCATCACTATCATCAATAATAGCATCTTCAATAATTTCATTCTCTCTAACCCTAGCAAGTTGTTCATCAAGAAATTCACCTAATGGCAAAGTAGTATCATGCACAGAAGTAGTTTCATCATAAGTATCATGCATAGCAGAAGTGGCATCATCAATAACATGCTACATATCAGAATTGATAGCAGTAGCAGGTTTAGGTGTCGCAAGCTTACTCAAAACAGAAGGAGAATCTAGTGCAGAGCTAGATGGCAGTTCCTTACCTCCCCTTGTAGTTGAGGGAAAAATCTTTGTTCTTTCGTCTTTCAAGTTCCTCATAGTGATCAACAGATATAAATCCCAAGTGACTCAAAGAATAGAGCTATGCTCCCTGGCAACGGTGCCAGAAATTAGTCTTGATAACCCACAAGTGTAGGGGATGCAACAGCTTTCGAGGGTAGAGTATTCAACCCAAATCTATTGATTCGACACAAGGGGAGCCAAAGAATATTCTTAAGTATTAGCAGTTGAGTTGTCAATTCAACCACACCTAGATAACTTAGTATCTGCAGCAAAGTATTTAGTAGCAAAGCAGTATGATAGTAATGGTAACAGCGGTAAAAGTAAAGATAATAGTTTTGTAGTAATTGTAACAGTAGCAACGGAAAAGTAAATAAGCGAAACACAATATGTGAAAAGCTCGTAGGCATTGGATCAGTGATGGATAATTATGTCGGATGTGATTCCTCATGCAATAGCTGTAACATAGGGTGACACAGAACTAGCTCAAGTTCATAAATGTAATGTAGGCATGTATTCTGAATATAGTCATACGTGCTTATGAAAATAACTTGCATGACATCTTTTGTCCTACCCTCCCGTGGCAGCGCGGTCCTAGTGGAAACTAAGGGATATTAAGGCCTCCTTTTAATAGAGAACCGGAACAAAGCATTAGCACATTGTGAATACATGAACTCCTCAAACTATGGTCATCACCGAGAAGTATCCCGATTATTGTCACTTCGGGGTTGTCGGATCATAACACATAATAGGTGACTATAGACTTGCAAGATAGGATCAAGACCTCACATATATTCATGAAAACATAATAGGTTCAGATCTGAAATCATGGCACTCGGGCCCTAGTGACAAGCATTAAGCATAGCAAAGTCATAGCAACATCAATATCAGAACATAGTGGATACTAGGGATCAAACCCTAACAAAACTAACGTGATTACATGGTAAATCTCATCCAACCCATCACCGTCCAGCAAGCCTACGATGGAATTACTCACGCACAGCGGTGAGCATCATGAAATTGGTGATGGAGGATGGTTGATGCTGATGACAGCGACGAATCCCCCTCTCCGGAGCCCCAAACGGACTCCAGATCGGCCCTCCGGAGAGAGATTAGGGCTTGGCGGCGGCTCCGTATCGTAAAACGCAATGAAACTTTCTCTCTGATTTTTTTCTCCGTGAAATGGAATATATAGAGTTGGAGTTGAGGTCGGTGGAGCATCAGGGGGCCCACGAGACAGGGGGCGCGCCTAGGGGGGAGGGCGCGCACCCACCCTCGTGGACAAGGTGTGGCCCCCTGGCCTTGATTCTTTCGCCAGTATTTTTGATATTTTCCAAAACTTATCTCCATGGATTTTCAGGCCATTTCGAGAACTTTTGTTTTCCGCACAATGAATAACACCATGGCATTTCTACTGAAAACAGCGTCAGTCCGAGTTGGTTTCATTCAAATCATGCAAGTTAGAGTCCAAAACAAGGGCAAAAGTGTTTGGAAAAGTAGATACGTTGGAGACGTATCAGTGACCTCCTGGGAAGTCCTCGTGAAAGAGTTTCATATCTAGCCAACCAGAACTTGTTTGGGATAAAAGGCTTCGTAAGTAAGTACTGGAAAAAAACAATTAATGCCATGTAAGAAACATACATGGCAAAGTGTACACCGAGTGAGGGAGTCCTGGATTAGGGGGTATTCGGACAGCCGGACTGTGTACAACGTCCAGACTATTGAAGCGTGGAGATACAAGACTCAAGTCTTTGGCCCGTGTCCGGATAGGACTCTCCTTTGCGTGGAAGGCAAGCTTGGCGATCCGAATATTGTGTTTCCTTCCTTTTAACCGACTCCATGTAAACCCTAGCCCTCTCCGGTGTCTATATAAACCGGAGAGGTTGGTCCTTAGAAGGCCGATCAATTACAATCATACCATCATAGGCTAGCTTCTAGGGTTTAGCCTCTACGATCTCGTGGTAGATCTACTCTTGTACTACCCATATCATCAATATTAATCAAGCAGGAAGTAGGGTTTTACCTCCATCGAGAGGGCCCGAACCTGGGTAAACATCTGTGTCCCTCGCTTCCTATTACCATCAGCCTAGACGCAAATATCGGGACCCCCTACCCGAGATCTGCCGGTTTTCACACCGACATTGGTGCTTTCATTGAGAGTTCCTCTGTGTCGTCGCCGCCAGGCTCGATGGCTCGTCTTGTCGTCAGGCACGACATTACCTCGGGGGGAGCTCTGGCTGCAGGCCAAACTCTCCGACTTGGCTGCCCCATCGGCGGTTGCGCCGACGATGGCCTCTTGGGTCATCAAGCATAACCTCCGCGTCACTTCGGAACTTGCCGAACAGATGGATTCAATGGAGCTCTCCTCCCTTAATGAGCTCTTGGATCGCATCGCTGCTCTGGGAGTCGCCACAGACTATGACCGGATCGGGCTTAAACCCGACCAAAGGGACATCAAATCCCCGCCGGCCACCCATGAGATAGCGATAGTGGAGGAACCACACGTGGATTGCCCCTCAACTTTGAGGACAAATTATGTTCAGATCACCGAACTCCTTGAGCCAAACACCTGCTCAAAGGAAGGCATGACCCGGGTCCCGGAATTAGAATCGGGCATTGGGCCGAAGAAAGTGGGCAGCGCTCCGGATTCTGAGCCGTTAAGCTCGGAACATCCCGCGCCCCTGGGTGTTAGATCGGATCAAAATCCGGATTCAGGTAACAACGCCCACCTGGAGTTAAACCGTCTCTCCCGCATTAGGAAAGGGCCCCAGGAGACTGTGCATCGCTATTGGGCCAGATTCCTCCTTGCGCTTAACAATGTCAGGGACTGCCGTGAGGAGAACATAGTCTCGCTCTTCTGCAAAAACTACACGGACGAAGGACTCCTTAATGCTATAAGCCGTCGTGACATAGTACACTTCGCGGACTTGGCAATCATAGTACGGAAGTACTATGCGATGGAAAGTGCCTGGAAAACCCAAACAGGATTTTGGGATAGTACTGCTCTCGCCAAGACCTTTGTCTGAACTAAATGGGCAAACTCTCATAAGTCGGCCGATCCAATCCCCAGGAAACCAAAGCCCACCCCAGGGCGGGGAACCGTATTGGAAGAATGGCTCGACGGGCCATGTAAGCTCCACAATACTCCGGATACAATACCAAATCATAGCCTTAGGGCATGTTGGATACTCCGGTAGGTGGCAAAAAGTGGCGAGGATCTTCTTGTAAGCCATAAAGCGGAACAACATCCTGCCAGCGAACACAATACGGTACAAACAGTCTTCGAGACATTTGCCTCGAATAATAGGCGCAAGCGAGCTCATCGAAGCTCTGCTGAAATTTGCCGTGTGGCAAAAATAAACCCCTAGAACGACACTGCTATAAATTTTAATGCCAGTGATGAACCTCGACTCCAGACTGTCCGGGCACCAGCCGCTCTGGTCGTTAGCCCAATCGTAGATGGCTTTCGGCTCACTAAAGTACTCATGGACGGCGGAAGCGGATTGAATCTGATCTATGAAGAAACACTCAGCAAGATGGAAATTGATAAAGGCCGCATTGAACAAAGCGGCACAACCTTCAGGGGAATTATCCCTACTCGGGAAGCGCGGTGTGTGGGAAAAATCACACTCGATGTGGTATTCGGCACCCCGGAGAATTATAGGTCCAAAGAAATCACGTTCCAAGTGGCTCCCTTTAGCAGCGGATACCACGCCCTTCTAGGGCGGGACGCGTTTACAAGATTTCAAGTTGTACCCCATTACGGGTACATGAAGCTTAAAATGCCCAGACCCAATGGAATCGTCACTCTAGCCAGTGATCCAGACGTCGCACTTCGCACCGAAAACAAAATCGCAACACTAGCCCTGGAAGCATTATCTGAAGCCCTAGCAGCCGAAGAGTTAACAACACCGCGGGCCACCATGGACAGGGACGACGTGATACTCCACAAGCGACCCAAGTCCACCTCATTTAAACCTGCAGACGACATAGTCAAATTCCAAGTCCATCCAACGGACCCCACAAAGACAGCTTCCATCGGGACACACTTGAGCCCCGCGATGGACGCCGCACTGCGAGATTTCTTACGCGAGAATTGGGGCATTTTCGCCTGGCACCCTTCGGACATGCCGGGCATCCCACGCAAATTGGCCGAACACAGCCTCAATATTCTAAAAGGATACAAACCGGTCAAGCAGACTCTAAGACGGTTTTCAGAGCCCAAAAGGCAAGCCATGGGGGAAGAGCTAGCCAAACTTCTCGAGGCCGGATTCATCAGAGATATCAAGCATCTGGATTGGCTGGCAAACCTAGTAATGGTACCAAAGAAGGACAAGTCCTGGCGCCTGTGTGTCTAGTTTAAAGACCTCAACAAGGCTTGCCCCAAGGATCCCTTTCCCCTCCCTCGCATCGACCAAATCTCGATGCCACAGCTGGACATGACTCGCTGTGTTTTCTCGACGCATACTCTGGATAACATCAAATAAAGATGGCAGAGTCTGACCAAGCTGCAACAGCTTTCATAACGCCATATGGCCCTTTTTGCTTCAACACTATGCCTTTCGGGCTTAAGAACGCCGGCGAAACCTATCAACGCATGATTCAAACATGCCTAGAAAAACAAATCGGCAAAACAGTGGAAGCATACATGGACGACGTGGTCATAAAAACAAGACACATCAAAACCCTAATAGATGACTTGAGGCTTACATTCGATAACCTCCGGACATACGACATCAAGTTGAATCCAGAAAAATGTGTTTTCGGCGTCCCCTCGGGGAAGCTGCTGGGCTTCATTGTTGCCAATAGAGTAATTGAAGCGAATCCGGCAAAAATCCGAGCTCTGTTGCAGTTGGCTATACCAACAGACCTCAAGCACATCCAGAAACTAGCTGGATGCGTGGCCGCTCTGAGCCGCTTTATATCCAGGTTAGGAGAAAAGGCTGTTGGAAATATGCCCTAGAGGCAATAATAAAAGTGTTATTATTATATTTCCTTGTTCATGATAATTGTCTTTTATTCATGCTATAACTGTATTATCCGGAAATCGTAATACACGTGTGAATTCATAGACCACAATATGTCCCTAGTGAGCCTCTAGTTGACTAGCTCGTTGTGATCAACAGATAGTCATGGTTTCCTGGCTATGGACATTGGATGTCGTTGATAATGGGATCACATCATTAGGAGAATGATGTGATGGACAAGACCCAATCCTGAGCATAGCACAAAGATCGTGTAGTTCGTTTGCTAGAGCTTTGCCAATGTCAAGTATCTCTTCCTTTGACCATGAGAGCGTGTAACTCCTGGATACCGTAGGAGTGCTTTGGTTGTATCAAACGTCACAACGTAACTGGGTGACTATAAAGGTGCACTACAGGTATCTCCGAAAGTATCTATTGTTTTACGCGGATCGAGACTGGGATTTGTCACTCCGTGTAAACGGAGAGGTATCTCTGGGCCCACTCGGTAGGACATCATCATATGCGCAATGTGACCAAGGAGTTGATCACGGGATGATGTGTTACGGAACGAGTAAAGTGACTTGCCGGTAACGAGATTGAACAAGGTATTGGATACCGACGATCGAATCTCGGGCAAGTAACATACCGATAGACAAAGGGAATTGAATACGGGATTGATTAAGTCCTTGACATCGTGGTTCATCCGATGAGATCATCGTGGAACATGTGGGAGCCATCATGGGTATCCAGATCCCGCTGTTGGTTATTGACCGGAGAACGTCTCGGTCATGTCTACATGTCTCCCGAACCCGTAGGGTCTACACACTTAAGGTTCGATGACGCTAGGGTTATAAAGGAAGTTTGTATGTGGTTACCGAATGTTGTTCGGAGTCCCGGATGAGATCCCGGACGTCACGAGGAGTTCCGGAATGGTCCGGAGGTAAAGATTTATATATGGGAAGTCCTATTTTGGCCACCGGAAAATGTTCGGGATTTTTCGGTATTGTACCGGGAAGGTTCTAGAAGGTTCCGGAGTGGGGCACACCTGCATGGGGGGACCCACATGGACGTGGGTAGTGGGGGCAAGGCCCCACACCCCTGGTCAAGGCGCACCAAGATCCCCCCTTAGAAGCAATAAGATCATATCCCGAAGGGATAAGATCAAGATCCCTAAAAAGGGGGGATAACAATCGGTGGGGAAGGAAATAATGAGATTTCTTTCCTCCCACCTTGGCCAACGCCCCAATGGACTTGGAGGGCAAGAAACCAGCCCCTCCACCCCTATATATAGTGGGGAGGCGCATGGGAGCTATAGACGAAGTTCTGGCGCAGCCCTCCCCCTCTCACAAGTACTCCTCCTCTCCCCCGGTGCTTGGCGAAGCCCTAAAGGATTGCCACGCTCCTCCACCACCACCACGCCGTTGTGCTGCTGTTGGATGGAGTCTTCCTCAACCTCTCCCTCTCTCCTTGCTGGATCAAGGCGTGGGAGACGTCACCGGGCTGTACGTGTGTTGAACGCGGAGGTGCCGTGCGTTCGGCACTTGATCATCGGTGATTTGAATCACGACGAGTACGACTCCATCAACCCCATTCACTTGAACGCTTCCGCTTAGCGATCTACAAGGGTATGTAGATGCACTCTCCTTCTACTCGTAGCTGGTCTCTCCATAGATAGATCTTGGTGACATGTAGGAAAATTTTGAATTTCTGCTACGTTCCCCAACAGTGGCATCATGAGCTAGGTCTAATGCGTAGATTCTTTGCACGAGTAGAACACAAAGTAGTTGTGGGCGTTGATGTTGTACAATATGCTTACCGTTACTACTCCAATCTTGTTTCGACGGTATTGTGGGATGAAGCGGCCCGGACCGACCTTACACGTACTCTTACGTGAGACAGGTTCCACCGATTGACATGCACTTGGTGCATAAGGTGGCTAGCGGGTGCCAGTCTCTCCCACTTTAGTCGGAACGGATTCGATGAAAAGGGTCCTTATGAAGGGTAAATAGCAATTGGCATATCACGTTGTGGTTTTTCGTAGGTAAGAAACGTTCTTGCTAGAAACCCATAGCAGCCACGTAAAACATGCAACAACAATTAGAGGACGTCTAACTTGTTTTTGCAGGGTATGCTATGTGATGTGATATGGCCAAAAGTATGTGATGTATGAGATTGATCATGTTCTTGTAATAGGAATCACGACTTGCATGTCGATGAGTATGACAACCGGCAGGAGCCATAGGAGTTGTCTTTATTTTTGTATGACCTGCGTGTCATTGAAGAACGCCATGTAACTTACTTTACTTTATTGCTAAACGCGTTAGCCATAGAAGTAGAAGTAGTCGTTGGCGTGACAACTTCATGAAGACACGATGATGGAGATCATGATGATGGAGATCATGGTGTCAAGCCGGTGACAAGATGATCATGGAGCCCCGAAGATGGAGATCAATGGAGCTATATGATATTGGCCATATCATGTCACAACTATATAATTGCATGTGATGTTTATTATGATTATGCATCTTGTTTACTTAGGACGACGGTAGTAAATAAGATGATCCCTTACAAAATTTCAAGAAGTGTTCTCCCCTAACTGTGCACCGTTGCTACAGTTCGTCGCTTCTAAGCACCACGTGATGATCGGGTGTGATGGATTCTTACGTTCACATACAACGGGTGTAAGACAGTTTTGCACAGCGAAAACACTTAGGGTTAACTTGACGAGCCTAGCATGTGCGGACATGGCCTCGGAACACGGAGACCGAAAGGTCGAGCATGAGTCGTATAGTAGATACGATCAACATGAAGATGTTCACCGATGATGACTAGTCCGTCTCACGTGATGATCGGACACGGCCTAGTTGACTCGGATCATGTAATCACTTAGATGACCAGAGGGATGTCTATCTAAGTGGGAGTTCATAAGATGAACTTAATTATCCTGAACATAGTCAAAAGACCTTTTGCAAATTATGTCGTAGTTCACGCTATAGTTCTACTGTTTTAGTTATGTTCCTAGAGAAAATATAGTTGAAAGTTGATAGTAGCGATTATGCGGACACTAGAACGCTTATGTCCTTAATGCACTGCTTAGTGTGCTGAACCCCAAACGTCGTTTGTGGATGTTTCGAACATCGAACATACACGTTTTGATAACTACGTGATAGTTCAGTTAAATGGTTTAAGTAGAGGCACCAAAGACGTTTTCGAAACGTCGCGGAACATATGAGATGTTTCGAGGGCTGAAATTGGGATTTCAGGCTCGTGCCCACGTCAAGAGGTATGAGACCTCCGACAATTTTCTTAGCCTACAAACTAAGGGAGAAAAGCTCAATCGTTGAGCTTGTGCTCAGATTGTCTGAGTGCAACAATCACTTGAATCGAGTGGGAGTTGATCTTCCAAATGAGATAGTGATGTTTCTCCAAAGTCATTGCCACCAAGCTGCTAGAGCTTTGTGATGAACTATAACATATCAGGGATAGATATGATGATCCTTGAAATATTCATGATGTTTGACACCGCGAAAGTAGAAATCAAGAAGGAGCATCAATTGTTGATGGTTGGTGAAACCACTAGTTTCAAGAAGGGCAAGGGAACAAAGGGATACTTCATGAAACGGCAATTCAGCTGCTGCTCAAGTGAAGAAACCCAAGGTTGAACCCAAACCCGAGACTAAGTGCTTCTGTAATAAGGGGAACAACCACTGGAGCAGCATTACCCTAGATACTTGGTAGATGAGAAGGCTGGCAAGGTCGATAGAAGTATATTGGATATACATTATGTTAATGTGTACTTTACTAGTACTCCTAGTAGCACCAGGGTATTGGATACCGGTTCGGTTGCTAAGTGTTAGTAACTCGAAATAAAAGCTACGGAATAAACGGAGACTAGCTAAAGGTGAGCTGACGATATATGTTGGAAGTGTTTCCAAGGTTGATATGATCAAGCATCGCACGCTCCCTCTACCACCGAGATTGGTGTTTGCGTTGAGCATAGACATGATTGGATTATGTCTATCGCAATACGGTTATTCATTTAAGGAGAATAATGGTTACTCTATTTTTTGAATAATACCTTCAATGGTCTTGCACCTAAAGGAATGGTTTATTGAATCTCGGTCGTAGTGATACACATTTTCATGCCAAAAGATATAAGATAGTAATGATAGTACCACTTACTTGTGGCACTGCCATGTAAGTCATAATGGTATAAAACGCATGAAGAAGCTCCATGTTGATGGATCTTTGGACTCACTCGTTTTTGAAAAGTTTGAGACATGCGAACCATGTCTATTGGTGTATATGCATGAAGAAACTCCATGCAAATGGACCGTTCGGACTCACTTGATTTTGAATCACTTGAGATATGCAAATCATACCACATAGGCAAGATGACTGAAAAGCCTCGGTTTCAATAAGATGGAACAAGATAGCAACTTGTTGGAAGTAACACATTTTGATGTGTGCAGTCCAATAAATGCTGAGGCATGCAGTGAATATCGTTATGTTCTTACTTCACAGATGATTCGAGTAGATGTTGAGAATATTTACTTAATGAAACACAACTCTGAATTATTGAATGGTTCAAGTAATTTCAGAGTGAAGTAGAAGATCATTGTGACAAGAGGATAAAATGTCTATGATATGATCATAGAGATGAATATCTGAGTTACGAGTTTTGGCACACAATTAAGACATTGTGGAGATTGTTTCATAATTAATACCGCCTGGAACACCATAGTGTGATGGTGTGTCCGAACATCATAGTTGCACCCTATTGGATATGGTGCGTACCATGATGTCTCTTATCGAATTACCACTATCGTTCATGGGTTAGGCATTAGAGACAACCACATTCACTTTAAATAGGGCACCACGTAATTCCGATGAGATGACACCGTATGAATTATGGTTTAGAGAAACCTAAGTTGTCGTTTCTTAAAGGTTTGGGGCTGCGACGCTTATGTGAAAAAGTTTCAGGATTAAGCTCGAACCCAAAGCGGATAAAATACATCTTCATAGGACACCCAAAATAGTTGGGTATACCTCCTAATTCAGATCCGAAAGCAATATGAATTGTTTCTAGAATCGGGTCCTTTCTCGAGGAAAGGTTTCTCTCGAAAGAGTTGAGTGGGAGGATGGTGGAGACTTGATGAGGTTATTGAACCGTCTCTTCAACTAGTGTGTGGCAGGGCACAGGAAGTTGTTCCTGTGGCACCTACACCAATTGAAGTGGAAGCTTATGATATTGATCATGAAACTTCGGATCAAGTCACTACCAAACCTTGTGGGATGACAAGGATGCGTACTACTTCAGAGTGGTACGTAATCCTGTCTTGGAAGTCATGTTGCTGGACAACAATGAACCTACGAGCTATGGAGAAGAGATGGTGGGCCCGGATTCCGATAAATGGCTCGAGGCCATAAAATCCGAGAACGGATCCATGGACTTTGGTGGACTTGCCCGATGATCGGCAAGCCATTAATATAAATGGATCTTTAAGAAGAAGACGGACGTGGATGGTAATGTCACCGTCCATGAAGCTCGACTTGTGGCGAAAAGTTTTTCACAAGTTCAAGGAGTTGACTATGATGAGATTTTCTCATCCGTAGCGATGCTTAAAGTCCGTCGGATTCATGTTAGCATTAGCTGTATTTATGAAATCTGGCAGATGGATATCAAAACGAGTTTCCTTACCAGTTTTCGTGAGGAAAGGTTGTATGTAATACAATCAGAAATTTTTTGTCGATCCTAAGGATGCTAAAAGGTATGCTAGCTCCAGCGATCCTTCTAAGGACTGGAGTGAGCATCTCAGAGTTGGAATGTATGCTTTGATGATGATCAAAGATTTTGGGTTTGTACAAAGTTTATGAGAAATTTGTATTTCCAAAGAAGTGAGTGGGAGCACTATAGAATTTCTGATGAATACATGTTGATCAGAAATGATGTAGAATTTCTGGAAAGCATATAGGGTTATTTTGAAAGTGTTTTTCAATAGAAAGCCTGGATTAAGCTACTTGAACATTGAGCATCAAGATCTATAAGGATAGATCAAAATGCTTAATAATACTTTCAAATGAGCACATACCTTGACATGATCTTGAAGGTGTTCAAGATGGACCAGTCAAAGAAGGAGTTCTTGCCTGAGTTGTAAGGTACGAAGTTAAGACTTAAAGCTCGACCACGGCAGAATAGAGAGAAAGGACGAAGGTCGTCCCCTATGCTTAAGACGTAGGCTCTTCAGTATGCTATGCTGTGTACCGCACCTGAAGTGTGCCTTGCCATGAGTCAGTCAAGGGGTACAAGAGTGATCCAAGAATGGCTCACAGGACAGCGGTCAAAGTTATCCTTAGTAACTAGTGGACTAAGGAATTTTCTCGATTATGGAGGTGGTAAAAGAGTTCGTCGTAAAGGTTACGTCGATGCAAGCTTAACACCTATCCGGATAGCTCTGAGTAGAGAGACCGGATACATATAATGGAGCAATAATTTAGAATAGCTCAAAGTAGAACAGTTATTTGGAATAGCTCCAAATAGAGCGTGGTAGCTGCATCTAGGAGATGACATAGAGATTTGTAAAGCACACACGCATCTGAAAGGTTCAGACCCGTTGACTAAAACCTCTCTCACAAGCAACATGATCAAACATAAAACTCATTGAGTGTTAATCACATAGTGATGTGAACTAGACTACTGACTCTAGTAAACTCTTGGGTATTAGTCACATGGCGATGTGACCTGTGAGTGTTAATCACATGGCGATGTGAACTAGATTATTGACTCTAGTGCAAGTGGGAGACTGTTGGAAATATGCCCTAGAGGCAATAATAAAAGTGTTATTATTATATTTCCTTGTTCATGATAATTGTCTTTTATTCATGCTATAACTGTATTATCCGGAAATCGTAATACACGTGTGAATTCATAGACCACAATATGTCCCTAGTGAGCCTCTAGTTGACTAGCTCGTTGTGATCAACAGATAGTCATGGTTTCCTGGCTATGGACATTGGATGTCGTTGATAACGGGATCACATCATTAGGAGAATGATGTGATGGACAAGACCCAATCCTGAGCATAGCACAAAGATCGTGTAGTTCGTTTGCTAGAGCTTTGCCAATGTCAAGTATCTCTTCCTTTGACCATGAGAGCGTGTAACTCCTGGATACCGTAGGAGTGCTTTGGGTGTATCAAACGTCACAACGTAACTGGGTGACTATAAAGGTGCACTACAGGTATCTCCGAAAGTATCTATTGTTTTATGCGGATCGAGACTGGGATTTGTCACTCCGTGTAAACGGAGAGGTATCTCTGGGCCCACTCGGTAGGACATCATCATATGCGCAATGTGACCAAGGAGTTGATCACGGGATGATGTGTTACGGAACGAGTAAAGTGACTTCCCGGTAACGAGATTGAACAAGGTATTGGATACCGACGATCGAATCTCGGGCAAGTAACATACCGATAGACAAAGGGAATTGAATACGGGATTGATTAAGTCCTTGACATCGTGGTTCATCCGATGAGATCATCGTGGAACATGTGGGAGCCATCATGGGTATCCAGATCCCGCTGTTGGTTATTGACCGGAGAACGTCTCGGTCATGTCTACATGTCTCCCGAACCCGTAGGGTCTACACACTTAAGGTTCGATGACGCTAGGGTTATAAAGGAAGTTTGTATGTGGTTACCGAATGTTGTTCGGAGTCCCGGATGAGATCCCGGATGTCACGAGGAGTTCCGGAATGGTCCGGAGGTAAAGATTTATATATGGGAAGTCCTATTTTGGCCACTGGAAAATGTTCGGGATTTTTGGTATTGTACCGGGAAGGTTCTAGAAGGTTCCGGAGTGGGGCCCACCTGCATAGGGGGACCCACATGGACGTGGGTAGTGGGGGCAAGGCCCCACACCCCTGGTCAAGGCGCACCAAGATCCCCCCTTAGAAGGAATAAGATCATATCCCGAAGGGATAAGATCAAGATCCCTAAAAAGGGGGGATAACAATCGGTGGGGACGGAAATAATGAGATTTCTTTCCTCCCACCTTGGCCAACGCCCCAATGGACTTGGAGGGCAAGAAACCAGCCCCTGCACCCCTATATATAGTGGGGAGGCGCATGGGAGCTATAGACGAAGTTCTGGCGCAGCCCTCCCCCTCTCACAAGTACTCCTCCTCTCCCCCGGTGCTTGGCGAAGCCCTAAAGGATTGCCACGCTCCTCCACCACCACCATGCCGTTGTGCTGCTGTTGGATGGAGTCTTCCTCAACCTCTCCCTCTCTCCTTGCTGGATCAAGGCGTGGGAGACGTCACCGGGCTGTACGTGTGTTGAACGCGGAGGTGCCGTGCGTTCGGCACTTGATCATCGGTGATTTGAATCACGACGAGTACGACTCCATCAACCCCGTTCACTTGAACGCTTCCGCTTAGCGATCTACAAGGGTATGTAGATGCACTCTCCTTCTACTCATAGCTGGTCTCTCCATAGATAGATCTTGGTGACACGTAGGAAAATTTTGAATTTCTGCTACGTTCCCCAACAGTGGCATCATGAGCTAGGTCTAATGCGTAGATTCTTTGCATGAGTAGAACGCAAAGTAGTTGTGGGCGTTGATGTTGTACAATATGCTTACCGTTACTAGTCCAATCTTGTTTCGACGGTATTGTGGGATGAAGCGGCCCGGACCGACCTTACACGTACTCTTACGTGAGACAGGTTCCACCGATTGACATGCACTTGGTGCATAAGGTGGCTAGCGGGTGCCAGTCTCTCCCACTTTAGTCGGAACGGATTCGATGAAAAGGGTCCTTATGAAGGGTAAATAGCAATTGGCATATCACGTTGTGGTTTTGCGTAGGTAAGAAACGTTCTTGCTAGAAACCCATAGCAGCCACGTAAAACATGCAACAACAATTAGAGGACGTCTAACTTGTTTTTGCAGGGTATGCTATGTGATGTGATATGGCCAAAAGTATGTGATGTATGAGATTGATCATGTTCTTGTAATAGGAATCACGACTTGCATGTCGATGAGTATGACAACCGGCAGGAGCCATAGGAGTTGTCTTTATTTTTGTATGACCTGCGTGTCATTGAAGAACGCCATGTAACTTACTTTACTTTATTGCTAAACACGTTAGCCATAGAAGTAGAAGTAGTCATTGGCGTGACAACTTCATGAAGACACGATGATGGAGATCATGATGATGGAGATCATGGTGTCAAGCCGGTGACAAGATGATCATGGAGCCCCGAAGATGGAGATCAATGGAGCTATATGATATTGGCCATATCATGTCACAACTATATAATTGCATGTGATGTTTATTATGATTATGCATCTTGTTTACTTAGGACGACGGTAGTAAATAAGATGATCCCTTACAAAATTTCAAGAAGTGTTCTCCCCTAACTGTGCACCGTTGCTACAGTTCGTCGCTTCTAAGCACCACGTGATGATCGGGTGTGATGGATTCTTACGTTCACATACAACGGGTGTAAGACAGTTTTACACAGCGAAAACACTTAGGGTTAACTTGACGAGCCTAGCATGTGCGGACATGGCCTCGGAACACGGAGACCAAAAGGTCGAGCATGAGTTGTATAGTAGATACGATCAACATGAAGATGTTCACCGATGATGACTAGTCCGTCTCACGTGATGATCGGACACGGCCTAGTTGACTCGGATCATGTAATCACTTAGATGACCAGAGGGATGTCTATCTAAGTGGGAGTTCATAAGATGAACTTAATTATCCTGAACATAGTCAAAAGACCTTTTGCAAATTATGTCGTAGTTCACGCTATAGTTCTACTGTTTTAGTTATGTTCCTAGAGAAAATATAGTTGAAAGTTGATAGTAGCGATTATGCGGACACTAGAACGCTTATGTCCTTAATGCACTGCTTAGTGTGCTGAACCCCAAACGTCGTTTGTGGATGTTTCGAACATCGAACATACACGTTTTGATAACTACGTGATAGTTCAGTTAAATGGTTTAAGTAGAGGCACCAAAGACGTTTTCAAAACGTCGCGGAACATATGAGATGTTTTGAGGGCTGAAATTGGGATTTCAGGCTCGTGCCCACGTCAAGAGGTATGAGACCTCCGACAATTTTCTTAGCCTACAAACTAAGGGAGAAAAGCTCAATCGTTGAGCTTGTGCTCAGATTGTCTGAGTGCAACAATCACTTGAATCGAGTGGGAGTTGATCTTCCAAATGAGATAGTGATGTTTCTCCAAAGTCATTGCCACCAAGCTGCTAGAGCTTTGTGATGAACTATAACATATCAGGGATAGATATGATGATCCTTGAAATATTCATGATGTTTGACACCGCGAAAGTAGAAATCAAGAAGGAGCATCAATTGTTGATGGTTGGTGAAACCACTAGTTTCAAGAAGGGCAAGGGAACAAAGGGATACTTCATGAAACGGCAATTCAGCTGCTGCTCAAGTGAAGAAACCCAAAGGTTGAACCCAAACCCGAGACTAAGTGCTTCTGTAATAAGGGGAACAACCACTGGAGCAGCATTACCCTAGATACTTGGTAGATGAGAAGGCTGGCAAGGTCGATAGAAGTATATTGGATATACATTATGTTAATGTGTACTTTACTAGTACTCCTAGTAGCACCAGGGTATTGGATACCGGTTCGGTTGCTAAGTGTTAGTAACTCGAAATAAAAGCTACGGAATAAACGGAGACTAGCTAAAGGTGAGCTGACGATATATGTTGGAAGCGTTTCCAAGGTTGATATGATCAAGCATCGCACGCTCCCTCTACCACCAAGATTGGTGTTTGCGTTGAGCATAGACATGATTGGATTATGTCTATCGCAATACGGTTATTCATTTAAGGAGAATAATGGTTACTCTATTTTTTGAATAATACCTTCAATGGTCTTGCACCTAAAGGAATGGTTTATGGAATCTCGGTCGTAGTGATACACATTTTCATGCCAAAAGATATAAGATAGTAATGATAGTACCACTTACTTGTGGCACTGCCATGTAAGTCATAATGGTATAAAACGCATGAAGAAGCTCCATGTTGATGGATCTTTGGACTCACTCATTTTTGAAAAGTTTGAGACATGCGAACCATGTCTATTGGTGTATATGCATGAAGAAACTCCATGCAAATGGACCGTTCGGACTCACTTGATTTTGAATCACTTGAGATATGCAAATCATACCACATAGGCAAGATGACTGAAAAGCCTCGGTTTCAATAAGATGGAACAAGATAGCAACTTGTTGGAAGTAACACATTTTGATGTGTGCAGTCCAATAAATGCTGAGGCATGCAGTGAATATCGTTATGTTCTTACTTCACAGATGATTCGAGTAGATGTTGAGAATATTTACTTAATGAAACACAACTCTGAATTATTGAATGGTTCAAGTAATTTCAGAGTGAAGTAGAAGATCATTGTGACAAGAGGATAAAATGTCTATGATATGATCATAGAGATGAATATCTGAGTTACGAGTTTTGGCACACAATTAAGACATTGTGGAAATTGTTTCATAATTAATACCGCCTGGAACACCATAGTGTGATGGTGTGTCCGAACATCATAGTTGCACCCTATTGGATATGGTGCGTACCATGATGTCTCTTATCGAATTACCACTATCGTTCATGGGTTAGGCATTAGAGACAACCACATTCACTTTAAATAGGGCACCACGTAATTCCGATGAGATGACACCGTATGAATTATGGTTTAGAGAAACCTAAGTTGTCGTTTCTTAAAGGTTTGGGGCTGCGACGCTTATGTGAAAAAGTTTCAGGATTAAGCTCGAACCCAAAGCGGATAAAATACATCTTCATAGGACACCCAAAACAGTTGGGTATACCTCCTAATTCAGATCCGAAAGCAATATGAATTGTTTCTAGAATCGGGTCCTTTCTCGAGGAAAGGTTTCTCTCGAAAGAGTTGAGTGGGAGGATGGTGGAGACTTGATGAGGTTATTGAACCGTCTCTTCAACTAGTGTGTGGCAGGGCACAGGAAGTTGTTCCTGTGGCACCTACACCAATTGAAGTGGAAGCTTATGATATTGATCATGAAACTTCGGATCAAGTCACTACCAAACCTTGTGGGATGACAAGGATGCGTACTACTTCAGAGTGGTACGTAATCCTGTCTTGGAAGTCATGTTGCTGGACAACAATGAACCTACGAGCTATGGAGAAGAGATGGTGGGCCCGGATTCCGATAAATGGCTCGAGGCCATAAAATCCGAGAACGGATCCATGGACTTTGGTGGACTTGCCCGATGATCGGCAAGCCATTAATATAAATGGATCTTTAAGAAGAAGACGGACGTGGATGGTAATGTCACCGTCCATGAAGCTCGACTTGTGGCGAAAAGTTTTTCACAAGTTCAAGGAGTTGACTACGATGAGATTTTCTCATCCGTAGCGATGCTTAAAGTCCGTCGGATTCATGTTAGCATTAGCTGTATTTATGAAATCTGGCAGATGGATATCAAAACGAGTTTCCTTACCAGTTTTCGTGAGGAAAGGTTGTATGTAATACAATCAGAAAGTTTTTGTCGATCCTAAGGATGCTAAAAGGTATGCTAGCTCCAGCGATCCTTCTAAGGACTGGAGTGGGCATCTCGGAGTTGGAATGTATGCTTTGATGATGATCAAAGATTTTGGGTTTGTACAAAGTTTATGAGAAATTTGTATTTCCAAAGAAGTGAGTGGGAGCACTATAGAATTTCTGATGAATACATGTTGATCAGAAATGATGTAGAATTTCTGGAAAGCATATAGGGTTATTTTGAAAGTGTTTTTCAATAGAAAGCCTGGATTAAGCTACTTGAACATTGAGCATCAAGATCTATAAGGATAGATCAAAATGCTTAATAATACTTTCAAATGAGCACATACCTTGACATGATCTTGAAGGTGTTCAAGATGGACCAGTCAAAGAAGGAGTTCTTGCCTGAGTTGTAAGGTACGAAGTTAAGACTTAAAGCTCGACCACGGCAGAATAGAGAGAAAGGACGAAGGTCGTCCCCTATGCTTAAGACGTAGGCTCTTCAGTATGCTATGCTGTGTACCGCACCTGAAGTGTGCCTTGCCATGAGTCAGTCAAGGGGTACAAGAGTGATCCAAGAATGGCTCACAGGACAGCGGTCAAAGTTATCCTTAGTAACTAGTGGACTAAGGAATTTTCTCGATTATGGAGGTGGTAAAAGAGTTCGTCGTAAAGGTTACGTCGATGCAAGCTTAACACCTATCCGGATAGCTCTGAGTAGAGAGACCGGATACATATAATGGAGCAATAATTTAGAATAGCTCAAAGTAGAACAGTTATTTGGAATAGCTCCAAATAGAGCGTGGTAGCTGCATCTAGGAGATGACATAGAGATTTGTAAAGCACACACGCATCTGAAAGGTTCAGACCCGTTGACTAAAACCTCTCTCACAAGCAACATGATCAAACATAAAACTCATTGAGTGTTAATCACATAGTGATGTGAACTAGACTACTGACTCTAGTAAACTCTTGGGTATTAGTCACATGGCGATGTGACCTGTGAGTGTTAATCACATGGCGATGTGAACTAGATTATTGACTCTAGTGCAAGTGGGAGACTGTTGGAAATATGCCCTAGAGGCAATAATAAAAGTGTTATTATTATATTTCCTTGTTCATGATAATTGTCTTTTATTCATGCTATAACTGTATTATCCGGAAATCGTAATACACGTGTGAATTCATAGACCACAATATGTCCCTAGTGAGCCTCTAGTTGACTAGCTCGTTGTGATCAACAGATAGTCATGGTTTCCTGGCTATGGACATTGGATGTCGTTGATAACGGGATCACATCATTAGGAGAATGATGTGATGGACAAGACCCAATCCTGAGCATAGCACAAAGATCGTGTAGTTCGTTTGCTAGAGCTTTGCCAATGTCAAGTATCTCTTCCTTTGACCATGAGAGCGTGTAACTCCTGGATACCGTAGGAGTGCTTTGGGTGTATCAAACGTCACAACGTAACTGGGTGACTATAAAGGTGCACTACAGGTATCTCCGAAAGTATCTATTGTTTTATGCGGATCGAGACTGGGATTTGTCACTCCGTGTAAACGGAGAGGTATCTCTGGGCCCACTCGGTAGGACATCATCATATGCGCAATGTGACCAAGGAGTTGATCACGGGATGATGTGTTACGGAACGAGTAAAGTGACTTCCCGGTAACGAGATTGAACAAGGTATTGGATACCGACGATCGAATCTCGGGCAAGTAACATACCGATAGACAAAGGGAATTGAATACGGGATTGATTAAGTCCTTGACATCGTGGTTCATCCGATGAGATCATCGTGGAACATGTGGGAGCCATCATGGGTATCCAGATCCCGCTGTTGGTTATTGACCGGAGAACGTCTCGGTCATGTCTACATGTCTCCCGAACCCGTAGGGTCTACACACTTAAGGTTCGATGACGCTAGGGTTATAAAGGAAGTTTGTATGTGGTTACCGAATGTTGTTCGGAGTCCCGGATGAGATCCCGGATGTCACGAGGAGTTCCGGAATGGTCCGGAGGTAAAGATTTATATATGGGAAGTCCTATTTTGGCCACTGGAAAATGTTCGGGATTTTTTGGTATTGTACCGGGAAGGTTCTAGAAGGTTCCGGAGTGGGGCCCACCTGCATAGGGGGACCCACATGGACGTGGGTAGTGGGGGCAAGGCCCCACACCCCTGGTCAAGGCGCACCAAGATCCCCCCTTAGAAGGAATAAGATCATATCCCGAAGGGATAAGATCAAGATCCCTAAAAAGGGGGGATAACAATCGGTGGGGAAGGAAATAATGAGATTTCTTTCCTCCCACCTTGGCCAACGCCCCAATGGACTTGGAGGGCAAGAAACCAGCCCCTCCACCCCTATATATAGTGGGGAGGCGCATGGGAGCTATAGACGAAGTTCTGGCGCAGCCCTCCCCCTCTCACAAGTACTCCTCCTCTCCCCCGGTGCTTGGCGAAGCCCTAAAGGATTGCCACGCTCCTCCACCACCACCATGCCGTTGTGCTGCTGTTGGATGGAGTCTTCCTCAACCTCTCCCTCTCTCCTTGCTGGATCAAGGCGTGGGAGACGTCACCGGGCTGTACGTGTGTTGAACGCGGAGGTGCCGTGCGTTCGGCACTTGATCATCGGTGATTTGAATCACGACGAGTACGACTCCATCAACCCCGTTCACTTGAACGCTTCCGCTTAGCGATCTACAAGGGTATGTAGATGCACTCTCCTTCTACTCGTAGCTGGTGTCTCCATAGATAGATCTTGGTGACACGTAGGAAAATTTTGAATTTCTGCTACGTTCCCCAACAAAGGCATTGCCTCTTTACCGCCTCCTTCGGCGCACCGAACACTTCGTATGGATGGATGCAGCCGCGGCCGGACTCGATGAAATAAAGACCTTACTGGACAGTAATCCAGTCCTAACAGTGCCAAATATTGGCGAGCCTATGCTACTGTACATAGCTGCAACACATCAAGTGGTAAGCGCGGTGCTCGTCGTCGAACGAGAGGTGGACGGATACAAATTCCCGCTTCAAAAGTCGTTTTATTATGTATCCACGGTCCTCACCCCATGCAAATCCTGATACCCACACTATCAAAAAATAGCATACGCGGTCTTCATGGCATCCCGGAAGCAGTGACACTACTTTCAAGAGTGTTTGATTACGGTGGCCTCCGAAGTACCACTCAATGACATAATAAATAACCGCGACGCTACGGGTCGGATTGCTAAATGGGCTATTGAGCTCCTTCCGTTCGACATAATATACAAACCACGGCGAGCCATTAAGTCGCAAGTACTAGCCGACTTTGTCGCCGAGTGGACAGAAGCCGAACTCCCTAAAGAGTACGACACAGACCCAAATTGGATCATGCACTTCGATGGCTCTAAAATGCTGGCCGGATTGGGAGCAGGTGTAGTCCTGACATCTCCCACCGAAGACACGGTCCAGTACGTCCTTCAAATATTATACACAGACTCCAATAATGCAGCCATACGAGGCGCTCTTGCACGGTCTTTGGATGGCAGTCTCTATGGGCATCCAACACCTGGAAGTGCGCGGGGATTCGAACCTCGCAATATCACAAATAAACGGAGACTTTGATGCCAAGGATCCGAAAATGGCGGCCTACCGTAAGGCCGTTCTCAAAAATGTCAGCTCGGTTCGAGGGGCTCGAATTCCACCATGTGGCTCGAGAAAACAATCAAGCGGCAGACGTCCTTGCCCGCATCGGCGCCAAACGTGACCCTGTCCCACCTAACATATTCCTGTAAAGTTTGTTCAAGCCATCCGTGGTATGGGAAGGGGAGTCCAGCAATACTAGCACGGATCCGAACACACCCCCAGATCCCGAACCATCAGACACAAGCGGAGGCTCTGCCACCGAAATAACATCTTTGGCCCACGAAATCATGGCCGTAATCGCCTCGTGGACTGAGCCTTTCTTGGCCTACCTAAATAGGCAGGAGCTCCCCGAAGACCAAAATGAAGCACGATGCATAGTCCGGCGTTCTAAAGCTTACAAAGTCCACGAAGGGGAACTCTACAGGAAAAGTGCTACCGGAGTGCTCTCGCTATATCATGACAGTCAGTTTTCGGCTTTCTCTACTAAGGTGCTCATCCGGAATAACTAGGGCACAATCGTAGTAGTTCTCCTTTGGCTGCATTGGCCGATAAGAACGGAACGAATTCCTTCGTCGCCTGCTTCCCATTCGAGCCGGACATAGTTCGACCGAGAGTCTCCTGACAAAGAGAGGGACTTTAAAGAGTTCAGCATGTCGCCAAAGGGCGAGTGCTGGAAGATATCCGCAGCGGTGAACTCCATTACCGGAGCCCAACCAGATTCGGCGGGCTTGGAGGCGCGCGGACTGGAACCTACAACCGGATACAAGTCCGGGGGTCCGGTGTCACAGGCTTCCTTGGGGGTGAGGCCTGTGTTCGGCTCTACCGCCGATGAGTGTGCGGCCTCTGGGGCGGGGTCCATCCACCCGTCCTCGGGCGACGCAATCCGCTCCGGATTTAGGTCCGGGGCTCCCGCAGGGGCGATATCCCGAGCATTATCCGACTGCAGGTGTAAGCCGTGCTCATCGTGACTGTCCGGCGCTCCTGGCACTGGCCCGAATCTGTTGAAGATCAAGTCTCTGCGGATGTCAGCCGTGTAGTTCAAGTTTCCGAATCTGGCCTGGTGGCCAGAGGCGTAGCTGTCGATCTGCTCCAGATGGCCAAGCGAATTGGCCCGAAGTGCGAAGCCGCCGAACATGAAGATCTGCCTGGGGAGAAAAGTCTCATCCTGGACCGCGTTGTTGTTGATGATTTAAGGAGCCATCGAGCCTTGCAGCGACGACACAGAGGAACTCTTAATGAAAGCACCAATGTTGGTGTCCAAATTGGCGGATCGCGGGTAGGGGGTTCCGATCTGTGCGTTTTAGGCTGATGGCAACAGGAGGCAAGGGACGCAATGTTTACCCAGGTTCGGGCCCTCTCGATGGAGGTAAAACCCTACTTCCTGCTTGATTGATATTGATGTTATGGGTATTACAAGAGTTGATCTACCACGAGATCGTAGAGGCTAAACCTTAGAAGCTAGCCTATGATGATTATGATTATGATTGTTCCTCCAAGGACTAAACTCTCCGGTTTATATAGACGCCGGAGAGGGCTAGGGTTTACATGGAGTCGGTTACAAAGAAGGAAATATAATATCCGGATCGCCAAGCTTGTATTCCACGCAAAGCAGAGTCCCATCCAGACACGGGACGGAGTCTTAAGTCTTGTATCTTCACGCTCCAATAGTCCGGACAATGTATATAGTCCGCCTGTTCGGATACCCCCTAATCCAGGACTCCCTCACTCCCTCCCCTCCTTGTAGGATTAGGAGAAGGGGGGAAAGAGGAGGGAGAGAGAGGAAGGCAAGGGGGGGGGGGGCGCCGCCCCCCTGTCGTTGTCCTATTCGTACTAGGGGGAGGGGTGCGCGGCCCTGCCCTGGCCTCCTCTCCTCTTCTCCACTAAAGCCCACTATGGCCCATTAAGCCCCCGGGGGGTTCTGGTAACCCCTCGGTACTCCAGTAAAATCCCGATTTCACCCGAAACACTTCCAACATCCAAATATAGGCTTCCAATATATCAATCTTCATGTCTCGACCATTTCGAGACTCCTCATCATGTCTGTGATCACATTCGGGACTCCGAACAACCTTCAGTACATCAAAACTCATAAACTCATAATATAATCATCATTGAAACTTTAAGTGTGCGGACCCTACGGGTTCGAGAACTATGTAGACATGACCAAGACATGTCTCCGGTCAATAACCAATAGCGGAACCTGGATGCTCATATTGGCTCCTACATATTCTACGAAGATCTTTATCGGTCAAACCGCATAACAACATACGTTGTTCCCTTTGTCATCGGTATGTTACTTGCCCGAGATTCGATCGTCGGTATCTCAATACCTAGTTCAATCTCATTACCGGCAAGTCTCTTTACTCGTTATGTAATGCATCATTCCGTAACTAACTCATTAGCTACATTGCTTGCAAGGCTTATAGTGATGTGCATTACCGAGAGGGCCCAGAGATACCTCTTCGACAATCGGAGTGACAAAACCTAATCTCGAAATACGCCAACTCAACATGTACCTTTGGAGACACATGTAGAGATCCTTTATAATCACCCAGTTACGTTGTGATGTTTGGTGGCACACAAAGTGTTCCTCCGGTAAACGGGAGTTGCATAATCTCATAGTCATAGGAACATGTATAAGTCATGAAGAAAGCAATAGCAACATACTAAACGATCAAGTGCTAAGCTAACGGAATGGGTCAAGTCAATCACATCATTCTCCTAATGATGTGATCCCTTTAATCAAATGACAACTCATGTCTATGGCTAGGAAACTTAACCATCTTTGGTTCAACGAGCTAGTCAAGTAGAGGCATACTAGTGACACTATGTTTGTCTATGTATTCACACATGTATTATGTTTCCGGTTAATACAATTCTAGCATGAATAATAAACATTTATCATGAAATAAGGAAATAAATAATAACTTTATTATTGCCTCTAGGGCATATTTCCTTCAGTTTGACTATCGTGTCATAATCTAAATAAGCAGGAAGCAACTCCATATCCCCCTCTCGTGGGGCCATACCAAGATAATTAGCAACATGGGTCACATAAATCCCTCCAAATAAATCTCCAGACATACCATTATTATGCAACCTACGTGCAACTATTGCCCCCATGTTGTAATCTTTATTAGCTAACACAACACTCATGAGGACACAAAGATCAGGGACACACATGTGACATGCTTCATCTTTACCATTAATGCATCTACCAATGAAGGGAGCAAAATAATGTATAGCAGGAAAATGAATTCTCCCTATGGTAGCTTGTGCTATATCCCTAGATTCTCCCACAGTAATACTAGCAAGAAAGTCTTTATATTCAGATCTGTGGGGGTCATTAACATTGCCCCACTGCCGAAGTTTGCAAACAGTTGTAAAATCTTCTAAGTCCATGGTGTAAGATTTATCATAAATATCAAACAGGACACTCTGAGAATTACACGAAGATTTATATTTAAACCTTCTAACGAATGAATCGGTCAATTGATAGTACTGAGGGCACTTATCTTGTAAGAAGTCCTCAAGATCGACATTACGTATGCATCAAATTCATCCTTGATGCCTGCTTTGACCATAAACTCGTCCGATGGCCACTCACAAGCTCGCACTTCGGCATCCCTTGGTGGTTCTTCGTCTTGCTCACGCATAGCACGCCTAGGTCCTTTCTTTGTTGAGGAACCACCTTGGTACATTCTCCTATACATAATTCTTTTTCTGAAAAATTTCTGAAATTTTAGTAACTTCAAAATAAAAGTGAATAAAGCTAAACAAGATTGGTAGCAACTACTCCTACAAGTGCCTAGAGCCTATATCATGCATTAGAATTACTTGGGACCTCATAAATTTGACATGCAAGCTCAAGAACAGGGTCACCTATGCAGCAAAAATTTGCAATGAATAAAGCACTAGAACAAAAACTAATTGGACCAATGGAGGAGTTACATAGCAAGCAACAATCTCCCAAAGCAGTTTTGTGATTGGAGCTTTGAGCAAGGAGATCGAAAATCCCAGCAAAATGAGCTAGGACTCGTGCTTGAGCTTGATGGGGATTTTTTTGGGGAAGAAGATGGAGTGTGTGGGTGCAGGAATAAGTGGAGGGGGCCACCGTGGGCCCACGAGACAGGGTGGCGCGCCCTCCACCCTCGTGGCTAGGTGCTTGCCCCCCCTGCAGTGTTTTCAGTGCCTAAAATCCTCAAATATTCCATAAAAAATCATACTAAATTTGCAGGGCATTTGGAGCACTTTTTATTTTCGGGATATTTTTTTATTACATGGAAAATTCAGAAAACAGACAGATAATACTATTTTTGCTTTATTTATTCTAAATAACAGAAAGTAAAAAGAGGGTACAGAAGGTTGTGACTTCTAGTTTCATCCATCTCATGATCATCAAAATGAATCCACTAACAAGGTTGATTAAGTCTTGTTAACAAACTCATTCCGAATAACACGGAACCGGAGAAGTTTCGAATAACACTAGGTTACCTCAACAGGGATATGAACATCCCCAATAACAAGAATATCATACTTTTTCTTGACAGTAGGAAGAGGAAATTCAAAACCTCCAATAATGATAGTTGGAACTTTTCCAATAGAATTGATGCTATGTACTTGAGGTTGTTTCCTCGGAAAGTGTACCATATGCTCATTACCATTAACATGAAAAGTGGCATTGCCTTTGTTGCAATCAATAACATCCCCTGCAGTATTCATAAAGGGTCTACCAAGGATAATCGACATACTATCGTCCTCAGGAATATCAAGAATAACAAAGTCCGTTAAGATAATGACATTTGCAACCACAACATGCACATCCTCACAAATACTAACAGGTATAACAGTTGATTTATCAGCCATTTGCAAAGAAATTTCAGTAGGTGTCAACTTATTCAATTCAAGTCTACGATATAAAGAGAGAGGCATAACACTAACACTAGCTCCAAGATCACATAAAGCAGTTTTAACATAGTTTCTTTTAATGGAGCATGGTATGGTTGGTACCCCGGGATCTCCAAGTTTCTTTGGTATTCCACCCTTAAAAGTATAATTAGCAAGCATGGTGGAAATTTCAGCTTCCGGTATCTTTCTTTTATTTATGATGATATCCTTCATGTACTTAGCATAAGGATTTACTTTAAGCATATCAGTTAAGCGCATACGTAAGAAGATGGGTCTAATCATTTCGGCAAAGCGCTCGAAATCCTCATCATCCTTTGTCTTGGATGGTTTAGGAGGAAAGGGCATGGGTTTCTGAACCCATGGTTCTCTTTCTCTACCATGCTTCCTAGCAACAAAATCTCTCTTATCATAACGTTGATTCTTTGATTGTGGGTTATCAAGATCAACAGCAGGTTCAATCTCTACACCATTATTTTTACTAGGTTGAGCATCAACATGAACATTATCATTAACATTATCACTAGGTTCATGTTCATCACCTGATTGTGTTTCAGCATCAGAGATAGAAATATCATTGGGATTCTCAGGTGTGTCTACAATAGGTTCACTAAAAGCATGCAAAGTCCTATCGTCTTTGTTTTTCTTCTTTTTAGAGGAACTAGGTGCCTCTAAATTATTTCTCTGAGAATCCTGCTCGATTCTCTTAGGGTGGCCTTCAAGATACAAAGGTTCCTGAGTTATTCTACCAGTTCTAGTAGCCACTCTAACAGCAAAGTCATGTTTATTATTCAATTCATCGAGCAAATCACTTTGAGCTTTAAGTACTTGCTCAGCTTGAGTGGTAACCATAGAAGCGTATTTGCTAATGAGTTTAAGTTCACCTTTAACTCTAGCCATATAATCACTCAAGCATCCTATCTTGAAAGCATTATTCTTTAATTCTCTACCAACATAGCATTAAAACTTTCTTGTCTAGCCATAAAGTCATCAAATTCATCTAAGCATGGGCTATGAAATTTAGTAGACGGGATTTCAACTTTATCATATCTATAGAGAGAATTTACCTTTACTACCTGTGTCGGGTTATCAAGATAATGTGTTTCTTCAATAGGCGGTATATTAAGACCATGTATTTCTTCAATAGGTGGTAAATTCTTAACATATTCAGCTTTAATACCTTTTTCTTTCATTGATTTCTTTGCCTCTTGCATATCTTCAGGATTGAGAAATAGAACACCCCTCTTCTTCGGAGTTTGTTTAGGAATAGGCTCAAGAGTTGGCTCAATTGGCTCAGGGATTGCCTCAGGAATTGGCTCAGGAAGAGTCCAATTATTTTCATTAGTCAACATATTATTCAATAGTAATTCAGCTTGGTCGACTGTTCTTTCCCTGAAAACACAACAAGCACAACTATCCAAGTAGTCCTTGGAAGCATCGGTTAGTCCATTATAAAAGATATCAAGTATTTCATTTTTCTTAAGAGGATGATCAGGCAAAGCATTAAGTAATCGGAGAAGCCTCCCCCAAGCATGAGGGAGACTCTCTTCTTTGATTTGCACAAAATTATATATTTCCCTCAAGGCAGCTTGTTTCTTATGAGCAGGGAAATATTTAGCAGAGAAGTAATAAATCATATCTAGGGGACTACGCACACAACCAGGATCAAGAGAATTAAACCAAGTCTTAGCATCACCCTTTAATGAGAACAGAAATATCTTAAGGATATAATAATAGCGAGACTTCTCATCATTAGTAAATAGGGTGGCTATATCATTTAACTTGGTTAAGATGTGCCACAACAGTTTCAGATTCAACCAAAGTAATTATTTCAGGATCAACAGAGAATTCATAATCCTTATCAGTAACACAGATAGGTGAAGTAGCAAAAGCGGGGTCAGGTTTCATTCTAGCATTAAGGGATTGCTGCTTCCATTTAGCTAATAACTTCTTAAGATCATATCTATCTTTGCAAGCAAAAATAGCTCTAGCAGCTTCCTCATTCATAACATAACCCTCAGGAACAACAAGTAATTCATAATTAGGGGGAGAACTTTCATCATCACTATCATCAATAATAGCATCTTCAATAATTTCATTCTCTCTAACCCTAGCAAGTTGTTCATCAAGAAATTCACCTAATGGCAAAGTAGTATCATGCACAGAAGTAGTTTCATCATAAGTATCATGCATAGCAGAAGTGGCATCATCAATAACATGCTACATATCAGAATTGATAGCAGTAGCAGGTTTAGGTGTCGCAAGCTTACTCAAAACAGAAGGAGAATCTAGTGCAGAGCTAGATGGCAGTTCCTTACCTCCCCTTGTAGTTGAGGGAAAAATCTTTGTTCTTTCGTCTTTCAAGTTCCTCATAGTGATCAACAGATATAAATCCCAAGTGACTCAAAGAATAGAGCTATGCTCCCTGGCAACGGTGCCAGAAATTAGTCTTGATAACCCACAAGTGTAGGGGATGCAACAGCTTTCGAGGGTAGAGTATTCAACCCAAATCTATTGATTCGACACAAGGGGAGCCAAATAATATTCTTAAGTATTAGCAGTTGAGTTGTCAATTCAACCACACCTAGATAACTTAGTATCTGCAGCAAAGTATTTAGTAGCAAAGCAGTATGATAGTAATGGTAACAGCGGCAAAAGTAAAGATAATAGTTTTGTAGTAATTGTAACAGTAGCAACGGAAAAGTAAATAAGCGAAACACAATATGTGAAAAGCTCGTAGGCATTGGATCAGTGATGGATAATTATGTCGGATGTGATTCCTCATGCAATAGCTGTAACATAGGGTGACACAGAACTAGCTCCAGTTCATAAATGTAATGTAGGCATGTATTCTGAATATAGTCATACGTGCTTATGAAAATAACTTGCATGACATCTTTTGTCCTACCCTCCCGTGGCAGCGCGGTCCTAGTGGAAACTAAGGGATATTAAGGCCTCCTTTTAATAGAGAACCGGAACAAAGCATTAGCACATTGTGAATACATGAACTCCTCAAACTATGGTCATCACCGAGAAGTATCCCGATTATTGTCACTTCGGGGTTGTCGGATCATAACACATAATAGGTGACTATAGACTTGCAAGATAGGATCAAGAACTCACATATATTCATGAAAACATAATAGGTTCAGATCTGAAATCATGGCACTCGGGCCCTAGTGACAAGCATTAAGCATAGCAAAGTCATAGCAACATCAATATCAGAACATAGTGGATACTAGGGATCAAACCCTAACAAAACTAACTTGATTACATGGTAAATCTCATCCAACCCATCACCGTCCAGCAAGCCTACGATGGAATTACTCACGCACAGCGGTGAGCATCATGAAATTGGTGATGGAGGATGGTTGATGCTGATGACAGCGACGAATCCCCCTCTCCGGAGCCCCAAACGGACTCCAGATCGGCCCTCCGGAGAGAGATTAGGGCTTGGCGGCGGCTCCGTATCGTAAAACGCAATGAAACTTTCTCTCTGATTTTTTTCTCCGTGAAATGGAATATATAGAGTTGGAGTTGAGGTCGGTGGAGCATCAGGGGGCCCACGAGACAGGGGGCGCGCCTAGGGGGGAGGGCGCGCACCCACCCTCATGGACAGGGTGTGGCCCCCTGGCCTTGATTCTTTCGCCAGTATTTTTTATATTTTCCAAAACTTATCTCCATGGATTTTCAGGCCATTTCGAGAACTTTTGTTTTCCGCACAATGAATAACACCATGGCATTTCTACTGAAAACAGCGTCAGTCCGAGTTAGTTTCATTCAAATCATGCAAGTTAGAGTCCAAAACAAGGGCAAAAGTGTTTGGAAAAGTCGATACGTTGGAGACGTATCAGTGACCTCCTGGGAAGTCCTCGTGAAAGAGTTTCATATCTAGCCAACCAGAACTTGTTTGGGATAAAAGGCTTCGTAAGTAAGTAAGTACTGGAAAAAAACAATTAATGCCATGTAAGAAACATACATGGCAAAGTGTACACCGAGTGAGGGAGTCCTGGATTAGGGGGTATTCGGACAGCCGGACTGTGTACAACGTCCAGACTATTGAAGCGTGGAGATACAAGACTCAAGTCTTTGGCCCGTGTCCGGATAGGACTCTCCTTTGCGTGGAAGGCAAGCTTGGCGATCCGGATATTGTGTTTCCTTCCTTTTAACCGACTCCATGTAAACCCTAGCCCTCTCCGGTGTCTATATAAACCGGAGAGGTTGGTCCTTAGAAGGCCGATCAATTACAATCATACCATCATAGGCTAGCTTCTAGGGTTTAGCCTCTACGATCTCGTGGTAGATCTACTCTTGTACTACCCATATCATCAATATTAATCAAGCAGGAAGTAGGGTTTTACCTCCATCGAGAGGGCCCGAACCTGGGTAAACATCTGTGTCCCTCGCTTCCTGTTACCATCAGCCTAGACGCATATATCGGGACCCCCTACCCGAGATCTGCCGGTTTTCACACCGACATTGGTGCTTTCATTGAGAGTTCCTCTGTGTCGTTGCCGCCAGGCTCGATGGCTCGTCTTGTCGTCAGGCACGACATTACCTCGGGGGGAGCTCTGGCTGCAGGCCAAACTCTCCGACTTGGCTGCCCCATCGGCGGTTGCACCGACGATGGCCTCTTGGGTCATCAAGCATAACCTCCGCGTCACTTCGGAACTTGCCGAACAGATGGATTCAATGGAGCTCTCCTCCCTTAATGAGCTCTTGGATCGCATCGCTGCTCTGGGAGTCGCCACAGACTATGACCGGATCGGGCTTAAACCCGACCAAAGGGACATCAAATCCCCGCCGGCCACCCATGAGATAGCAATAGTGGAGGAACCACACGTGGATTGCCCCTCAACTTTGAGGACAAATTATGTTCAGATCACCGAACTCCTTGAGCCAAACACCTGCTCAAAGGAAGGCATGACCCGGGTCCCGGAATTAGAATCGGGCATTGGGCCGAAGAAAGTGGGCAGCGCTCCGGATTCTGAGCCGTTAAGCTCGGAACATCCCGCGCCCCTGGGTGTTAGATCGGATCAAAATCCGGATTCAGGTAACAACGCCCACCTGGAGTTAAACCGTCTCTCCCACATTAGGAAAGGGCCCCAGGAGACTGTGCATCGCTATTGGGCCAGATTCCTCCTTGCGCTTAACAATGTCAGGGACTGCCGCGAGGAGAACATAGTCTCGCTCTTCTGCAAAAACTACACGGACGAAGGACTCCTTAATGCTATAAGCCGTCGTGACATAGTACACTTCGCGGACTTGGCAATCATAGTACGGAAGTACTATGCGATGGAAAGTGCCTGGAAAACCCAAACAGGATTTTGGGATAGTACTGCTCTCGCCAAGACCTTTGTCTGAACTAAATGGGCGAACTCTCATAAGTCGGCCGATCCAATCCCCAGGAAACCAAAGCCCACCCCAGGGCGGGGAACCGTATTGGAAGAATGGCTCGACGGGCCATGTAAGCTCCACAATACTTCGGATACAATACCAAATCATAGCCTTAGGGCATGTTGGATACTCCGGTAGGTGGCAAAAAGTGGCGAGGATCTTCTTGTAAGCCATAAAGCGGAACAACATCCTGCCAGCGAACACAATACGGTACAAACAGTCTTCGAGACATTTGCCTCGAATAATAGGCGCAAGCGAGCTCATCGAAGCTCCGCTGAAATTTGCCGTGTGGCAAAAATAAACCCCTAGAACGACACTGCTATAAATTTTAATGCCAGTGATGAACCTCGACTCCAGACTGTCCGGGCACCAGCCGCTCTGGTCGTTAGCCCAATCGTAGATGGCTTTCGGCTCACTAAAGTACTCATGGACGGCGGAAGCGGATTGAATCTGATCTATGAAGAAACACTCAGCAAGATGGAAATTGATAAAGGCCGCATTGAACAAAGCGGCACAACCTTCAGGGGAATTATCCCTACTCGGGAAGCGCGGTGTGTGGGAAAAATCACACTCGATGTGGTATTCGGCACCCCGGAGAATTATAGGTCCAAAGAAATCACGTTCCAAGTGGCTCCCTTTAGCAGCGGATACCACGCCCTTCTAGGGCGGGACGCGTTTACAAGATTTCAAGTTGTACCCCATTACTGGTACATGAAGCTTAAAATGCCCGGACCCAATGGAATCGTCACTCTAGCCAGTGATCCAGACGTCGCAGTTCGCACCAAAAACAAAACCGCAACACTAGCCCTGGAAGCATTATCTGAAGCCCTAGCAGCCGAAGAGTTAACAACACTGCGGGCCACCGTGGATAGGGACGACGTGATACTCCACAAGCGACCCAAGTCCACCTCATTTAAACCTGCAGACGACATAGTCAAATTCCAAGTCCATCCAACGGACCCCACAAAGACAGCTTCCATCGGGACACACTTGAGCCCCGCGATGGACGCCGCACTGCGAGATTTCTTACGCGAGAATTGGGGCATTTTCGCCTGGCACCCTTCGGACATGCCGGGCATCCCACGCAAATTGGCCGAACACAGCCTCAATATTCTAAAAGGATACAAACCGGTCAAGCAGACTCTAAGACGGTTTTCAGAGCCCAAAAGGCAAGCCATGGGGGAAGAGCTAGCCAAACTACTCGAGGCCGGATTCATCAGAGATATCAAGCATCTGGATTGGCTGGCAAACCTAGTAATGGTACCAAAGAAGGACAAGTCCTGGCGCCTGTGTGTCTACTTTAAAGACCTCAACAAGGCTTGCCCCAAGGATCCCTTTCCCCTCCCTCGCATCGACCAAATCTCGATGCCACAGCTGGACATGACTCGCTGTGTTTTCTCGACGCATAACCTGGATAACATCAAATAAAGATGGCAGAGTCTGACCAAGCTGCAACAGCTTTCATAACGCCATATGGCCCTTTTTGCTTCAACACTATGCCTTTCGGGCTTAAGAACGCCGGCGAAACCTATCAACGCATGATTCAAACATGCCTAGAAAAACAAATCGGCAAAACAGTGGAAGCATATGTGGACGATGTGTTCATAAAAACAAGACACATCGAAACCCTAATAGATGACTTGAGGCTTACATTCGATAACCTCCGGACATACGACATCAAGTTGAATCCGGAAAAATGTGTTTTCGGCGTCCCCTCGGGGAAGCTGCTGGGCTTCATTGTTTCCAATAGAGGAATTGAAGAGAATCCGGCAAAAATCCGAGCTCTGTTGCAGTTGGCTATACCGACAGACCTCAAGCACATCCAGAAACTAGCTGGATGCGTGGCCGCTCTGAGCCGCTTTATATCCAGGTTAGGAGAAAAGGCATTGCCTCTTTACCGCCTCCTTCGGCGCACCGAACACTTCGTATGGATGGATGCAGCCGCGGCCGGACTCGATGAAATAAAGACCTTACTGGCCAGTAATCCAGTCCTAACAGTGCCAAATATTGGCGAGCCTATGCTACTGTACATAGCTGCAACACATCAAGTGGTAAGCGCGGTGCTCGTCGTTGAACGAGAGGTGGACGGATACAAATTCCCGCTTCAAAAGTCATTTTATTATGTATCCACGGTCCTCACCCCATGCAAATCCTGATACCCACACTATCAAAAAATAGCATATGCGGTCTTCATGGCATCCCGGAAGCTGTGACACTACTTTCAAGAGTGTTTGATTACGGTAGCCTCCGAAGTACCACTCAATGACATAATAAATAACCGCGACGCTACGGGTCGGATTGCTAAATGGGCTATTGAGCTCCTTCCGTTCGACATAATATACAAACCACGGCGAGCCATTAAGTCGCAAGTACTAGCCGACTTTGTCGCGGAGTGGACAGAAGCCGAACTCCCTAAAGAGTACGGCACAGACCCAAATTGGATCATGCACTTCGACGGCTCTAAAATGCTGGCCGGATTGGGAGCAGGTGTAGTCCTGACATCTCCCACCGAAGACACGGTCCAGTACGTCCTTCAAATATTATACACAGACTCCAATAATGCAGCCGAATACGAGGCGCTCTTGCACGGTCTTCGGATGGCAGTCTCTATGGGCATCCAACACCTGGAAGTGCGCGGGGATTCGAACCTCGCAATATCACAAATAAACGGAGACTTTGATGCCAAGGATCCGAAAATGGCGGCCTACCGTAAGGCCGTTCTCAAAAATGTCAGCTCGGTTCGAGGGGTTCGAATTCCACCATGTGGCTCGAGAAAACAATCAAGCGGCGGACGTCCTCGCCCGCATCGGCGCCAAACGTGACCCTGTCCCACCTAACATATTCCTGTAAAGTTTGTTCAAGCCATCCGTGGTATGGGAAGGGGAGTCCGGCAATACTAGCACGGATCCGAACACACCCCCAGATCCCGAACCATCAGACACAAGCGGAGGCTCTGCCACCGAAATAACATCTTTGGCCCACGAAATCATGGCCGTAATCGCCTCGTGGACTGAGCCTTTCTTGGCCTACCTAAATAGGCAGGAGCTCCCCGAAGACCAAAATGAAGCACGATGCATAGTCTGGCGTTCTAAAGCTTACAAAGTCCACGAAGGGGAACTCTACAGGAAAAGTGCTACCGGAGTGCTCTAAAGATGCATCTCCGAAGAGGAAGGGCGGCAGCTCTTGGCTAAAATCCATGCCGGACTGGGCGGGCACCACGTCGTGGCTCGAGCACTAGTCAGCAAGGCATTCCGTACAAGCTTCTATTTGCCGATGGCCCGAGCAGACGCACAGGACCTTGTCCAACATTGTGTCGGTTGCCAGCTCTTTGCCAATCAGAGTCATATGCCCCCTACCGCTCTCCAAACAATCCCCATAGCCTGGCCTTTCGCGGTCTGGGGGCTGAATATGGTCAGACCTTTTAAAGGGGGAAGCCATAAGAAAAAATACTTATTGGTCATGGTGGACAAGTTCACCAAATGGATAGAAGCCAAACCAGTCAAAACGGCCGAATCCGGACCAGTAATAGACTTCATATCCGGGGTCGTACACCGGTATGGTCTCCCCCAGAGCATCATCACTGATAATGGCTCAAATTTCACAGCCGATGAAGTGAAAACTTGTTGTGGAAAAAAGGGCATTAAGCTTGATTACGCTTCCGTCTACCATCCCCAAACAAACAGCCAGGTAGAGCGAGCAAATGGTCTCATCATGAGCGGCACCAAACCTAGACTAGTGCGATCCTTGTCAGAGTCGGATACGCACTGGGTCGAAGAGCTCGACTCCGTACTCTGGGGGCTGCGGACCACGCTGAATCGCACTACCGGATATAGACCATTTTTTATGGTATACAGAGCGGAGGCAGTACTACCCTGCGACATAATACATGATTCACCACGCGTACGCATGTACGAAGAGAAGGAAGCTGAGTTAGATCGGCAGGATAACTTGGATGCCCTGGAGGAGGAGCGCGACGTCGCAAGATCCCGCTCCGCATTCTATCAGCAGCAGGCTCGATGATATCAAAGCAGAGAAGTGCGGGCCAAAACTTACAATATTGAAGAGCTTGTTCTACGCCTACCGGAGAAGAATAAGGACAAGCTCAAACCCAAGTGGGAGGGTCCCTTCGTCATTGACAAAGTTCTCACCGGAGGAGCGTACCGCTTACGTAACACATCCGATAACAGACTCGAGCCGAACCCATGGAACGCGGCCAGACTCCAGAGATTCTACGCCTAACGCCGAACTCAGTGTTCGTCTCCTTACCCATTGTTTTTAATTATGCTCCACCCCTTTTTCCTTTCTCGACCTTTTTTCTCTTCACACAAAGTATTTACTACAGTGCGGACTCCCGGATCACTCCGGCCGTACTATGTGTGTAAGCTATACCTGGGGGCTTCCTATTCGGAAGCTAAACATAATTACTTTAAATGGCTTTTTGCCCATCACATATGTGTTCTTTTTCCATATGTGCCTTTTCTTCACCATTATATGCATCGATATGACTTAAGATGTGGCCAAGCTGGGTTGCCTGGCTCTTGTGTTTATGCCCTACGTTCCCGTTAATTCGGCTAGGGCATAAGGATAGCACCTCTGCGATTGTTACTGCCGGTTCAGCCGGATGTGTACCTCAGACTGGATGAAGCTGAAAGCTAGTTTCCTTAAGAGAATATTCGATCCGTGAACAAAGGATGTATTCATTTGTTACAACATATATCCCCAGAAGTCTTGTATCCTGCGCCATCATTCACAGTCCGGACATGTGCATTGACGCATGCGTACCCAAGGAAAGGAACCCTTAACGGAACTATTCTCCCTGGAAGATGTTTCTTACTATCCATGTAATATAACATAACTAGTTGGGTACTTGTCTGTTCAAGCGCTTATGACCCCTACGCCTTGTCTCCACGCATACCCCGGTTTTGTATAACTGAGTGGGTATTCGGACACACCCCAGACTGTAGGATCCGGGGGCTGAAGCGAAAAGGTCCGCCATGACAAATGATTTTAATCCGGCTAGGGGCTAATTATGTCCATTGAATTACACAGTCATTTGGACTGACTATATTCCTCCTCTATACCTTCCAACGGGCTATCTAGTTTAGAATCCTGTTGAGAATACTTAGCGGCTAACGCTACCTGGTCATATACCAGGCTCACGGGAATTTCTTGCCCATCGGGCCCCGCCGGTCCTACTTCGGCCATATGGTTCAGGTCCAGCTTGGTGTAGCGCGTCTTCACCATAGCCTAGGCTTCTCTTGCACCTTGCCGGCAAGCTGACATCTTCCACAATCGGAAGCGCCGCTGTGCTCCTTGAAGCATATCCACAAGCTCCCCCATGCCGTTCGGCAATAAGCTTGATGGCCACAAGGCCTGAGCAACACCCTGCATCACTTGCCGAGCTCGCTCGTGCAGTTGCGAGAGGTCTTCCAGTAAATCACTTGCAGATGAGGGCATCTCCTCTTCAGGGCGACCCGTTAACATTCCTGCAAGCAAAATTCTTTCAATATACTTCCTTGCCGAACTATCATATAGTTCGTCTGGGCACTTACCATAAATTCCACGTCGAAGCCTTTTGTTCTCCTTCACGGAGTCCGCCAGTTGAGCACGGACGTCTTTTAATTCCACGTCCAGCCGAACATTGGCATCTTGAAGATCATTCTTCTTTTGCTTAACTTGCGTAAGGATGCGCTCGCCAGCCTTTAGCTTCCTTTTAAGATGCGAGTCATCATCCGTTACGCCCTCCGGATTCACCTCGAGATTGTGTGCAGAATTTTCTGTTAGACTAGTCATACCAGCAATTTACTAACTGGTGCATCTTTGTACAATTGAGACAAATGTTACCAGATGAGGCCTTCTGGGATTCCTCTAACTTGGCAACCGTGTCCCTCAGCTGGGCCTTGCATTCTTCCAGCTCCCGAGCCAATTGTTCATTCTTCTCTACAAGGACCTGTGCATAAAATGATCCTTCAAACAGTTGTTCCAACTATTTCAAGTCTCAGGGGCTACTGTTATACATGCTTATCAAAGCTTCTTACCCGTGTATCTCTGGTATACTGGTTCGTCGCTCGGGCAAGCCCGCCTTGAGCAGCTCGGATGTATGCGTCTGCCGAATTGAAGGCATTAAATGCCTCTTCGGAAAAGATGTTGTTCCGAAGCACGGCCCTCCGGCGCCGGTGATTCATGGCGCTCTCCACTTTGGAGTTTGTGGCCGAAAGCATATCTGCATCCTCTGTCAGAGAACTATTTGGAACTGGCCCCGTGTCCGCCTTCACCCTCGAAGCTGGTTCTGGAACCCGGCTGGTGGAAGCTTGATTGGCGGGATCCCTGGATATAGTCCGGCTGCTTCTCTTCCTGCAAGACACAAAGGGCGCTGTTATATTTCAAATACTATAATCGCAGGACAGGTTATTACTTTACCTCTGCAGCAGTGTGTCGACCCTCACCGCCTTCCTCTTGAGCCTGCCCGATCCGGACGCCCGTGGTTGACGAGTCCCTAGGGGCTCGGCCCCGCGCTCCGACCGTCGTCTCTGCAAACAGCATGATGCCTCAAGGGTAAAGCATAATACCTGAGGGGAGTCCATTTCAGAGGATAGGGTTTTTTAGTTTGGCTTACACACGACACAAGGATCAGTGTGGGATAGTCGGTCGGAATGGCCACTGAAGCACCGTCCCAGCTCGCTTGATAAAATACCCCGTTGACAAGCTCCACGGTAACTGTTGGGGAACGTAGCAGAAATTCAAAATTTTCTACGCAACACCAAGATCTATCTATGGAGAGACTAGCAACGAGGGGAAGGAGAGTGCATCTACATACCCTTGCAGATTGCTAAGCGGAAGCGTTCAAGAGAATGGGGTTGAAGGAGTCGTACTGATCGTGATCCAGATCACTGGAGATCCTAGTGCCGAACAGACGGCACCTCCGCGTTCAACACACGTACATCCCGGTGACGTCTCCCATGCCTTGATCCAGCAAGGAGAGAGGGAGAGGTTGAGGAAGACTCCATCCAGCAGCAGCACAACGGCGTGGTGGTGATGGAGGAGCGTGGCAATCCTGCAGGGCTTCGCCAAGCACCGCGGGAGAGGAGGAGTACTTGGGAGAGGGGGAGGGCTGCGCCAGAACTTGTGGTGCGGCTGCCCTCCCACCCCCCACATATATATAGGGGCAAGGGAGAGGGGGGCCGGCCCCCTCAGATCCAATCTGAGGAGGGGGCGGCGGCCAAGGGGGGAGGAGTGCCTCCCAAGTCAAGTGGAGGCCCTCCCCCCTTAGGGTTTTCCCTCTCCCATGCGCATGGGCCTTGGGGGGGGGGCTGGTGCCCCTGGCCCATTAAGGCTAGGGCGCCCCCCTACAGCCCATGCTACTGTATTGGATGTGGTGGAACAATTTCCGGACCTCCGGACCCCTCCGGAATCCTCCGGAACCTTCTGGAAGCTTCCCGGTACAATACCGAAAAAACCTGAACTTTTTCCGGAACCCGAACAACAACTTTACATATATAAATATTTACCTCCGGACCATTTTGGAACTCCTCGTGACGTCCGGGATCTCATCCGGGACTCCGAACAACATTCGGTAACCACATACAAACTTCCTTTATAACCCTAGCGTCATCGAACCTTAAGTGTGTAGACCCTATGGGTTTGGGAACCATGCAGACATGACCGAGACGTTCTCCAGTAAATGACCAACAGCGGGATCTGGATACCCATGTTGGCTCCCACATGTTCCACGATGATCTCATCGGATGAACCACGATGTCAAGGACTCAATCAATCGCGTATACAATTCCCTTTGTCTAGCGGTATTATACTTGCCCGAGATTCGATCGTCGGTATACCGATACCTTGTTCAATCTCATTACCGGCAAGTCTCTTTACTCATTCCGTAACACATCATCCCGTGATCAACCCCTTGGTCACATTGTGCACATTATGATGATGTCCTACCGATTGGGCCCAGAGATACCTCTCCGTCACACGGAGTGACAAATCCAAGTCTCGATTCGTGCCAACCCAACAGACACTTTCGGAGATACCTGTAGCGCACCTTTATAGCCACCCAGTTACGTTGTGACGTTTGGTACACCCAAAGCATTCCTACGGTATCCGGGAGTTGCACAATCTCATGGTCTAAGGAAATGATATTTGACATTAGAAAAGCTTTAGCATACGAACTACGATCTTTGTGCTAGGCTTAGGATTGGGTCTTGTCCATCACATCATTCTCCTAATGATGTGATCCCGTTATCAACGACATCCAATGTCCATGGTCAGGAAACCGTAACCATCTATTGATCAACGAGCTAGTCAATTAGAGGCTTACTAGGGACATGGTGTTGTCTATGTATCCACACATGTATCTGAGTTTCCTATCAATACAACTATAGCATGGATAATAAACGATTATCATGAACAAGGAAATATAGTAATAATAACTAATTTATTATTGCCTCTAGGGCATATTTCCAACAGTCTCCCACTTGCACTAGAGTCAATAATCTAGTTCACATCGCCATGTGATTAACACTCACAGGTCATATCATCATGTGACCAACACCCAAGAGTTTACTAGTGTCACTAAACTAGTTCACATCATCATGTGATTAAGACTCAATGAGTTCTGGGGTTTGATCATGTTTTGCTTGTAAGAGAGGTTTTAGTCAACGGGTCTGCAACATTCAGATCTGGATGTACTTCGCAAATTTCTAGGTCATATTGTAAATGCTGCTTCCACGCTCCACTTGGAGCTATTCCAAATGGTTGCTCCACTATATGTATCCGGTTTGCTACTCAGAGTCATTCAGATAGGTGTTAAAGCTTGCATCGACGTAACTCTTTACGTCGAACTCTTTATCACCTCCATAACCAAGAAACATATCCTTATTCCTCTAAGGATAATATTGACCGCCATCTGGTGATCGACTCCTTGATCACATTTGTACCCTCTAGCCAGACATGTGGCAAGGCACACATGAGGTGCGGTACTCAGCATGGCATATAGTATAGAGCCTATGACAAAAGCATAGGGGACGACCTTCGTCCTTCCTCTTTCTTCTGCCGTGGTCGAGCTTAAAGTCTTAACATCATACCTTACAACTCAGGCAAGAACTCCTTCTTTGACGGATCCATCTTGAACACCTTCAAGATCATGTCAAGGTATGTGCTCATTTGAAAGAACTATTAAGCATTTTGATCTATCTTATAGATCTTGATGCTTATTGTTCAAGTAGCCTAATCCAGGTTTTCCATTGAAAATCACTTTTCAAATAACCCTATACGGTTTCTAGAAATTCTACATCATTTCTGATCAACAATATGTTTACAACATATACTTATTAGAAATTCTATAGTGCTCCCACTCACTTCTTTGGAAATACAAGTTTCTCATAAACTTTGTATAAACCCAAAATCTTTGATCATCTTATCAAAGAGCATATTCCAACTCCGAGATGCTTACTCCAGTCCTTAGAAGGATCGCTAGAGCTAGCACACCTTTTAGCATCCTTAGGATCGACAAAACCTTTCTGGTTGTATCATATACAATCTTTCCTTACGTAAACTGGTAAGGAAACTCGTTTTGACATCCATCTGCCAGATTTCATAAATGCAGCTAATGCTAACATGATTCCGACGGACTTAAGCATCGCTACAGATGAGAAAATCTCATCGTAGTCAACTCTTTGAACTTGTGAAAAACTCTTCGCCACAAGTCGAGCTTCATAGATGGTGACATTACCATCCACGTCCGTCTTCTTCTTAAAGATCCATTTATCTCAATGGCTTGCCAATCATTGGGCAAGTCCACCAAAGTCCATGGTTTGTTCTGATACATGGATCCTATCTCGGATTTCATGGCTTCTAACCATTTGTCGGAATTTGGGCCCATCATTACCTCTCCATAGCTCGTAGGTTCATTGTTGACTAGCAACATGACCTCCAAGACAGGATTAAGTACCACTCTGAAGTAGTGCGCATCCTTGTCGACCTACGAGGTTTGGTAGTGACTTGATCCGAAGTTTCATGATTACTATCATAAGCTTCCACTTCAATTGGTGTAGGTGCCACAGGAACAACCTCCCGTGCCCTGCTACACACTAGTTGTAGTGACAGTTCAATAACCATATCAAGTCTCCACCATCCTCCAAACTCAACTTTCCGAGACAAACTTTTCCTCGAGAAAGGACCCGATTCAAGAAACAATCCCTATTGCTTTTGGTTCTGAATTAGGAGGTATACCCAACTGTTTTGGTTGTCCTATGAAGATGCATTTTATCCGCTTTGGGTTCGAGCTTATCAACCTGAAACTTTTTCACATAAGCGTCGCAGCCCCAAACTTTTAAGAAACGACAACTTAGGTTTCTCAAAACCATAGTTCAAACGGTGTTGTCTCAATGGAATTACATGGTGCCCTATTAAAGTGAGTGCGGTTGTCTCTAATGCCTAACCCATAAACGATAGTGGTAATTCGATAAGAGACATCATGGTACGCACCATATCCAATAGGGTGCAACTATGATGTTCAGACACACCATCAAACTATGGTGTTCCAGGCGGTATTAATTGTGAAACAATTTCCACAATATCTTAATTGTGTGCCAAAGCTCGTAACTCAGATACTCATCTCTATGATCATATCATAGACATTTTATCCTCTTGTCATGATGATCTTCAACTTCACTCTGAAATTACTTGATCCATTCAATAATTCAGACTTGTGTTTCATCAAGTAAATATACTCAACATCTACTCGAATCATCTGTGAAGTAAGAACATAACGATATTCACTGCATGCCTCAGCACTCATTGGACTGCACACATCAAAATGTGTTACTTCCAACAAGTTGCTATCTTGTTCCATCTTACTGAAAATGAGGCTTTTCAATCATCTTGCCCATGTGGTATGATTTGCATATCTCAAGTGATTCAAAATCAAGTGAGTCCAAACGATCCATCTGCATGGAGTTTCTTCATGCGTATACACCAATAGACATGGTTCGCATGTCTCAAACTTTTCATAAACGAGTGAGTCCAAAGATCCATCAATATGGAGCTTCTTCATGCGTTTTATACCAAAATGACTTACATGGCAGTGCCACAAGTAAGTGGTACTATCATTACTATCTTATATCTTTTGGCATGAAAATGTGTATCACTACGATCGAGATTCAATAAACCATTCCTTTAGGTGCAAGACCATTGAAGGTATTATTCAAATAAATAGAGTAACCTTTATTCTCCTTAAATGAATAACCGTATTGCGATAGACATAATCCAATCATGTCTATGCTCAATGCAAACACCAAATGACAATTATTCAGGTTTAATACTAATCTTGATGGTAGAGGGAGCGTGCGATGTTTGATCATATCAAACTTGGAAACACTTCCAACACATATCGTTAGCTCACCCTTAGCTAGTCTCCGTTTATTCCGTAGCTGTTTTATTTCGAGTTACTAACACTTAGCAACCGAACCGGTATCTAATACCCTGGTGCTACTAGGAGTACTAGTAAAGTACACATTAACATAATGTATATCCAATATACTTCTATCGACCTTGCCAGCCTTCTCATCTACTAAGTACCTAGGGTAATTCCGCTCTAGTGACTATTCCCCTTATCACAGAAGCACTTAGTCTCGGGTTTGGGTTCAACCTTGGGTTTCTTCACTAGAGCAGCAGCTGATTTGCCATTTCATGAAGCATCCCTTCTTGTCCTTGCCCTTCTTGAAACTAGTGGTTTCACCAACCATCAACAATTGATGCTCCTTCTTGATTTCTACTTTCGTGGTGTCAAACATCATGAATACCTCAAGGATCATCATATCTATCCTGATTTGTTATAGTTCATCACGAAGCTCTAGCGGCTTGGTGGCAATGACTTTGGAGAAACATCACTATCTCATCTGGAAGATCAACTCCCACTCGATTCAAGTGATTGTTGCACTCAGAAAATCTGAGCACAAGCTCAACGATTGAGCTTTTCTCCCTTAGTTTGCAGGCTAAGAAAATCGTCGGAGGTCTCATACCTCTTGACGTGGGCACGAGCCTGAAATCCCAATTTCAGCCCTCGAAACATCTCATATGTTCCGCAACGTTTCGAAAAACATCTTTGGTGCCTCAACTCTAAACCGTTTAATTGAACTATCACGTAGTTATCAAAACGTGTATGTCCGATGTTCGCAACATCCACAAACGATGTTTGGGGTTCGGCACACTGAGCGGTGCATCAAGGACATAAGCTTTCTATTGTTCGCATAATCGCTACTGTCAACTTTCAACTATATTTTCTCTAGGAACATATCTAAACAGTGGAACTAAAGCGCGAGCTTACGACATAATTTGCAAAGATCTTTTGACTATGTTCAGGATAATTAAGTTCATCTTATGAACTCCCACTCAGATAGACATCCCTCTAGTCATCTAAGTGATTACATGATCCGAGTCAACTAGGCCGTGTCCGATCATCACGTGAGACGGACTAGTCATCATCGGTGAACATCTTCATGTTGATCGTATCTACTATACGACTCATGCTCGACCTTTCTGTCTCTTGTGTTCCGAGGTCATGTCTGTAGATGCTAGGCTCGTCAAGTTAATTTAAGTGTTTCGCGTGTGTAAATCTGTCTTACACCCGTTGTATGTGAAAGTAAGAATCTATCACACTTGATCATCACGTGGTGCATTGAAACAACGAACTTTCGCAACGGTGCACAGTTAGGGGGAACACTTTCTAATGAGGGATCATCTTATTTACTACCGTCGTTCTAAGCAAATAAGATGCATAAACATGATAAACATCACATGCAATCAAAAAGTGACATGATATGGCCAATATCATTTTGCTCCTTTTGATCTCCATCTTTGGGGCTCCATGATCATCATCGTCACCGACATGACACCATGATCTCCATCATCATGATCTCCATCATCATGATCTCCATCATCGTGTCTCCATGAAGTTGTCTCGCCAACTTATTACTTCTACTACTATGGCTACCGGTTAGCAATAAAGTAAAGTAATTACATGGCATTGTTAAATGACACGCAGGTCATACAATAAATAAAGACAACTCCTATGGCTCCTGCCGGTTGTCATACTCATCGACATGCAAGTCGTGATTCCTATTACAAGAACATGATCAATCTCATACATCACATATCATTCATCACATTCTTCTTGGCCATATCACATCACACAGCATACCCTACAAAAACAAGTTAGACGTCCTCTAATTGTTGTTTGCATGTTTTACGTGGCTGCTATGGGTTTCTAGCAAGAACGTTTCTTACCTACGCAAAACCACAACGTGATATGTCAATTGCTATTTACCCTTCATAAGGACCCTTTTCATCGAATCCGATCCGAGTAAAGTGGGAAAGACTGGCACCCGCTAGCCACCTTATGCAACAAGTGCATGTCAGTCGGTGGAACCTGTCTCACGTAAGAGTACGTGTAAGGTCGGTCCGGGCCGCTTCATCCCACGATGCCGCCGAATCAAGATTGGACTAGTAACGGTAAGCATATTGAACAACATCAACGCCCACAACTACTTTGTGTTCTACTCGTGCAAAGAATCTACACAATAGACCTAGCTCATGATGCCACTGTTGGGGAACGTAGAAGAAATTCAAAATTTTCTACGCAACACCAAGATCTATCTATGGAGAGACTAGCAACGAGGGGAAGGAGAGTGCATCTACATACCCTTGTAGATCGCTAAGCGGAAGCGTTCAAGAGAACGGGGTTGAAGGAGTCGTACTCGTCGTGATCCAAATCACTTGAGATCCTAGTGCCGAACAGACGGCACCTCCGCGTTCAACACACATACAGCCCGGTGACGTCTCCCATGCCTTGATCCAGCAAGGAGAGAGGGAGAGGTTGAGGAAGACTCCATCTAGTAGCAGCACAACGGCATGGTGGTGATGGAGGAGCGTGGCAATCCTGCAGGGCTTCGCCAAGCACCGCGGGAGAGGAGGAGTACTTGGGAGAGGGGGAGGGCTGCGCCAGAACTTGTGGTGCGGCTACCTTCCCACCCCCCACATATATATAGGGGCAAGGGAGAGGGGGACCGGCCCCCTCAGATCCAATCTGAGGAGGGGGCGGCGGCCAAGGGGGGAGGAGTGCCTCCCAAGTCAAGTGGAGGCCCTCCCCCCTTAGGGTTTTCCCTCTCCCATGCGCATGGGCCTTGGGGGGGCTGGTGCCCCTGGCCCATTAAGGCTAGGGCGCCCCCCTACAGCCCATGCTACTGTATTGGACGTGGTGGAACAATTTCCGGACCTCCGGACCCCTCCAGAATCCTCCGGAACCTTCTGGAAGCTTCCCGGTACAATACCGAAAAAACCCGAACTTTTTCCGGAACCCGAACAACAACTTTCCATATATAAATCTTTACCTCCGGACCATTCCGGAACTCCTCATGACGTCCGGGATCTCATCCGGGACTCCAAACAACATTAGTTAACCACATACAAACTTCCTTTATAACCCTAGCGTCATCGAACCTTAAGTGTGTAGACCCTACGGGTTCGGGAACCATGAAGACATGACCGAGACGTTCTCCAGTCAATAACCAACAGAGGGATCTGGATATCCATGTTGGCTCCCACATGTTCCACGATGATCTCATCGGATGAACCACGATGTCAAGGACTCAATCAATCCCGTATACAATTCCCTTTGTCTAGCGGTATTATACTTGCCCGAGATTCGATCGTCGGTATACCGATACCTTGTTCAATCTCGTTACCGGCAAGTATCTTTACTCGTTCCGTAACACATCATCCCGTGATCAACCCCTTGGTCACATTGTGCACATTATGATGATGTCCTACCGAGTGGGCCCAGAGATACCTCTCCATCACACGGAGTGACAAATCCCAGTCTCGATTCGTGCCAACCCAACAGACACTTTCGGAGATACCTGTAGTGCACCTTTATAGCCACCCAGTTACGTTGTGACGTTTGGTACACCCAAAGCATTCCTACGGTATCCGGGAGTTGCACAATCTCATGGTCTAAGGAAATGATACTTGACATTAGAAAAGCTTTAGCATACGAACTACGATCTTTGTGCTAGGCTTAGGATTGGGTCTTGTCCATCACATCATTCTCCTAATGATGTGATCCCGTTATCAACGACATCCAATGTCCATGGTCAGGAAACCGTAACCATCTATTGATCAACGAGCTAGTCAATTAAAGGCTTACTAGGGACATGGTGTTGTCTATGTATCCACACATGTATTTGAGTTTCCTATCAATACAATTATAGCATGGATAATAAACGATTATCATGAACAAGGAAATATAGTAATAATAACTAATTTATTATTGCCTCTAGGGCATATTTCCAGCAGTCTCCCACTTGCACTAGAGTCAATAATCTAGTTCACATCGCCATGTGATTAACACTCACAGGTCACATCGTCATGTGACCAACACCCAAGAGTTTACTAGTGTCACTAAACTAGTTCACATCATCATGTGATTAAGACTCAATGAGTTCTGGGGTTTGATCATGTTTTGCTTGTAAGAGAGGTTTTAGTCAATGGGTCTGCAACATTCAGATCCGTATGTACTTTGCAAATTTCTAGGTCATATTGTAAATGCTGCTTCCACGCTCCACTTGGAGCTATTCCAAATGGTTGCTCCACTATATGTATCCGGTTTGCTAATCAGAGTCATTCGGATAGGTGTTAAAGCTTGCATCGACGTAACTCTTTACGTCGAACTCTTTATCACCTCCATAACCGAGAAACATATCCTTATTCCTCTAAGGATAATATTGACCGCCATCTGGTTATCGACTCCTTGATCACCTTTGTACCCTCTAGCCAGACATGTGGCAAGGCACACATGAGGTGCGGTACTCAGCATGGCATACAGTATAGAGCCTATGACAAAAGCATAGGGGACGACCTTCGTCCTTCCTCTTTCTTTTGCCGTGGTCGAGCTTTAAGTCTTAACATCATACCTTAGAACTCAGGCAAGAACTCCTTCTTTGACGGATCCATCTTGAACACCTTCAAGATCATGTCAAGGTATGTGCTCATTTGAAAGTACTATTAAGCATTTTGATCTATCTAATAGATCTTGATGCTTATTGTTCAAGTAGCCTAATCCAGGTTTTCCATTGAAAATCACTTTTCAAATAACCCTATACGCTTTCTAGAAATTCTACATCATTTCTGATCAACAATATGTTTACAACATATACTTATTAGAAATTCTATAGTGCTCCCACTCACTTCTTTGGAAATACAAGTTTCTCATAAACTTTGTATAAACCAAAAATCTTTGATCATCTTATCAAAGTGCATATTCCAACTCCGAGATGCTTACTCCAGTCCTTAGAAGGATCGCTAGAGCTAGCACACCTTTTAGCATCCTTAGGATCGACAAAACCTTTCTGATTGTATCATATACAATCTTTCCTTACGAAAACTGGTAAGGAAACTCGTTTTGACATCCATCTGCCAGATTTCATAAATGCAGCTAATGCTAACATGATTCCGACGGACTTAAGCATCACTACGGATGAGAAAATCTCATCGTAGTCAACTCTTTGAACTTGTGAAAAACTCTTCGCCACAAGTCGAGCTTCATAGATGGTGACATTACCATCCACGTCCGTCTTCTTCTTAAAGATCCATTTATCTCAATGGCTTGCCGATCATTGGGCAAGTCCACCAAAGTCCATGCTTTGTTCTGATACATGGATCCTATCTCGGATTTCATGGCTTCTAACCATTTGTCGGAATTTGGGCCCACCATTACTTCTCCATAGCTCATAGGTTCATTGTTGACTAGCAACATGACCTCCAAGACATGATTAAGTACCACTCTGAAGTAGTGCGCATCCTTGTCGACCTACGAGGTTTGGTAGTGACTTGATCCGAAGTTTCATGATTACTATCATAAGCTTCCACTTCAATTGGTGTAGGTGCCACAAGAACAACCTCCCGTGCCCTGCTACACACTAGTTGTAGTGACGGTTCAATAACCATATCAAGTCTCCATCATCCTCCTCACTCAACTTTCCGGGACAAACTTTTCCTCGAGAAAGGACCCGATTCAAGAAACAATCCCTATTGCTTTCGGATCTGAATTAGGAGGTATACCCAACTGTTTTGGGTGTCCTATGAAGATGCATTTTATCCGCTTTGGGTTCGAGCTTATCAACCTGAAACCTTTTCAAATAAGCGTCGCAGCCCCAAACTTTTAAGAAACGACAACTTAGGTTTCTCCAAACCATAGTTCAAACGGTGTCGTCTCAATGGAATTACGTGGTGCCCTATTAAAGTGAGTGCGGTTGTCTCTAATGCCTAACCCATAAACGATAGTGGTAATTCGATAAGAGACATCATGGTACGCACCATATCCAATAGGGTGCAACTATGATGTTCGGACACACCATCAAACTATGGTGTTCCAGGCGGTATTAATTGTGAAACAATTTCCACAATGTCTTAATTGTGTGACAAAGCTCGTAACTCAGATACTCATCTCTATGATCATATCATAGACATTTTATCCTCTTGTCATGATGATCTTCAACTTCACTCTGAAATTACTTGATCCATTCAATAATTCAGACTTGTGTTTCATCAAGTAAATATACTCAACATCTACTCGAATCATCTGTGAAGTAAGAACATAACGATATTCACTGCATGCCTCAGCACTCATTGGACTGCACACATCAAAATGTGTTACTTCCAACAAGTTGCTATCTTGTTCCATCTTACTGGAAATGAGGCTTTTCAATCATGTTGCCCATGTGGTATGATTTGCATATCTCAAGTAATTCAAAATCAAGTGAGTCCAAACGATCCATCGGCATGGAGTTTCTTCATGCGTATACACCAATAGACATGGTTCGCATGTCTCAAACTTTTCAAAAAACGAGTGACTCCAAAGATCCATCAATATGGAGCTTCTTCATGCGTTTTATACCAATATGACTTACATGGCAGTGCCACAAGTAAGTGGTACTATCATTACTATCTTATATCTTTTGGCATGAAAATGTGTATCACTACGATAGAGATTCAATAAACCATTCCTTTAGGTACAAGACCATTGAAGGTATTATTCAAATAAATAGAGTAACCTTTATTCTCCTTAAATGAATAATCGTATTGCGATAGACATAATCCAATCATGTCTATGCTCAATGCAAACACCAAATGACAATTATTCAGGTTTAATACTAATCTTGATGGTAGAGGGAGCGTGCGATGTTTGATCATATCAAACTTGGAAACACTTCAGACACATATCGTTAGCTCACCTTTAGCTAGTCTCCGTTTATTCCGTAGCTGTTTTATTTCGAGTTACTAACACTTAGCAACCGAACCGGTATCTAATACCCTGGTGCTACTAGGAGTACTAGTAAAGTACACATTAACATAATGTATATCCAATATACTTCTATCGACCTTGCCAGCCTTCTCATCTACCAAGTATCTAGGGTAATTCCGCTCTAGTGACTATTCCCCTTATCACAGAAGCACTTAGTCTCGGGTTTGGGTTCAACCTTGGGTTTCTTCACTAGAGCAGCAGCTGATTTGCCGTTTCATGAAGTATCCCTTCTTGTCCTTGCCCTTCTTGAAACTAGTGGTTTCACCAACCATCAACAATTGATGCTCCTTCTTGATTTCTACTTTCGCGGTGTCAAACATCATGAATACCTCAAGGATCATCATATCTATCCTGATTTTTTATAGTTCATCATGAAGCTCTAGCGGCTTGGTGGCAATGACTTTGGAGAAACATCACTATCTCATTTGGAAGATCAACTCCCACTCGATTCAAGTGATTGTTGCACTCAGACAATCTGAGCACAAGCTCAACGATTGAGCTTTTCTCCCTTAGTTTGCAGGCTAAGAAAATCGTCGGAGGTCTCATACCTCTTGACGTGGGCACGAGCCTGAAATCCCAATTTCAGCCCTCGAAACATCTCATATGTTCCGCAACGTTTCGAAAAACATCTTTGGTGCCTCAACTCTAAACCGTTTAATTGAACTATCACGTAGTTATCAAAACGTGTATGTCCGATGTTCGCAACATCCACAAACGACGTTTGGGGTTCAGCACACTGAGCGGTGCATTAAGGACATAAGCTTTCTACTGTCCGCATAATCGCTACTGTCAACTTTCAACTATATTTTCTCTAGGAACATATCTAAACAGTGGAACTAAAGCGCGAGCTTACGACATAATTTGCAAAGATCTTTTGACTATGTTCAGGATAATTAAGTTCATCTTATGAACTCCCACTCAGATAGACATCCCTCTAGTCATCTAAGTGATTACATGATCCAAGTCAACTAGTCCGTGTCCGATCATCACGTGAGACGGACTAGTCATCATCGGTGAACATCTTCATGTTGATCGTATCTACTATACGACTCATGCTCGACCTTTCGGTCTCTTGTGTTCCGAGGCCATGTCTGTACATGCTAGGCTCGTCAAGTTAACCTAACACTACTAGGGAAAAGCCTATACACAGAATTTTAGCAGCAGCGAGGGTTAAAAACCCTCGCTACTGCTACTTACTAGCAGCGCAGGTTTTTAAACCTCGCGACTACTAAGTTGATAGCAGCAGCGCGGGTTTATAACCCTCGCTACCACTAAGCGGTCTCTACCGTGCCCCCCGGGACATGCCATAGTAGTAGCGCGGGTTTTTACCCCTCGCTACTACTAAGTTGATAGCAGTAGCGCGGGTTTTTAACCCCCGCTACTACTAAGTTGCCCCTGGACCATGCCATAGTAGTAGCGATGGTTATAAACCCGCGCTACTACTAAGTTGATAGTAGTAGCGCGGGGTATGGCCTATTTGCAAATTTTTCAAAGTCTACCCCCCCCCTTGTGGACCACCTTTTCAGTTTAAAAAAATAAAAGAAAATGATAAAAATGTCAAAAAAAATAAAAGAAAATAAGTTTCCCATGTGATATGTGGTCTAGTTGTTGGGAAAATTTACAAATATGAATTTCGACTTTATTTGCAAAATCTCTCTGGAAATTTGTAAAATGGCCATAACTTTTGCATACGAACTCGGATGAAAAAGTTTTTTATATGAAAAATCATCTACTCGAAAAGTTACATCCGAATTTAACAGAAAAAAAGTTACGGGGCTTTTAATATCTAGAGGCAAAAATATTAAAAAAAATCAGTTTTTTAATTTTTTTTGTTAAATCTGGTCAAACTATGGTCAAACTAATTATTCAAGAATATTAGTGTCACTAAATAATTATTTTAGTTTTTTTGAATTTTGGTCAAATCTGGTCAAACTATGGTCAAACTGTGGTCAAATCTGGTCAAACTGTGGTCAAACTGTGGTCAAACTAATTATTCAAGAAATATTAGTGTTACTAATTTTTTAGAACAATAGTTTCAAACTCAAACAGTGAAATGTGTGAGTTCATGCTCAAGCTAAATTCCTGAGGTTAATAGGATTGACATCTTACTATTGTCAGGAAAACAAAAAGTGCAGACTTGGAAACGAGGGAGAATAGAACCCGGAAGTTAAGCGTGCTCAGGCTGGAGTAGTGAGAGGATGGGTGACCGTCCGGGAAGTTAGATGATTTGGAATGATGAGGGGTGATTAGAGATTAAATTGAGCAGCGATCGCGGGTTGCACCCGCGCTACTGCTATAAGCCGGCGCTACTAATAGGCCCAAAACCCGCGCTGCTGCTAGGATTTCCCTAGTAGTGTAAGTGTTTCGCGTGTGTAAATCTGGCTTACACCCGTTGTATGTGAAATTAAGAATCTATCACACCTGATCATCACGTGGTGCTTCGAAACGACGAACTTTCGCAACGGTGCACAGTTAGGGGGAACACTTTCTTGAAATTTTAATGAGGGATCATCTTATTTACTATCGTCGTTCTAAGCAAATAAGATGCATAAACATGATAAACATCACATGCAATCAAAAAGTGACATGATATAGCCAATATCATTTTGCTCCTTTTGATCTCCATCTTCGGGGCTCCATGATCATCATCATCACCGACATGACACCATGATCTCCATCATCATGATCTCCATCATCGTGTCTCCATGAAGTTGTCTCGCCAACTTATTACTTCTACTACTATGGCTACCGGTTAGCAATAAAGCAAAGTAATTACATGGCGTTGTTAAATGACACGCAGGTCATACAATAAATAAAGACAACTCCTATGGCTCCTGCCGGTTGTCATACTCATCGACATGCAAGTCGTGATTCCTATTACAAGAACATGATCAATCTCATACATCACATATCATTCATCACATTCTTCTTGGCCATATCACATCACACAGCATACCCTGCAAAAACAAGTTAGACGTCCTCTAATTGTTGTTTGCATGTTTTACGTGACTGCTATAGGTTTCTAGCAAGAACGTTTCTTACCTACGCAAAACCACAACGTGATATGTCAATTGCTATTTACCCTTCATAAGGACCCTTTTCATCGAATCCGATCCGACTAAAGTGGGAGAGACTGGCACCCGCTAGCCACCTTATGCAACAAGTGCATGTCAGTTGGTGGAACCTGTCTCACGTAAGAGTACGTGTAAGGTCGGTCCGGGCCGCTTCATTCCACGATGCCGACGAATCAAGATTGGACTAGTAACGGTAAGCATATTGAACAACATCAACGCCCACAACTACTTTGTGTTCTACTCGTGCAAAGAATCTACGCAATAGACCTAGCTCATGATGCCACTGTTGGGGAACGTAGCAGAAATTCAAAATTTTCTACGCAACACCAAGATCTATCTATGGAGAGACTAGCAACGAGGGGAAGGAGAGTGCATCTACATACCCTTGTAGATCACTAAGCGGAAGCGTTCAAGAGAATGGGGTTGAAGGATTCGTACTCGTCGTGATCCAAATCACTGGAGATCCTAGTGCCGAACAGACGGCACCTCCGCGTTCAACACACGTACAGCCCGGTGACGTCTCCCATGCCTTTATCCAGCAAGGAGAGAGGGAGAGGTTGAGGAAGACTCCATCCAGCAGCAGCACAACGGCGTGGTGGTGATGGAGGAGCGTGGCAATCCTGCAGGGCTTCGCCAAGCACCGCGGGAGAGGAGGAGTACTTGGGAGAGGGGGAGGGCTGCGCCAGAACTTGTGGTGCGGCTACCCTCCCACCCCCCACATATATATAGGGGCAAGGGAGAGGGGGGCTGGCCCCCTCAGATCCAATCTGAGGAGGGGGCGGCGGCCAAGGGGGGAGGAGTGCCTCCCAAGTCAAGTGGAGGCCCTCCCCCCTTAGGCTTTTCCCTCTCCCATGCGCATGGGCCTTGGGGGGGCTGGTGCCCCTGGCCCATTAAGGCTAGGGCGCCCCCCTACAGCCCATGCTACTGTATTGGATGTGGTGGAACAATTTCCGGACCTCCGGACCCCTCCGGAATCCTCCGGAACCTTCTGGAAGCTTCCCGGTACAATACCGAAAAAACCCGAACTTTTTCCGGAACCCGAACAACAACTTTCCATATATAAATCTTTACCTCCGGACCATTCCGGAACTCCTCGTGATGTCCGGGATCTCATCCGGGACTCCGAACAACATTCGGTAACCACATACAAACTTCCTTTATAACCCTAGCGTCATCGAACCTTAAGTGTGTAGACCCTACGGGTTCGGGAACCATGCAGACATGACCGAGACGTTCTCCAGTCAATAACCAACAGCGGGATCTGGATATCCATGTTGGCTCCCACATGTTCCACGATGATCTCATCGGATGAACCACGATGTCAAGGACTCAATCAATCCCGTATACAATTCCCTTTGTCTAGCGGTATTATACTTGCCCGAGATTCGATCGTCGGTATACCGATACCTTGTTCAATCTCGTTACCGGCAAGTCTCTTTACTCGTTCTGTAACACATCATCCCGTGATCAATCCCTTGGTCACATTGTGCACATTATGATGATGTCCTACCGAGTGGGCCCAGAGATACCTCTCCGTCACACGGAGTGACAAATCCCAGTCTCGATTCGTGCCAACCCAACAAACACTTTCGGAGATACCTGTAGTGCACCTTTATAGCCACCCAGTTACGTTGTGACGTTTGGTACACCCAAAGCATTCCTACGGTATCCGGGAGTTGCACAATCTCATGGTCTAAGGAAATGATACTTGACATTAGAAAAGCTTTAGCATACGAACTACGATCTTTGTGCTAGGCTTAGGATTGGATCTTGTCCATCACATCATTCTCCTAATGATGTGATCCCGTTATCAACGACATCCAATGTCCATGGTCAGGAAACCGTAACCATCTATTGATCAACGAGCAAGTCAATTAGAGGCTTACTAGGGACATGGTGTTGTCTATGTATCCACACATGTATCTGAGTTTCCTATCAATACAATTATAGCATGGATAATAAACGATTATCATGAACAAGGAAATATAGTAATAATAACTAATTTATTATTGCCTCTAGTGCATATTTCCAACAGTAATATCTGGATCTTCTTTGATTCCTGGATCTAGGGCCCTTCTGGGGTCCTCTGGCTGCGGGGAGGGACTGAAGATTCCTTCCACGGCCCTCTTCAGTTCCTTCTCGGAAACATCAATGCATGCAATCTTAGCAGAAGAACGCTAAAGTAAGTAAAACAGGGAAAGGAATGACGACTTACCCACTCTGGGGGGGGGTTGTACATGGAGAATCCGTCCCGTGGTTTAATGCGAAGGAATTCCTCCTGTTCCCCTTTGTATAAATCGGACAATATCCTTGCCAGAGCAGTGGCAGAGTCCGGACCCTTACGGACGCAGTGGGTGGCGTCGTCTTCCCCGTTGAAGTGCCACATGGGCTTCCCCCGCTATTGAAGCGGTTGCACTCCCCGCATTATGCATATTGCCATGACCTCGACTGTCGTCAGTCCGGATTTAGCCAGTAACTTTATCCTGCTCATCAGGAAGTGTATTTCCCTCGTATCCTCTTCTTGAGGGCCCTGGGGGCGCCAGCTTAGGCGTGCCCTCAGCGGGGCGTTGCTGAACTTGGGGAGACCTGTTTGGACTGGATCTGGAAGGGGAACATCATCAATGTAAAACCACTCTGAAGGCCAGTTTTCTGGTGCCTTCTTAGGAGTACCGGACAAGTATCCGTCTTCGGCAATGCGCCATACTTCGGCCCCGCCCACTTGACATAGGGATTCTCCCTGGGTGCGGGGGACAAGGCAGAATAGCTTCCTCCATAATCCGAAGTGAGGTTCGTAGCCTAAAAACTGCTCGCAAAGTGCGACGTACCCCGCTATATGCAGAATCGAGGCAGGGGTAAGGTTGTGCAACTGGAGGTCGTAGAACTCCAGGAGCCCGCGAAGAAATGGGTGGATGTGAAACCCGACGCCCCTTAGCAGCTGCGGGATGAGGCATATGCGCTCCTCTGGAGATGGGTTTGGAGATCCCTCCGCTTGTTCCCCTCCGTCATAAGTGGCTATTCCGACTCGAACAGGGACCATGAACGCTGGTGGGAGAAACCCTTGGGTTTGTAACTCTATCAAACGGCTATGAGGAACTGAACACTCTCCCCAATCCCCCGACTTGGAACGAGGAGGGCGAGCAGAAGAGCTGCGACGGCTGGCCATGTGGGAATGGTTTTTTGCGGAGCGCTCTGTTGGATGCTTGCTCAGGGAGGGAGAGTGAGGTTTGGATCTGAGAATCCCTGTCCCTTCAAATAGGCGGTCAGCCCGGAGGATTGAGGGTGTCAAATGCAAAAATGCCTCGGCTCCTCGCATTTGCTCAACACGTGGAGATGGTCATTATTGAGGCACTGAAGCCGAGGAGCACAACGTTAATTGGAAGCCGGACACTATTCGCTGTAACAGGTACTTTGGAGTATTCGGAGATGGAACCCGCCTTGCAATGCCAAAGACAAGACTGCGCGCCGGACTCATCGTCATTGAAGCCTGGTTCAGGGGCTACTGAGGAAGTCTTGGATTAGGGGATATCCGGACAGCTGGACTGTGTACAACGTCTGGACTATTGAAGCGTGGAGATACAAGACTCAAGTCTTTGGCCCATGTCCGGATAGGACTCTCCTTTGCGTGGAAGGCAAGCTTGGCGATCCGGATATTGTGTTTCCTTCCTTGTAACCGACTCCATGTAAACCCTATCCCTCTCCGGTGTCTATATAAACTGGAGAGGTTGGTCCTTAGAAGGCCGATCACAATTACAATCATACCATCATAGGCTAGCTTCTAGAGTTTAGCCTCTATGATCTCGTGGTAGATCTACTCTTGTACTACTCTATCAATATTAATCAAGCAGGAAGTAGGGTTTTACCTCCATCGAGAGGGCCCGAACCTGGGTAAACATCTGTGTCCCTCGCTTCCTGTTACCATCAGCCTAGACGCACAGATCGGGATCCCCTACCCGAGATCCGCCGGTTTTGACACCGACACCGAGTGTTACACTCGGCTTAGACCACATAGCTTAATATGTTTCGGCTTAGGGGTTGTAAGCCGAGTGACACTTATTGGGGACTCATCTTACATGTAAGTCGAGTATAATGCAGAGGCACCCGACGAAGATAGTGAGATCACGGCTAGCAGCACCTGACGGAGGTGCCACGTGGCCCACCTATAAGCTGAGTGTCCACTAAGCCATGTGCTGGCATGGATACATGGTTTACTTGTAAGCTTTGATAACTAGCTTAGCTGTGTGTTATGAGGAGTGTGCGGATTACAGATAAGTCGTCTATGCGCAGGTAAGCAAATCGGCCTTTAGAAGTGACGGCTTACAGCCATGTGCTACCTGTCAGCATTTTGTCACTGACTGAGGGTTCGCGCTGCTTCCACGTATCGCCTGTAAACCGAGTATGAGGTACTCGACTTATATCTAAATCCGCGACTGCAAATTGGCCAAGTGTTTTTTCCATAGTGCTAGGTGTGTCCTTCTCCTTACCAATTGCATGATGCCATCTAATCCCATACCTCTACATTAGTAAAATCATAACATAAATGTAAAGTTTCTGCAACATATCTTTAATGGAGTGAATCGGATCAGCCGCAAATCGTTCTCACATATTTATAATAAATTGTTACTTCAAAACGATTCATTTCCACCTAAATATATGAGGTCTATCATTTGTATTAGTTGATATAGTCTTCAATAAATATCTTGTGATACTAATCTTTTAAATATAAACAGGTTAAACAATTACATGGGGATTAAGATGCATAGTCCAGTTCAATATAAGACATTATAATACTAATTTTTTTTATATATAACAAACATATTAACAATTACATGGTGATTAAGATGCAAATTCTAACATAAAATTACTTTTTAGGCAAACATAAAATTTGAATAATCATGATTACAATACATTTGTAGTACTAGTCTAAAATAATATTATGTCACAGAATCAAGTTTGGCATATTTTAAAAATTCCTTTGTTAGAATAGATATCACCAGATATCTAAGCAAACCAAAATACCACGTTACTGCTAACATTAATATGTGTTGCTTCATGTATTATAGTGTGTTCATATGTATAGTTTTCCATAGTATCAGTAAGTATTGACATAACTGGAAACTTTGGCTGGCTATTTCAGATTATAAAGTTTCAACAAATAACTTGATCAAGGTTTCTAGAGTACAAGACTACCATGTTTAAGTGTAACTGAATCGAGAATACAAAAGTGTTTGAGTTGTCCAATTTACGCTTCTTGTTCAGTTTTACACCTCATACACTCTAGAAATGTCTCTTACCTATAACTAAGCTCGACAAGTGTACCATACAATATCTACTAACTTATTTATTAGATTCGTGCATTACAGATACATAGGCGCCTAGGTTTCTCAAACTATTATGTAACAATTGGAATTCTTTTATCTCTTGTGATTTTCACAAATTTAAATGGAGTTGTATATTAATTTATTTATTTTTGAAATGTATATAACTGAAAATATATTTAGAATTTAGCAATAACATTAGTTGTAAATAACTAAAAATGTTTAGTATAAATATTATGCTATGATAAAATTTGTTGACACTAGATTTTGGCACGGTCAAGAACTTAATTAATATGGCATCAAATTGAGAAGTGATCTACATAAAAGAGTTTTGTATTGTCCATATGAACATCTTTGAAGTTTGGGCCATCAGCATGCGATCTCATATCGAAGGCCGAAGTTGTGTTTGAAATACTGAGATTTTATATTGAGAACACTATTCGGCTGACTATGCCCCCAAGACGGCCTCATATGGAAAAACATCCTACAGGAATTGTCTTCGTCTCGTCGAAACGATCGATTTTGTTCGTATGCAAAAATTAAAGCAATCGGAGTGCAGCCCTGTCATGAGGCGTGATGTGGCGCGCCCCACCAGACGCATGTGTGATGGGTAGCGCGAGGGAATAGCCTGTATTGCGCGACCGATTTGACCCTCAATATGACCTCTGCTCAAAAAACGTTCAACGTGAAATATGTTCGCCTCGTCGAAATGGTCAAAATTTCTTTTGGGCTCGTTTTCATCCGAGGTCGTTTACCACCACAAAAAAGACCCGCAAGGTGCAGCCAGTTTAAACCGAACAGTTTTGGAAAGTTAGGACAAAACCAATCCGAATTTGACTAGGGTTTTGGACGTGAATCCAAACCTTTTCCTTGCACGGGAAGTCCAGCCGCCTCTTATGTACCCAAGGGTGACGGTCGATTGAACAACACACAATCGAGCAAATCATCTACCACTTTTACCTTTTATCTTTTTTCCTTAACCCTAGTTCTTCTTCTTCCTCGTTCTTTGTCTATTCTTCTTGTTGCAGGGTGGCGAACCTCGAGGCCCTAGGGCAATCAGGTCGACCTAGGGCAGCCCATAGCCTCCGCGTGCCCAGACGGGTTCCTTCCCGGGCGTGTGGGGTTTCGGGTCTACAAAAGCGCCTGCCGGATTGCATGCGTACCGCGCTTTCGACATGAGCTGCGGTGCATCACCCTCGGTGTTGGAGGTACACGGTGACGTGTTCGTTTGCGAACATACTTTTTGGCGACTCTGCTGGGGACGAAGCTTTGAACGGTCTCCGGCCTGTTCTTGCTACGAAGGGATCGTCATCTAGGGTTTTCAATCTACAAAGGTAATATGAATGCCCAATTCCCTACTGTAGATGCAAATAATTCATATGGTGTTACTAGATCGTTCAATGAGTATACTCTATCGGCCAGCCCTAGTTTTTTCAATAATGCACTTAATTACGTGCAAGGGCCGGTTGAAAGTAATTTGCATGCTTCAACTTCTTATGATACTATTAACTTGCACCATATGTATCCCAACTCTCATGCATCGGCAACCCCACAAATTGTTATGCCGATGAACAACATGGTGAGTTCAGTTAATAAATTTGAAACACCTCATGTTAGAATTTCCAATGCCATGCAAGAAAGTGTTTCACCCTTTTATTCATCGACAAGTAATGTGCAATATACTAATCCAACCATGCCGATGAACGAGAGAATTGGCCATGCTACTACTAGCTATTCGGCTAGTTATTCCCAACTGTCATATGCTACACCTCATGACAATAATTTTTCAGCACCATACACAACTGTAGATGTTCATAATTCGAGTTCTGACCGTCCTGGTCATCGCCGAATGAATGTAAATTTTACGGGAGCGGTTGTGCCCAATATTGTAGAAGATAGTAGTGGCTGCATTGAAGAGTTTAGACCAAAATAAGAGCATTAGTGCTCTTTGCATTGAACAACATGAAAAGGGGCTATTTCCTGATTATGCCGTAATAAAAGCTAGAGTTTTGTAAGAAGATGAATCTTTGCCAATTGATAAAATTGGCGAGCAAAAATATGGTTTTACAACTATGCATATGCCTTCACCTAGTACTACATCATATTGTACACCCCTACACTATTGCAAAATTTCGACAACACCCGTGTGTCATTGCCAAAAGAATCTAAAAATATTGGGGGGCAATCATATCTGGAGTGGGCTGAAATTGAGAAAAAGCTTAAAGCCAATTTTACCGATCGCCGCCAGAAACAAATAGAAAAAGAATTGGCTCAGATAAAAGAAGCATTGTCAATTGGTAGTCTCAATGAAAAGAAGGATGATTCGGAACTTGAAAGTGCTTCGGTTGAAAAGGGCGAATCAAGTACTTCCTCCGTCCGGATATACATGTCATTGAAATGGATGTATCTAGATGTATTTTAGTTATAGATACATCCATTTTCATCCATTTTGATGACAAGTAATTCCGGACGGAGGGAGTAGTATATATGCCGAATCCATCAAATCCAAAGAGGCAAGCATTATTGAGAAAGGGCATGGAAAGCATAGCAAAACAACCATGCTTGATTTTTCTGAAGTTAATGGAACCTACTTCCTGCCCTATGAGTTCCGTGCCATAGAAATTGACAAGCCTTAAGGACAAGAGCAAGTAGCCGAACAAAGTTCGGCTGATAAGGATCTTCAAGGTAATGATGCACGGAATAAAGAAAAGATGATGAAAAGGTGTGGGTGAGTCATCCAAAGACGAAGCTAGATATTTTTCAATTCACACCACCATCATGCTCTGCCAACGTATTTGAAGAGGTATGCATAGTGAGTAATTTAACTATTTTCAGATTTGGTCGCAACATCATTATTGATGCATCTATAAGAAATATTCTCATAAGTAATTTTGAAAGACTAATGAAGAAGGGTAATTTATTTGTTAGCAATAAAATTGTTATGGAACATATCGGTCAACCCTTTGCGCCATTTATAAAGGACTGATAATGACTTATTGTTACAGCCAAAGCTTTCCCTGTTGCTTTATGTAAAGTTCATATCTAGTTGGGATAGCTTTGCTTATTTCATACTTGGCTTGCACTTGGTCTCAACTGAGACATGTATGTTCTAAATATCTTCGTTTCAGAAATTTAAAGCCAAGGTTAAATTATATTGAGAAAACCGATGCTAATATAATATCTTATCCAAAGACATCGGAGATAGAGTGGAAAACACAATGCATAGCCGAATGGGGAGATTTCCAAATCTGAACCATTCATTTGCTTATCTCCAAAACCGTTCAAACAACAAGATTGGCTAGAAAACAAGAAGTATACCTTCAATTCAAACATGTGTGATCAAATATTTGATTTGTTGCTGAAAAATAATTACATTACAATTCTTGATCACCATGTTAAGCCATCAATCCAGGACGAATGTATTGTAAGTTGCATGATTCGTCCAAGCATAATTTTGGGGATTGCAACATGTTTCGTCAAAGAGTTAACTCGGCCATTGAAAAAGGATGATTCGAGTTTGTTGAAACACCAAGAGATGACCAGTCTACTCTGATTGGTCCCGATGGCAAAAAGTTTTTCCATCGGCTGCTTCAAGCCAATCCATTTGAAGAGAAGGTAAAAGTTGCAGGTGATGGGATCAAGCTTTCAAGTAAAAAGGTTGTTGAAGAGCATAATGAACATAATATTGAGGGCGAGAATTCCATCGAAGCTACAATGGAGACGCCAAGGACTGGGGGGCAACAAGCAAATCCAATGATCGATGAAAGCAAATCAAAAAAAACAATGGCCGAAAGCGCAAGGGTAAGTGTAAGAGATCAAAAATCACCTTCGTTGAACTATTAGAAAAATATCAAAAGAAGAGTGAAGAGAAGAATGCTTATCAGCCAAATCATGCAAAGAAATCAAGATCACCCGCAAGGTGCAAATATGAGGATCGGTACTGGCAAAGTGAGAATTTTAATGCAACACATTCATATCCTTATTTTGGGACGCCAATGCCAATGTCGTGGATTCCTCCCTATGCTCATATAGATCCATATCCATCATGGGACAGGTATGATACAAGGGCACATTCTCCATCTTATTTTAGACCATTTCACCAATATTATGCAGCTCCGAGAAGATCAGCATTTGAACAATCACATGTTAAAGATCGTTTCAATCATAAGGAATCGGTCCAGAGCTCAAGGAAGAAGAAAGAGGTGGTAAAGCAAGTTTACCGCGTGAAAAAAAGATGGTCATAAGTGTGCTACTTCAGATTTGATCTCAAATAACAAAAGCCAATTAAAGTGTTGACATTGGCTACAAAAGGCAAAGAAGTGAAGCAATCAATTGATAAAAATCAGAGTGCCAAATCTGAAGAAAAGAAGTTGAGGGTGCACAAGGCTCAAAAAGAGTTGCCATTGGTTGAAACAAAATCACAGTCGAGGTGCTCACCCAGCTTATCATATTGGCAAAAAAAGGAGTTACAAAAGCTTAGTGCACAAGAACTTGAAGACAGGAACATGGCATAGGTTCCCAAAGGAAGTACTCAAAATAATAATTATGTGCAAGCTTCCATCACAAGAAGTGCGGCGGAAGGTGAAGAAGGAAAAGAGTGAAACCTATGAAGGACCAAGCCGAAGGTTTCAACATCTTCAGTCTACACATTATCCATATTCTTCAACTATGCCATTAACGCCTATGCCATGGAATTTGTCATCAGGTGCTATACATAGTGAGGCTTGGTGATTCGCTATGAGTAGTGCAACAAATATTCAGGGTTTATCAATGTTTTGATGAATCACTTATAGTTTATCCTGGGGTATGTCTAGATGCAAAATTTACCTTGGGTTGCTTTAATATTCTTCATATTTCTAGACATGACAATTGGAGAGAGTTGGCATAGCAAGCATCCGGCTACCATGTTCGTCATGGTGTATTACATATCTATCAATAGCCGATGCTTATTCTTGCCAACATAGGTAAGGCCAAATTGGAGCTCACCACCTCGGCCACTAATGAAACTCTTATGCAGGCAAAGCAAGGATTGGAGGAAGTTCATTCTTGATTATCTGCAAAATCCTAGCGAAAGGGTGAATAATATGGTTCGGAGGATGGCTTTGAGATACATATCTATGGAATCTTAGCATCGGATTGTTATATAAGTGGAGAAGTTTTCACCCAAGTTGCATCAAGAGGTTCAAACAAGCAACGACCAATATATGAATATAGTCCTAAGCAAAAGACATGGCCGATAAATAACTATCGCCCTTAGCATAAACATGGCCGATACATAATTATCACTCTGAGAAATATAAATGGCCGATGGAGTGTTGACATCATCCTTAGAACAAATACATTACAAATTATTTTTCAGTACGCAAGTTTTGCCGAAAAACAGGGGGGCATGTGTTGACACCAGATTTTGGCACGGTCAATAACTTAATTAATATGGCCTCAAATGGAGAAGTGCTCTACATAAGAGAGTTTTGTATTGTTCACATGAACATCTTTGAAGTTTGGGCCATCGCCATCCGATCTCGTCTCGAAGGCCGAAGTTGTATTCGAAATACTGAGATTTTGTATTCAGAACACTATTCGGCTGATTACGCCCCCAAGACTGCCTCATATGGAAAAACATTCTACAGGAATTGTCTTTGTCTCATCGAAACAATCGGTTTTGATATAAAAATCATTCAGATCCGAGTTTGTATGCAAAAGTTAGAGCAATCGGAGTGCAGCCTTGTCATGAGGCGAGATGTGGCGCGCTCCACCAGACGCATGTCTGATGGATAGCGCGAGGGAATAGCCTGTTTTGCGCGATCGATTTTACCCTCAAAATGACTTCTGATCAAAAAATGTTCAACATGAAAGTTGTTCGTCTTGTCAAAACTGTCAAGATTGCTTTTGGACACTTTTTCATCCGAGGTCGTTTACCACCACAAAAAAGACCCGCAAGCTGCAGACAGTTTAAACCGGACAGTTTTGGAAAGTTAGGACAAAACCAATCCGAATTTGACTAGGGTTTTGGACGTGAATCCAAGCCTTTTCCTTGCACGGGAAGTCCAGCCACCTCTTATATACCCAAGGGGTGACTTCCGATTCAACAACACACAATCGAACAAATCATCTACCACTTTTTACCTTTTATCTTTTCTCCTTAACCCTAGTTCTTCTTTTTCCTCGTTTTTCCTCTGTTCTTCTTGTTGCAGGGCGGCGAACCTCGAGGCCCTAGGGGCGATCAGGTCGACCTAGGGAAGCCCATAGCCTCCGCGTGCCCAGATGGGGACCCTCCCGGGTGTGTGGGGTTTCGGGTCTACAAAAACGCCTGCCGGATTGCATGCGTACCGCGCTTCCGGACGGGTCTCCTTCGACATGAGCTGTGGTGTATCACCCTTGGCGTTGGAGGTACACGATGACGTGTTCGTGTACGAACAAAATTTTCTGAAAACTAGCATCTGCAGGAGGATGACTTTCATGGAAAATAATAGAACTAAATAAAAATACCTTTAAGGAGCAGATGGGATATTGTGTATGACATCAAAATTTTCGGAATCGCGATTATGGATCGGATCAGAGAGTTTTTGTTAAAATCACATCGTAGAATCGAGTCTTAAAATCCAAGATTCTACCCGATCCTACCAATACGGCATCCCCCACCCCACCCACCTCACTCCATCGACGCGATCCCCCTGACGCCCTCCTCACTCCACCGACGACCTTCCCTCTCTCAGTGTTGACCATGGCTTCCGGCGGCAGGGGCGGCCATTGCGGCCCTCCGAGGGCGGCTCGTTGCCGTCGAGCTCATCCGCCTCGGGCTAATGGTGCCGCCAGGCTGCCGTCTGCCGCACGTGGTCCACATCACCGCCGATGGCTACCCGACGAGGGGGCCCGACGCGACGCCGGATGAGCTCTGCCGCCACCATGTTGGCCGTTGGAGAATCGACGACTGTCACAACTTTTGGGACGACAAGGACTATTGGAGGGTCGTCGGCGAGCTTCGACTGGCGATGGGCGGCTCGCCGTTTGCCTAGTGCCGCTCCCGCCGTCGCCCTCCGGCGGCCATGCCGTCCCCAAATTCTCCCGCCGTCCGGCACCCGCGCTCGCTGAACCCTCCGCCCCTCCCGCCGTGGAGATCCTGCCAGAGCAAGTCGCGCTGCATGAGGACGGCGGTGGCCAGAGAGATCGCTGATTTGCAGGCGGCACTGGACGCTGCAACGGCTATGGCAGCGGCAGCAGAGGCCGCTGATGTCCAGGCGGCATTGGATGCGGCGGAGGCTATGGCGGCGGTGCAAGCGCCTGCGGTGGAGGATGATGGCGTCGACTGGGCCGCCGCCGTCAAGAGCAGCGACGGCGACGGCGGTGATGGCGGTGTGGGCGAGGTCGTGGACCTCGCCAACTCTGACGATGAGTAGATTAGGTTTAGATTAGGTCCTCTTATGTTTAATTAAATTTCATTATGTTTGAATGTAAGATGAATCATTTGTCCTAAGGTTTAATGAAATATCGCTATGTTTGAATGAATTTAGATTGAAATTATTATGAAATATTTTGATCATGTTTTTGAATTTTGAATCATTTTTTAAATAAAAGTTAGCCAAAAGAAATGAAAAATTGACAGATTGCCGGAAAAATTGAAAGGAAAAAACGATATAAAAGAAAATAAAAGAAGAGAGTACGAAAGGAAAAGGAATAAAACAAAATTAGAAGGGTGGGGAAATATAAAAATAAAGAAAAAAAGCCATAAGTAGTATTTTAAAAAAATCAAAAATTTCACCCAATTATCTTTTTTGATATATTTTTTTGGCAAAGTTAAGTTGGAAATAATTTTGAGCAGCGGCAATGTTTTAGGATTGTCACCGGCAAAAACCGTAGAAAATCTAAACAGTCCCAAAATGCACCGAAAATTGCGGAAGGTGTCCCTTCCTGCTAGGCCTAGTGCTAACCATTGTGCTCTTTCTTTTCCTTCGTAGGTAGCTAGCACAGGTTCATCTGTTTTGTTTTGCCCTAGTTTTGGTTGTTGTAAGTTTCGTAGCCTGTATCTTTATAATACAAAATCACGCTTACCTACATGTGTGTTCGAGATTCTCTTTCACGAGTTCCTGCTTTAATTTCAGAGATTGCAAGCTCCAGGAATCATGTTTAGTCTTACTGGCTTTAATGGGAAATCAGCCAATCTCATGGAAGGAGAGGAAAGCCTACACAGAACAGGTCTACATCCAATTCTGATCTCCGTCCTTCACGATCTTTATGTTCGATCTTAGGTAACTTTTTGTGATTGTGCCACATGAACATAAAATTCCACATTAACCTGTTTTTCTCTACATCCAATTTATTGCCATTTCCTGTAACATCATTGGAACATTTCAATGTTTGAAATTATGTCCCTTCAACTTAATGGCACATGACATCGCACTAGTCATTTTCACTCTTTTTCCCCCTCTCGTGATAGAGGTATTTGTCACTTTCTGATTGAGCTGATTGCTCTGTGTAAACCTAATAATTATGTATGGCCTTTTCTTTTCTCCCAACATCTAACATATTGCTATCACATTGTAACATCATTGGACTATTTCAACATTTGAAATTATGTCTTTACTTTAGATGCGTGTCACACACGACATAACTCTAATCACTATCACTTGTTTTCTGATTGTTATATTAGCCATTAATAAAATTCAAAATGAAGGACAGCTCCATCTTAATAAACTATTTGGACACACACAAGGGAAGAGGCAAGAATATAATAATCACCTCCACCTCCTCGCTCTACCACCTATTAAGCTTTGAGTTAAAACTACTACTCCCTCCATTCGGAATTACTTGTCGTAGAAATGGATGTATCTAGATGTATTTTAGTTCTAGATACATCCATTTTCGAGACAAGTAATTCCGAACGGAGGGAGTATGTGATAGGCAATGCATCTAGTGAGATGGGTATAATATCCGCCCGAGTTATCTGTCCCAAGACCAAGAGGTGGATAACCAATTAGTGGTATTGGGAAAAAATCGTAAATAAGCTGTTGCCAGCGTCTCCATTACTTTTCTTCTCTTAATGAATGAAAGCTGCTCTGCTACTTTCGTCAAAAATATATTCATTGGCAGACCCTGGAGAGCGATGAGCATTACCGCCTATTTAATGTCTTGCACCCAAGGAGAGTAGTGCACAATCCAATAACTAAGGACCTTCCACCTCCTTGCTCAACTATGAAGACATGGCTGCTTTTCATGGTCTACCTTCTCACTCATGCCCTCTTTTTTCACACATCTAGCTCCTCTCAATCCACCAACAACCAAAGTAGCAACTACGGCATCGATCTCTGTGTGCTCCTATCATTCAGATCCTTCATAACCAGTGATCCTAAATAGGCACTGTCCTCTTGGTCTTGGGATCATGTCGGCAACGGCACAAGCATAGCACCATTGCCTGATTACTGCAAGTGGATGGGTGTCGCCTGCAGCAACCGCCGGCACCCAGGCCATGTCACTGCCATACGTCTGCAGGGCTTGGGACTCGTCGGCACCATCTGCCCGCAGCTCGGTAATCTGACCCGCCTCCACACCCTCAGTCTTTCATCCAACAACTTAGAAGGTAAGATCCCGGGTAGCCTCAGTGGTTTTATATCGCTTCGTGCCTTGGATGTGAGGATGAACTACCTTTTTGGCTCCATGCCTGCTTCTTTGGGTCTCCTATCAAAGCTCACATCACGCAGCGTTAGCCATAACAATCTGACTAGTGATATTCCAATGTCATTCTCGAACCTCACAGCCCTCACTAACCTTAGCATGAGTAGCAACCACTTCCATGGCCAAATCCCGAGCTGGCCCGACAACCTGACATCACTGACACACTTATAATTAGGCCAGAATGGTTTCAGTGGTCATATCTCTCCGGCTCTCGGTAACATGGCTAATCTTGTTACATTCGACATCAGGGCTAACAAACTGGAAGGCCTTTTTCCCATGTCCATGTTCAATATTTCTTCCATCACATACTTCAGCATCGGCTTCAACCGGTTCTCGTGATCTCTTCCTCTTGATATTGGCTTTAAGCTTTCCAAGCTAAATCTTTTGGCCACACATGGGAACCAATTCGTAGGATGAATACCATCTTCCTTGTCAAATGCATCTGCACTTGAATATTTATTTCTTCACGAAAATAAGCATCATGGTCCTATTCCACGGGACATTGGCATCCATGGTCATTTCCGGAAATTTTCGTTAGGACACAATTTGCTTCAAACCACAGAGCCTAGGGATTGGGATTTCCTCACATCATTGACAAACTGTAGCAACCTGGAAATACTAGACCTTGAACAAAACAACCTTGAAGGTGTTATGCCACTTACCATTGCTAATCTATCTACAAAGCTCGACTGGATTACAATAGGTAGAAACAAAATAACTGGGACCATACCTGCAGGGCTAGGAAAGTATAAAAAACTTACAAAGTTTAACATCGCAAATAGCCTTTTCACAGGCACCTTGCCTCTAGATATTTGCCAGATTCCTAGCCTACAGTATCTCGATCTATCCCATAATAGATTCTATGGGAAGATTCCACAATCATTAGGCAATATCACGCAATTGAACAACCTCTCTCTTTCTAATAACTTTCTGGACGGCATCATTCCATCGAGCATTGGAAATCTCACAAAACTTATATCTCTGGATCTTTCCGGTAACTCATTGAGGGGGGAAATCCCATATGAGATACTTAGTATTACCTCTCCGACCTTACTTCTCAACCTCTCCAGCAATGCTCTTAGTGGCTCCATTCCAACACATATAGGAAAGTTGAACAACCTTGTTACAATCGACTTATCAATGAACAAGCTCTCTAGTGAAATCCCAGATGCTCTCGGCAGTTGCGTCCAACTGAATTTCCTTTATTTGCAAGGAAATCTTTTGCATGGGCAAATACCAAAAGATTTTTCTTCTATAAGAGGCCTTGTAAAGTTGGATCTTTCCAACAATAATTTAGTAGGACCCATACCTGAGTTCCTCCAGAGTTATGAGCTGCTAACGTATCTAAACCTCTCTTTCAACAACCTATCTGGTCCTGTGCCAAATACATGGATCTTCTGCAATTCCACTTTAATGTTGCTCCCTGGTAATAGCATGCTATGCGGACGTCCCCCATCACTGAAACTGTCTTCATGTCCATATATACGTTCTAACCAGGCTTCACAGCATCGACGTCGGGTCATACTCTTTTGCATGGTTGGAACTTTGGTCTTATCCATGTGCTCCCTAACTGCATGCTACTTGATGAAGCCAAGAATCAAACCAAACATTTTTGATCAAGAAACCAGATTTCACCATGAGAGGATATCCTATGCTGAGATAGATGCAGCAATGGAATCATTCTCACCGGAAAATTTCATTGGTTCTGGAAGTTCTGGCAATGTGTACGTTGGAACTCTAAATCTTGATGAGAGTTTATATACTGTAGCAATCAAGGTTCTCAATCTTGGCAAACGAGGAGCTAATAGAAGCTTCTTGAGAGAGTGTGAGGCCCTAAGGAAGATTCGACACCGGAAACTTGTCAAAGTGATCACTGTGTGTAGCAGTTTGGACCATAATGGTGATGAGTTCAAGGCACTTGTCTTAGAGTTTATCTGCAACGGAAATTTAGATGAGTGGCTGCATCCAAACTCCATGACTAACAACAGGAACTTTAGAAGGCTAAGTTTGATGGAAAGGCTATGCATTGCTCTTGATGTTGCTAAGGCATTAGAATATCTTCACCATCAAATTGAGCCATCCATAGTTCACTGTGATATCAAACCATGCAACATCCTTCTAGATGATGACTTTGTTGCGCACGTCACCGACTTTGATCTGGCAAAGATAATGCATACTGAAGAATGTGAGCATGGTGGTGGTGGAACTGCAAGCAGCTCATTTGTGATTAAAGGCACAATTGGATACGTCGCACCAGGTCAACAACCTCTTAAATTTTTCTAGGAATATTTATAATTGTATTATTTAATTCAATATCAAATTGTCAGATTTCACTTGGCAAGCTAAATACAACTAAAATATGCCAAATATCAACTTGGCAGATTTCACTTGACAAGCTAAATAGAACTGAAATATGCCAACTTTGTGTCTACCCATTACGTGGCCACTAACATTTTTGTTTACATGTTTGTCAGAGTATGGCTCGGGATCTGAACCCTCCACAGAAGGTGACATATATAGCTACGGGGTGTTGCTATTAAAAATATTTACTGGAAGGAGGCCAACCGACAATTTCATAGATGGTGTGATAAGCCTTGTCAAATATGTCAGGGTGGCCTATCCTGATAAGCTACTGAATATATTGGATGCGAGTGCAACCTACAGCGGAGACATGCAGCGTACTGTAGATATGTTCTTGTATCCTGTGTTTAAGCTTGGCCTAGCTTGCTGCGAGGATTCCCCAAGGCACAGAATGAAGATAAACGACGTAGTCAAGGAATTGAACACCATAAAGAGAGCATGTGAGGCTCATATGGCTGTCCATGAATTTTGAGCAACCGCTTAATCTAGGCGAGCAATGAAGCGTTACGATCATCTTTACGGCCCTGCGGTTGCCAGTTGTTATCCTGTGGCCTGTTTGTGGTCTGGGAAGCCTGTTTGCGGCTTTGGGGTGATTCTAAAGTCAGCATTTCCATTTCTCATACATTATTATATGTTTTTCCAGTATACATGTATTTGTTTCTATAATATGGAGTATCCATTCTCCCTGAAGTTGTATTGTCTTTACTTTTAAGCCTGAAAGAAGTGCTAATCTGATTCGGAGCACTAAAATTCAAAGTGCTACTCCGTGCCGCAATCTGGTTGCTTCTCAGATTCTTGACATCAAAACTCAGCTCTTTGGTTTTCATAGTATATATATACTGATGACTTTTGCTGCACAAATGAGGGGGGTTCTTGGATCTAGTCATCTCCAGGCCTCTATTTAAGTTAGTCATATCTTGCTGCTGCTTTGATTTCGGACCCATTGGTTACTGCATGAAAGTTGTGTCTTTGCCTCTACCAATATTCTCCAGCCTCTCAATTGCAAAATACAGGGCTCATTTTGACCATTCAACTTTAAAATTTTGGTTGCAAATGGTTTGGATAATATTTTTTTTGATAATTATGAAGTCACAATAATTTTTTGAATACGATCCAATCGTATAGTTTAATTATGTGACATACATAACCCACATATTATTAGATTAATTTATGGTCAAAGTATGTCGAACAAGCAAATTTTGAGTTAGTAATACTAAAGTTGAGAGGGGTAAGAAAAGATTTGCAGGTATCGTATGGCACATGTGGTAGGTGAGCATCTAGAAAATATGAAAAGAAAGAAAGAGAGTATTTTTTTTGGACTTAGAAAGAAAGAGAGTATTTTCAGGTCATTAGTCTGAAGAAAAAATAGAGCACCCATTTGAACCATCATCACTGTTCTTTCTTGCCTCCCTCTCTTCAATCAGACCCAACACCAATGTGCTCTAGAGCTGCCGCTCCACCGCACCACTCCACCCCGCGCGCGAAAATCGCTTCTTTTGATCCACCTTGTATCAATCATGTCGGCAAGAAAAGAACGCATACAAGGTGCTTGATAATTTCTGTTTTACCTGAGATAGAGAGAGGAGAGGACATCTAAAAAAACAGAGGAGAGGAGAGAGAGGTACATTGCTTTTTCTTTAAAAGGTAGAGAAACCTTTTGTTTTTTAGGCAAAGATAATTTCTGTTTTACCTGTCAAAAAAAGATATTTTTTGTTTTTGAGGTTTAAGAAAATCTTTCTTTTTTGAGATTAAGAGATTGTTTTTGAGACATAAGAGAATTTTCTTTCTGAAAATACCAAGGGACACAACGCGGTTGGGCCAAGCCGAGCTGCTCCCCACAGCGAACAAGGTGCACATTTTTTTCCTTGTGCATCTCCTCTCCTTTAGTGGACCTCAGTCCACAATAGCTTTAGTTTCTCCGCGATTCTCCAAATTCGGTCCGCCACAGCAGTAATTTAATTATGAATCTGAATTGCAGTATGCTCATTCTTCTAATTTCCTTCTACTATTTTCTTTCCATGTATGTGTATGTATGCAGTATGCTCAGTGCGCAAAGAATCCATTAGTTCTTACAGAATGCTCATTTTTTTGGTTTGACCGAAAGACGGATGAGCTCCAGTGAGCTTCCTGGAAGCAACATGAAATTAAAAAATGAACCAATCATTCATTTGCTTTGAAAAGTTCAGTCTATTGTTTGGCTTCTGGAACCACATTTGCTGTGAAGGAAGATGGAAAATCAGTCGGTTTCCCAGTTGCAAAAGACAAGGGCGTGCCCAACTCGCCACCAGTCAAGGGGAGGCCAACTGGATGGATACAGTGTGCGGACAGGAGAAGGCTACGTAGGCATTAAGCTGGTTGGATAGGCTTGAAAGGTTAGACAGGGATTGGCAAATCATTGTGGAACCGCAGAATTCAACCGGATACATCTTGTAGTTGGGTTTCTCTATTATTGCCTTGTTGAGCCGCTGTTTGGGAATTTTTGCCTTCTCTCATTCCCTTGCATGACAGGATTACTATCTGCCTCTCCTGCAGCCTTGCCTCAGCGCTGTGCCAGCTCCTACAACGCTGCTTCTCACTTCTTCGTCCGTGTAAGCTCACCACTATTCTCGTCTGTTTTCCCCTACGAATCTCCTCTGTTTCCTCTACAAATCTGGCTTTTTACTACTGTATTATCTTCCTTGTTGCAACCGGCTAATCTATATTGTGATTTTCCACTCCAACAGGTGTTCATCCGTTGCTATATTCACCCATTGTTTCTAGCTCCGATCCAGAAGCACTTTCATTGCTCTTCTATTATTTATTCAGGTTAGTGTCCCCGCTCAAAATAGTATTCTTACTTTTTGTTGTTGCCTGCCAGTGGGTTTCTTTTTTCTTATCTCTGTTGCACTTTACTAATTTAACAAGTGATTTCCTACTTCAACAGGTTTTTATCCATCAGTGCTTCCAGAAGTAATTCGAATCCTAGTATTTTGATATATTCAGGCCATTCCACACTAAAAAAAAATCCAAAAAAGAGAGCGGAGTTGTGTGCTTGTTCATCTTCGTACTAGCTAGGTGTTCCATCATTTAGTATCTGTTCTCTTGTTTTCCTCCTTAAACACCCCACCTAGAAAATTTGCTTAGGAGAAGTCTGTTCTCTTACCTGTTTCCCATAATTTGTCTTTCTACACCCAAGATCTCTTCATCCACACAACAAACACAACTTGGACAATCTCCCTAGGCCTATACACCCAAAAAAATAAACCATATAATCCGATGGAAGTGGCATTAGCTACTGCTGCCTTAAGCGTAAGCTTAAAATTGGCTGCATCGCCGGCCTTAAAGAAGCTCCTTTCTAATGCTTCAACGTACCTTGGAATTGATATGGCTCGTGAGCTCCATGAACTGGAGACCACTGTCTTGCCGCAGTTCGAGCTGTTGATTGAAGCAGCAGATAAGGGAAACCAAAGGCTCAAGTTGGACAAATGGCTTCAGGAACTCAAAGAAGGCTTCTACCTGGCTGAAGACTTGCTGGACGAGCATGAATACAACCTCCTCAAGCGCCAAGCAAAGGGGAAGGCTTCCTTGCCGGCCAACGCCTCCTCCATCAGCAACACTTTAATGAAGCCTCTGCGTGCTGCATCAAGCAAGCTGTCCAATATTAGCTCTGAGAACAGAAAGCTAATTCAACATCTGAATGAACTGAAGACCACCCTGGTGAAAGCCAAGGACTTCCGTACACTGCTTTGCTTACCAGCTGATTATAATGCAGAGAACCCTCCCATATCATCAGCTGTTGTTCCGGAGACGACATCAATACCACCTCTGAAAGTGATTGGTCGTGACAAGGATCGCGATCATATAATAAAGCGTCTTACCAGGACAACTGCTAGTACTGATTCTAGTATAGCTTTGTACTCAGGTTTGGCCATCGTTGGAGCTGGAGGCATGGGAAAGTCCACCTAGGCACAATTTGTTTACAATGACCAGAGGGTAAACGAATATTTTGCTGTGACAATGTGGGTAAGCATCTCACGCAAACTTGATGTTCGCCGTCATACACGGGAGATCATCGAGTCTGCCTCTCAGAGGGAATGCCCACGCATTGATAACCTTGATACTCTGCAGCGCAAGTTAACAGACATACTGCAAGGATCAGGGAAATTCCTGCTTGTGCTGGATGATGTTTGGTTTGAACCTGGTAGCGAAAGGGAATGGGACCAACTGTTAGCTCCTCTAGTTTCCCAACAGATGGGAAGCAAAGTCTTGGTAACTTCTCGACGAGATACATTTCCACCTGCTCTTTGCTGTGAAGAAGTGTGTCCTCTGGAAAAGATGGAGGATGCTCAGTTCTTGGCACTCTTCAAACACCATGCATTCTTTGGACCAAAAATCAGAAATCCACAGTTGTGTAAAAAGCTGGAAGGTTTTGCAGAGAAGATTGCTAAAAGGCTTGGACAATCTCCTTTGGCGGCAAAAGTTATGGGTTCTCAGTTGAAAGGGAAAACCGATATATCTTCATGGAAGGATGCTCTAACTTTAATGACTGACAAATTAAGTGAGCCCATGGCAGCTTTGTTGTGGAGTTATAAGAAGTTAGATCCATGTCTGCAAAGGTGCTTCCTATACTGTAGCCTCTTTCCAAAAGGCTACAGGTATGTCATTGATGATTTGGTTTATCTTTGGATGGGTGAGGGTCTTTTTGATTCGTGCAACCAAAACAAGAGAGTGAAAGATATTGGGAGGGATTGCTTCAAGGAGATGGTCTCTGTTTCATTCTTTCAACCATACGTTGGCCCGTATTATGTTATGCATGATCTCCTTCATGATCTGGCAGAATCACACTCCAAAGAAGACTACTTCAGATTGGAAGATGATAAGGTGACAGAAATATCATCCACTGTTCGACACCTATCTGTTCGTGTTGATAGTATGATGCAACACAAGCAAAGTATCTGCAAGCTACATCATTTACGCACTATTATCTGCATAGAACCCATAGTGGATGATGTACGTGACCTTTTTAATCAGATAATACAGAATTTGAAGAAGTTGTGCGTGCTATGCTTGTCATCTTACAGTAGTAGTAAGTTGCCATATTCTGCTGGTGAGTTGAAGCACCTTCGGTATTTGAACCTTAAAGAAACACTGATTTCTGAATTGCCAAGATCATTGTGTACCCTTTACCACTTACAGTTACTTCTGTTAAATGGTAAAGTTAAGAGTTTCCCTGAGAAACTCAGCAATTTAGTGAAGTTACAACATCTTGAATCGAGCTTCAAAGAAGCAATTCCTAACATTGGCAAGCTAACATTGCTTCAACAATTAGGGGAATTTTCTGTGCAAAAGAAAAAGGGATATGAGTTACAACAGCTCAGGGACATGAACGAGATTCATGGCAGTTTAAGGGTCACAAATCTTGAGAATGTTGCTGGGAAGGATCAAGCCTTAGAATCAAAGCTGCACAAGAAAAGTCAACTTGGCAGCTTAGAACTTGTATGGAGTTATGAAAATAACACAAATGCAGAGGATAGTTTACATTTGGAGGTTCTAAAAGGCCTGATGCCAGTCCTAGTATTTCAGTCCTAGTATTTCATTATATTCAGGCCATTCCACACTAAAACAAATCCGAAAAAGAGAGTGGAAAGGAGAAGTCTGTTCTTTTACCTGTTTCCCATAATTTGTCTTTCTACACCCAAGATCTCTTCATCCACACAACAAACACAACTTGGACAATCTCCCTAGGCCTATACACCCAAAAAAATAAACCATATCATCCGATGGAAGTGGCATTAGCTACTGCTACCTTAAGCGTAAGCTTAAAATTGGCTGCATCGCCGGCCTTAAAGAAGCTCCTTTCTAATGCTTCAACATACCTTGGAGTGGATATGGCGCGTGAGCTCCATGAACTGGAGACCACTATCTTGCCACAGTTCGAGCTGTTGATTGAAGCAGCAGATAAGGGAAACCAAAGGCTCAAGTTGGACAAATGGCTTCAGGAACTCAAAGAAGGCTTCTACCTGGCTGAAGACTTGCTGGACGAGCATGAGTATAACCTCCTCAAGCGCCAAGCTAAGGGGAAGGATTCCTTGCCGGCCAATGCCTCCTCCATCAGCAACACTTTAATGAAGCCTTTGCGTGCTGCATCAAGCAGGCTGTCCAATCTGAGCTCTGAGAACAGAAAGTTAATTCAACATCTGAATGAACTGAAGACCACCCTGGCAAAAGCCAAGGACTTCCGTCAACTACTTTGCTTACTAGCTAGTTATAATGCAGCAAGCCCCACCAAAACATCAGATGTTGTTCCTGAGACCACATCACTTCCACCTTTAAAAGTAATTGGTCGTGATAATGATCGCGATTGTATAATAAATCTTCTTACCAAGACAACTACTATTACTACTGAGTCTAGTGTTTCTATGTACTCGGATTTGGCCATTGTTGGAGCTGGAGGCATGGGAAAGTCCACCTTGGCACAGCTTGTTTACAATGACAAGAGGGTAAAAGAATATTTTGATGTGACAATGTGGGTAAGCATCTCACGCAAACTTGATGTTCGCCGTCATACACGAGAGATCATTGAGTCGGCCTCTCGGGGGGAATGCCCACGCATTGATAGTCTTGATACTCTGCAGCGCAAATTGACAGACATACTGCAAGAATCAGGGAAATTCCTACTTGTGTTGGATGATGTTTGGTTTGAACCTGGCAATCAGAGGGAATGGGACCTATTCTTAGCTCCTCTAGTTTCCCAGCAGACGGGAAGCAAAGTTTTGGTAACCTCTTGACAGAATTCATTTCCCGCTGCTCTTTGTTGCGAAGAAGTGTGTCCTCTAGAAAACATGGAGGATGCTCAGTTCTTGGCACTCTTCAAACACCATGCATTCTCTGGACCAGAAATCAGAAATCCGCAGTTGCGCAAGAGGTTGGAAGATTTTGCAGAGAAGATTGCTAAAAGGCTTGGACAGTCTCCTTTGGCGGCAAAAGTTGTGGGTTCCCAGTTGAAAGGGGATACAAATATCACGGCATGGAAGGATGCTCTTACCATACAGGTTGACAAATTAAGTGAGCCCATGAGAGCTCTGTTGTGGAGTTATGATAAGTTAGATCCACGTCTGCAGAGGTGCTTCCTATACTACAGCTTGTTTCCAAAAGGCCACAAGCATGTCACTGATGAGCTGGTTCATCTTTGGCTGGCCGGGGGCCATTCATGCAATCAAAACAAGAGAGTTGAAGATATTGCGAGAGATTACTTCAAGGAGATGATCTCTGTTTCGTTCTTTCAACCATTTTATGAGAAATGCTATGTTATGCACGATCTCCTTCATGATCTGGCAGAATCACTCTCCAAGGAAGACTACTTCAGGTTGGAAGATGATAAGGTCATGAAAATTCCATCCACTGTTCGACATCTATCTGTTTGTGTTGGTAGTATGATGCAACACAAACAAAGTATCTGCAAGCTACATCATTTACGCACTATAATCTGCATAGACCCGCTGATGGATGATGTAAGTGACATTTTTAATCAGATACTACAAAATTTGAAGAACTTGCATGTACTATATTTGACATCTTATAGCAGCAGTAAGTTGCCCGAATCTGTTGGTAAGTTGAAGCACCTTCGGTATTTGAACATCATCAGAACACTGATTTCTGAATTGCCAAGATCACTGTGTACTCTTTACCACTTGCAGTTACTTCTTTTTAGTCACAAAGTTGAGAGTTTGCCTGAGAAGCTGTGTGATTTAAGAAAGTTACGGCATCTTGAATGTCATGATGATACAATATACACGTCAAGCGAAGAAGCACTGCCCCAAATTCGTAACATTGGCATGCTAACTTCACTTCAACAACTCAAGGAATTTTCTGTACAAAATAAAAATGGATATGAGTTGCAACAGCTGGGGGACATGTACCAGATTCGTGGCAGTTTATGTGTCACAAATATTGAGAATGGCACTGGGAAGGATCAAGCTTTAGAATCAAAGTTGCATCAGAAAATTCATCTCGTCCGCTTGCGACTTGTCTGGGGTTCCAAGAATAAAACGAATTCAGAGGATAGTTTACATTTTGAGATTCTAGAAGGCCTGATGCAAATCTTGAGAATCTTGAAATTGACGGATACAAATCTTCAAAATACCCAGGCTGGTTACTTGATGGTTCGTATTTTGAGAATTTGGAATCTTTGAGCTGTTTTAATTGCAGTGCTTTGCAAAGACTACCATCTAATATTGAACTATATAGGAATTGCTCTTCACTTGTCCTCCGAGATGTGCCAAACCTAAAGACATTACCTTGTCTTCCACTATGCCTTAAAACATTACTAGTACACAAATGCCCACTGCTTGTATTTATTTCCAACGATGCGTTGGAACATGATGATAAGAGAGAGAATTTCATGATGGCAAACCACTTGGCATCATGACTTGGTTTAATCTGGGAGTTAGATTTAGGATCAGATATTACGAGACTACTCTCACAGGAACATTCATTTCTAAAGCAGTTGATGATATTTGTGCATGTAGGTGTGGCACATGTTCAAAAACTTGAAAATGCTATAGAAAGAGAGAAAGATGAAGTATTGGTAAAAGAGGATGTCATCATGGCATGTATATTGTGTCACGAGCAGAGGATGAGACTCATCTATGAAAGGAGCATTGGGCTGCCACTGGTTCCACCATCAGGACTTTGTGAACTTGAACTTTCTTCATGCAGTATTACAGATGGAGCTTTAGCTGTTTGCCTTGATGGCCTGGCCTCACTCAAAAGATTGGTCTTGGTGGAGATTATGACTTTAACTACACTTCCTTCAGAAGAGGTCCTCCAACATTTGACAAAACTTGACTCTTTATTCATCGGAGATAGCTGGTGTCTCAGGTCATTAGGGGGCTTACGAGCTGCTACCTCCCTTTCAGAAGTTGGACTGGGATCCTGCCCTTGTTTAGAGTTGGCACGTGGAGCATAATGCTTCCCATTATCCCTTAGGAGCCTTAGTATAGACAACTGCGTGCTTGCAGCTGACTTCCTCTGTGCTGACTGGCCACATGTGAACTATATTAGCATAAACAATTGCAGAAGCCCCGCAAGCTTGTCTGTTGGTAGCCTCACCTCTGTTCGTGCACTCATTCTGTATCACTTGCCAGATTTATGTAGGCTTGAAGGATTGTCTAGCCAGGAATTTGATTTCGTACATTTGGCTGATGTTCCGAAACTCATCCCTGAGTGTATCTCACAGTTTCAAGTCAACCACATACTCCAAGTTAGCAGTTCTGCACTACTCAATAACATGTTCTCAGCTGAAGGTTCCACAGTTCCACCATCTCTCTCTTTTGATGAATGCAAGGAACCATTCATTTCACTAGACGAATCCGTAAATTTCACATCTGTCAGGACCCTATCGTTCCGTGACTGTCAAATGAATTCCCTGCCAACAATTCTGAAGGGCTTCCCCAATCTGAGGAATCTCTTGATCACTTGCTGCCGCAACATATCATGTTTACCGGATCTGCCGCCGTTCCTCCAACAGATATGCATATGAGATTGCAGTGAGCTGTTGAAGGAGAGCTGCCGAGCACCTGATGGAGAAAGTTGGCCAAAGATCGCGCATATCCGCTGGAAGAACATTAGATGAAGTGTTATTCAAATTCCCATCTGCAAATAAACGGAAAGGTAAATTAGCTCCGGTCAGCCACTTTTGCACTCTCAAAGATACATGTAGCCTTTCCTTATACATATGCTTTTTGTTTAATTTTCTATCTTTTAAATACGCCCTTTGTGTCAAAGTTTTTTTTTTCATTTGTTTACTTCAACTTTATAGCAGGCCATAAAGGAAATTCAACCAAGTGACGAGTTCGCTCCAGGCTCCAGAATCTGTTACAAGGTGGAGCACTCCAGGCTGGCTCGTCGTACAGTTCGACTCTGTCTCCTGCTTCACCGCCCGGTTCTGATCCCCTGGGATTATCCTCCTGCTTTGCTGATTGGCTCATTCATTGCCCTCTCGCACTCTACCACCTACTGTCCTCTAATCCCACAATCACTGACGGTGGCTTTTGTAATCGCGTTGTTGGTTATGTTTTTCTTCAGGCTATTATCCATTCACGGGACAATTGCCCAAAATAGTGTCTATTATGTATCTTGTTATTATTGTCCTGTTCTGCTAGAGTCTGCTGCAGTATGTTGTATTTTTGGTTTGTACCGGATTGCAATCGTTATCTTTTGTGTGCTGTTGCACGCCATGTAACTGAAGATCTTGTGCGCCATCACATCACACGCCATGTAACTGAAGATCTCTTTTATCATTCACTTCCGTAATGAGTTATGGTGATGTATTTGCAGTACTTGGGTTTCATACCTGGCACAGTTTGCCATGTGCCCATGACCATTTTTCTTGCATGATGAAACTTTTCCTGCTCCAGAAAGCCTACCGCTTCACATCTGCAGGGCATGTGCTCTAGAAGGTCTTTCTAATTGCTCCTTTCCTGCTCTGTTTGTTTACCTCATGTAGTTTGAATGTGCAGTTGCATATATAGATAGAAAGCCTGCTGCTTCAGATCTGCAGATTTCTGTTTTTGACTGAGGCACGTCTAAATTAATGCTGACCGGCGAAAAGGTAAGAAGAGGTTCATACTGATACTGTTAATGCCCCCATCTGCTTCAGTAGCGACTGGCTGGCTGGTTAAGAGGTATGTAAAAATGACCACTGCCTACTCTGTTTATTCATCGCATGTATTCTGAACAAGAACCTTAATTTTATACATATGGTTGTCTGATCTATATAGGTCGACGGTTTATAAAGGCCTGTGTTATGTGATATATACATTCTCACCAGTTTATGGCATGGCTGAGCCTGCTAGCAGATAACTGTTGGTTTGCTGTTTTCCCTTTTATGAGTGAGTGCTCTGTTTTGCTGGTGCTGTCATTGAAATGTGTACACGAACAATGCGGACATGGCGCGTTAATGCTATCAAGACTGCAAGGTAATCTCGAATTACCTGGACAATGAATGTTCTGTTCCTTTTGGAAGAAGAGGTGTACAGGAGCATGAGTTGTTAGCCTAATTAGGCGCTTCGTTACGGTCCGGAAGGCACTGACTGTGCTGGGATTACTCGCTAATACGGACAATTTTGATGGTATCTCAGTTTGAAGAAGTTGCAGCCTAGCCCATTTTTGGCGTGCTGAGCTTGAATATTTTTCAATTTCATAAATATTTTTTAAATTTGTATACATTATTCCAAATCTGTTAACATCTTATCTCAAAAACATTTTATTGATATAACTTATTTTTCAAATTTGTGAATATTTTACTATTTTATTGAAATGAATGCATTTTTTAAAATTCAAGAACATTTTTAAAATTCGTTTTTAAAAAATCATAAAAATAGAATTTGTGAACTTTTTTCAAATTAATGAATATTTTGAAAAAATACACAAACATTTTCCAATTCTATAACATTCTAAAAATTCATTACATCTTTAAATTAACGATTCTAATATATGAACTTTCTAAATCTGTTAATAACCATTAGTTCGCAAATCTGTTATGGTTATGGTTGCTGCTATGACGTGGGTTTACAAATTTCTCAAGAGTACTACTAGTGCTTCCACTGCCTTGATAAGCCCAGTTGATGAGTTGGCGATGGTTGACATAGATGAAGAGCAAAAAACTAATGGGAATTTGGAATCTAGTCCAAAAGAAGAAAATGTCGACATCAACATAGGCGATAACAGTGTAAGGTGCTCAGAGAATGTAGATAATCCATTGGATGCAAAGGCACAGTTTGCTAGTTTTGATGAACAACCGGTTTATATTCATGGTATTTATGGTCCAAGAAATTGGGATAATCTTGATAATAAACCAGGAGATGATGCAAGAAGACAATTAACAATGGAAAGGAACATGATACAAAATGGGTAGTTTATTTAGAAGACGTTGAGAAAGTTTGCTTATGTTATAAGAACTTCAAGTTGAGCACTAGCAGGAGTCTGAGGTCCTTAGCACATGATGGATTAGGACATTGGATGCATATTGGAGAGAATCTTAGAGAACATGAACATATGAGGTTTAGACTATGAAAAGAGGAAACTACTGCTAAGGAATTGCAGCATCAAATAACAAAGAAGAAAGAACGTGACAGTCAAGTTTTGTTAAGAATAATAGCCATTGTGAAATATCACACAACTGGCTTTCCGAGGAAACAATGAGCATCCTCACAAGGATGATAATGGTATTTTCTTAGCTTGTGTTGAGATGGTTGCATAATTTGACTTTGGTAATGCAAGAACACCTTAGACGTATTCATAAAAAAATAAATTCATTATCATTATATCAGTCATAAAATTCCGAATGAGTTGATATCCCTTTTGGCTTCTCACATCACAAGTTCTACTATAAAGGTTGTTAAAGACACCAAGTATTTTTCTCAGGTATCCCGGATTGTGCCCCTGATGTCAGTCATTAATAACAAATGACTTTATTAGTTTGATGTGTTAATTTGCCTGATGGCAGAGGAGTATTTTCTGGGTTCTTGAAGGTGGATGACACTTTTGCCTTAGGGATTTTTAAAGTACTTCTTGAATCTATGGAGTCCTTTGGCCTAAATATTAAAGATATAAGGGGTCAAAGCTATGAAAATGGTTCTAATATGAAAGGTAACGGGGAGTATAATGTAGGTAACTTGATATGAATCGATATCGAACAACATCATGTATGCCATGTGCTTGCCATAGTCTCAAGCTCACTCCTTGTAATATGGCAATATCATGTGAGTAAGTTGCTTTCTTTTGGAATTGTTGGTCAGGATGAGGCCACGTCCTTAATGGGTATCGGATCCATACCCTGCACCTGTTAGCTCAACGATGACCCATTATGGCGGCTTCCACGTGTCGGTGGTGTCGTTGTTGAGCTGTTCACCCACGGTGAAAATCACTTCCACGGCGCGTCATTTTCTGTCATGGAAGAGCACACTTCCATGATAGAAAATAGTGTTTTATCGTGGAGTTATCTATCATATCACATATATGACTATCTTGATTCTGTCATAAAAATGTCATGCATGTATATCACTGCGAACCTACTATGACAAACACGTATTATCAGAAAGAAGTCCACATAGCCCCCCCAAGGTTCCAGAAAACGATCACACAACCCCCTGAGCTTTAAAACCGGGTTTTTGACCCCCCTGGAGTTTATATATGTGTCTTTTTTTAGTGAAGGCTTCACCAATAATAAGCTCGGAGGATTATCGAATTGGGCAGATTTGAGGCCTGCTTCATTCCTTCACATTTGTGGTTGTGGCTGGGGAGTGAGTGGCGGATCCAAGCTCTACCATCGCCGTCCTAGCATTTTTTTAGGGTACGTAAGCTTCCTTAAAGCATCATGGTCACTACTAGAAAATGCCTGCTAGTGGCGCATCAGTTTTGCCTACTAATGACGCACTATTGCGTCACTAGCACCACGCCATTAGAATTAAATACCAAGGGTGCGCTATTAGTATCTGGTATACTAATGGCGCACCATACAGTGCGCCATTAGTATGCCTCCCAGGGGGCATATTTACCCATGTGCCTTGGCATACTAATGGCGCACTAGGGGGTGATGCGCAGTGTCCTTTCTGCAGTGCGCCATTAGTGTGCTGAGTGGTGCGCCATTAGTATGAATATTAGGGATTTTTTTTCTTTTTTGATATTTGCACAGGTTACAAAACATATTACTGCACATAATATAGAGAGCACAACATATAAACAACAGATTTATCGAATACAATAGAAGATTAATCTCTCAATACAATTCATCATATTAGTCTCCGAATTTCAAATACCGAACAAAGTTATAACATTACAAGTCTCGAAACCGCGAGTAGCGAGTTTGTCTTCACATTACAAGTCGATATCGATCATCTAAACTACCATCACATAGAAGAGAGTTGCGGTCATCACCATAAGCATAATCGCGATGAAACTGGTCTTCATTCGGTTCCTCCAACGCTCCCTCCTCTCTCTCCCGCTAGATAGCGCGCGTATCTAACTTCCGCCTCCGCCCTAGTGGTGTACCCTTTGTAACTGTTACCGCTGAAACGGTTAACCTGTCTCCGACACTCCTCCCAGTCGTCGTAGACTGCAGGAACCTTACCCTTGTACACGACATATACGACGGCATCTCTATGCACTAGCCAAACAAAACGTTAGTAACAATTCACAGACAATACATAAGCAATATATAAGTATGCAACAAAAGGATCGGAAGAGAAAAGTAGCACATTAATAGCATCAATTACATATAAGTTAAACGACTGTCCAAACCAAAGAGACATACAAGTTCATTAAAGTTTAATATTGCAACATGAGCCAATTGGCAATTCAGAACCATATAGCATCACTACTTTCGACTCGACTCATGGGACCGGAGCATGGATGAAGCCGCCGTCTTTCGTGATGGTTATGAAATTGCGGGCGTTGTCAGCCCGCATTTGTAGCGTTGTTTCTATCTCACTGTTGGACGGTTGATATCTGAGGTAGAACTGCCCCGAGGTATGAAGGACATCTTGATGGATGATTTCCGCAAACTCCGCCTGGATGCGAAAGAATTCTTGTCTGATGTCTGCGTCCTGGATTGCCGACAAGCGTGTGGCCCAATCTTTGAGATTATTTGGTAGCAGAAGGTGATTATGGTCCCGTACGATCGCCCGCATGTGATGGAGGGCGTAGTAGGCATCCTTCTGACCGCCAGGCGGCTGCTTGATGCAGGGGAACATCATATTGTGGGTGAACACGTGCTTGTCGTACCTACGAACTGGCCTCTTGAAGGTGCCTCCAGATGTGGCGTAGCCGGGGAGAGCATCATCAAGAACTTTCTTGATATTTGTGTAGTCTATCTTCGACTCACGGCCTGGGTCGAAATACGTGGCCATGGAATATTTCGGGCTTAAGAGGATGAGTCTGCAATGTGTGTCACTGCACAAAACACGGAATGTTAGAAAAAAAAGAACGACCGAAATCTAAGAAATCATATGTTACGGGGCGGTGAGGGGATGACTTAATCGGTAAAGTAAGGCACGAGGAAGTTATCCTTATCCGGGTTAGCCAGAATGACGCCTTTGAGGTATGAACTCGCGAGTTGCCGGTCCCCAGCTCTGCCCAAGATCTTGGCACGCATGTAGAAGGGGTCGACTATCACGATGTCCGGGGTCTTGTCTCTAATGATCCGCATCTCCATACTCAGCGAAAACAGCCGAACGAAGGTGTAGTGCAGCGGATGAAGGTTAAACATAGCGAAGATGTCATAAAACCGCATGACGATTGTACCCCCAATGGCGCTATCCACAAAGCCCTTGCCCTCTAGCACCTTGGCCACAAAAACCGGGTATGCCACATCATTCTGTGAGAGACGCCGCTTCTCCAAAGAAAGAACACTGTCATGCAGACTCCGCATAGCACCGGTTGCAGCATTGAGAAGATTTGTCGGTAGCATCGCCCTACCCGCCACATGCACCCTCCTCGAGATATCCTTAGGTGAAGGTGGCCCGTCCTGAGCATGGATCGTACTCGGTGCCGGCTGGCTCGCACCGGCGCCCTTGTTATTTTTTTGTTTCCGTCCCTTCTTGTTCATCTGTTGTAATGGGATCGAGTTCTGCTCACAGACCGCCTTCTTGAGTGTGTTGGGGCTGATAATATTTCGCACCTCGGCTATAGAGGCTCGATGAAGGCGGCAGCTGGAGGCGTCTCCTGAGACTGAATGCCAGACGATGCCTGTTGCAATTGGGTTTCTCCGCGGTACTAGCTAGATCGCGGTCGTCTTTTTGAGGGTTGGGTTCTTGAGAAGGAGGCCCGCAGAATTCGTCACCGTACCCATGTTCGGCAAAGTACTTATCGACGTTGGTAAATGTACCATCGTCGTTGTCGTCGTCGTCCGGATCCTGTGCCATATGCATGTCCGGATCCTGTGCCATAGGGATGTTCGGCATGTCCGGTAGCGTTGCGGCGGTCTTGCCATGGCTTGGCGCCGGCACGACTGGCGGTCTTGTCTATGGGGTGGTGTCCCCCGCCCCCAAACGAATCTGGCTCTTCGGCCAAAGCAGGGGCCAGCTTACGCAGGCGCTGAGGGTCATCACATCATCTTCGTCGGCCCCAGCGGGTCGAATCGGAGGTAACAACTCGTCGCAGCCTGGCAGCACCCGAATCAATTCAACCCTATACACGGTGGGTGGCATCGTATTACCATGGAACACGGGGTTGCCCGGTTGAACGATTCTTCCCTTGGCGACATCGACAACTCGCCGCCCACGAAGTGCAGGAGAGTGCATGGAATGTAGGCGGCGCCCTGCGAAAACATGTAGGGCGCCAGGGATGCCCAATCAAAGGCAAGGAGATGAAGTCATCGGCCGAGAGGCTTAGTTACCGTGATGTCGTCGAGCTCGGCTAATGTCAAGGCACCGCCAATGGCGGACATGCAACTGACGGAGGGGCCGCTTGCGGGCAAGGTGCCGGCCGGCGTACACCCGGGTGCATTAAGCTCCAATGCCCGTGCCAGCGCCGGAGACACGAATACTGCCTCCGCCGGAGACACCAATGGCGCCGCCTGTGCGTTGTGAGAGTTGCTGGCCGTGAAGCTGGGAACCGGGGGCGGCCCCTGTTGGCCGCCCGCAATCCACGTCGTCAGCCCCTGAATCAAGGTAGGCACCATGGAGGTGAGCGTCGTCCCCAGTTGTTGTTGCACTTGCTCTTGGACAATCTCCAGAATCCGCGCCACTTGTGCCTTGAGTTCTTGAACCTCGCGCGACTGGCTTTCCGAGTTGGTCTTTTTCTCCTTTCGCCAACCAACGGTATAGTATGACAACCATTTTGTGGACAAGCCTTTGCCAGCCACACGACCAGCTGACGACGGCTTACTGAGCTTATCCTTGTTTTTCATTATGTTCAACGCCCTATTTAGAGTGCTGTCCCAAGGGGAGCTCTGAGACGACCCCGCGCTACTGCTTTCAGTCTCCTGCGGAAGGAATGTGAACCATTTAGAAATTTGGCTTAATTAATTAGAATGCAACCATATGGAGCTAATTACGCGGGGGTGTATTCCTTACCAGAACAAGCTCAAGCACCTTGGTCTTCGGATCCGTGATAAGCTCCTTTATTACCGGGTCCTCCTTGTACCGGGCACTGACAAAGTTCCTGGTTTGCTTGTCAAGGCATTTCTCGAAGCGGGGCGGTAGGCCTTGCTCGGCACGCTCCGCGTCCTCCTTGTCCCATATAGGCTCCGCCACTCTGTAACCGCCGGGACCGAGTTGGTGGACCCCTAAGTTCAACTCCCGCATTTCTTTCCCCGGCCCACTGACTTGATTCCACGGTTGCGCTGCTCTCGCACTTGATCTTGAACTCCTTGTAGTCATCTTCGCTGATCGAAGGATATTTCGCCTTAATCTTCTCATAACTATCACCTTTCTCAATCATTTTCTTCACCACGCTTCTCCAAGTAGACAGGGACGTGCTCATCCTCGTGAGGGCGACACTGTTCACTTTATTCCCTGAGATGCGTGTGTTTGCAAAGTCAGCGGGGAAATTGTATCATCCGTGCAGCTTCGTGAAGAGGAGGCTGCGCAAATTCCCTTGGTCCTTATGCCTTAGATTCTCGGTGTTGATCGAGAGGTGCTCCGGAGAATGCACCCGAGCTGAACCGAGTACCCCTTGACTAAGTCTTTGGGCGCCGTTGGATGGCCGTCGGAGTTCACTTCAGTAAATTCCTCCTTGACGGTGCCGAGCACATTCGGGCGCCGGTCCTTCTATTGCCTCTTCGGTTGGCTGCCATCTGTGCGTGCGCTGCCATCATCAGTGGTGGCATCCTCGGCGGCACCATCAGTGGTGTCATCCCTGACGCCACTAGGGGTTGTGTAGTCAGGATCGGTGTCTTCCGCGGCGTCCTCATAGCGGTGAGGTTCTTCCTCCATCTCCTGGGACAGCTCCCAAAATGACTTGCCCGAACCGCCGGCCTCATCGTTGTGGGCCATGTTTCACTCTAAATAGGAAAAAAGTTTGGTCAAAAAGTTGGTTCTTGTCAAGGAACAAAATCATGGTCTCATCATTTAGGGTTTGTCGACACCGAGGCATCCTAAAAGCTTAGCTTTTATAATTTAGGGTTTGTCGACGCCGAGGCACCCTAAAAGCCTAAGCTTTCATCATTTAGGTTTTTATCGACACCGAGGCACCCTAAAAGCCAAGGTTTTATAATTTAGGGTTTGTCGACTGTAAGTTGGGCCTAATCACTTGGCTCTATTGCCACCTATGGTTTAATGCAGCAAGAATAAAGGGGCAGTTGATCCTACTTAATTAAGTACTAAGATACCCGGCCCATGCGTTAGTCGCAAGTACCCCATATGTCCTATTTTTAGCAAAGTCATGCTAAAATTCACGGAAAATTTCAGCATGACCTTTGCTGAAAATAGGACATATGGAGTACCCGAATTTGCCGGAACGGAAGTTAATCGACATTCCGGCAAACTCAAGGGTCTCTCGGGGTACCTGCAAAATCATTACCCCACCCCCGCCCAGCTGCAACCCCACAACACCCCACAATATCATCACGACACGATGGTCGGAGACAAAACCCCCCAATATCATCAAAATACTCCAGTTATGAAGTAAAACTCCTGAAGTGTTCCAGGAGTAGAACCTGAAGTGTAGTCAGTGGCTTCACCTATGTGCATAAAAATCATAAAAATTCAAAATCATTTGAAACCTGATCACTCGGACCACACCACATGCCAAAGCATACATAGTACATAGAGTTGACATCTCAGCATCGACCACACCACATGCCACAGCATACATAGTACATAGATGATCCAACAGACTACATAGCAGGACAGTTTAAGCGTGAACCGCATCATACAAAATAGAAGAACTTCACTACACAACTGAAACTCAATTAAGCTAGTTAAATGGAGTTCATCTACTCACTAGCAGTACTACTAACTGGCGGTACTTAAACAAGTTAAGCTACTCACTACAGTACTGGCTACTCACTTAAGCTAGAAGCTACAAGTTAAACACATTTGTAGCACTGAGAAATAATGCTGAGATGTAGCAAACAAGTTAAGATAGAAGCTACAGTACTGGCAACTAGCAGCAAGGAGTATAATGGCAATCATGTAGCAATCATGTCCTTCCCTTCATATATTCATGATATAAATGGATTGTTCTACCTAGTAGGTTGTTGGAAATTCAGTTGCTTTTTCATTAGGACGGGCAACAAGACATGGTCAAATTTCAATTAAGATTATCTGTTGGTTCAAGACTGGCAACAAGACTTGTTCTACCAAATCAATTATCTGTTGGTTCAATGGTTGTTTTTCTTTCCCTTTTTATATTTGCAAAAAAGGAACAAGACATGGTCAATTTCAGTTAAGATTCAGTTAAGATACATACAGTAAAATCAAAACAAAAACGGATAGTAAATTGATAATGACAGTAAACTGTAATTTGTTACACAGATTTTCCTACTGAAAATATAACTGAATGGACAGAAAAAAGGGTGAAAAGATAACTGAATGCTAGGCTAAAATGGATAGTAAACTGTAATTTCTTAACAGTTTACTGTGATTATCAGGTGTCATAATCTACTGAGCAGTCATGTCCCAGTCATGCATCCATGCATCCAGTGGCAACATCTTGCATACATGATCAGGAGTACATCAAAATCTATTGAGTAGTTCTTGTGCTCATCTAGTAGCAACATCTTTCATACATGATCAGTAGTCATGTACCAAATTTTTATTTAAACTGAATTTGCAAATCACCAAGAGCTCTACTAGTTTCAGACTAGATTTACACTAAATACACTAGAGTATTTGACTAGTAGTCATGTGAACTCTTTGAATTTGTAAACACTTCCAGACTTGAGCATTGAGAGTTCACAATTGCAAAAAATGTCCCTTGTTCCTGAACTTGTATTGTACTCCCCAATATTTCAATCTGATATTCTACAGTTTTATAAAAAAACACAGTCCATGGGAAGGCTACAATCATTTGATCAAACACAGTATGTTTATGCAGAATATTTATGCAGTACAGAGAAGTGTTGAAAATTCAGTTACCACTGTTGCCTTGTTGATCTGCTGTACTTCTTTGATCTATTGTTGCTATTTCCCCCGCTGTTAATCTGGTTCTTCACTCTCTAGTTGCTGTAGTTCTTGATCTGCTGCGGCTATTTCTTCTGTTGTTGATTTGCGTTTTCACTCTCTGGTTACCACTGTTAAAATTCAGTTATGAAAGACCAACTGTTAAGTGTGTTAAAAAAAAGAAGCTACAATCTTAGCTAATTGTTGATGCTAGCATCAAACATTATAAACTATGACGTGTGTTTGGCAGATTTATGTACATTGCACTGTGTACTACAAATTCATCTAGTCCAGTAATTTCCACCATTATTTTTTCTACTGCAGTTTGATGTACTGCAATTCAGTGCTGAATTTTTAAGTAGACTGTACACTAAAATTTCTACTGAATTTTAGAGTACACCTACTGCTTTTTTTCCAATTTACTTCTTGTCAATTTTGATTTAGTCTAGACATGCAATTTACAACATCTCAAATTTGGTCCAGATAACAAGAATCAATGGACAGCAGAAAATATAGGTTGAACACTAAAGTGACTGGATCTAGACGTGAACAGCGACTGAATTGAGCACATGAACAGGACTTGCTCTGACAGTTCTCCCCATTTGAATCATTTGTGTAGAGAAGCATTAACTTCTTCCTAAGGAGCAACATCACCAAATCTTAGCAGAGGAGCAGGGCACGGACTCGAGCAGTGCAGAGGAGCAGGGCAGTGAGAGGAGCAACACAGGCAGAGGAACAAGGTACTGGATCCAACTAATATTTATTCTGTGTTCATAAACATTCTGGGTTGTCTAATTAACATTCAGTCTCCATGGGAAGGTCGGGGTCGCCACGGTCGAGGGGAGGGAGGGAGGGAATGTGGAGGAAGGGTGGAGAGGGAGGAAGGAGGAGATGTACTTGGGCGGGCGCGGCCGGTCGCCTGAGGGGTCGGGGTCGGGGTCGGCGGCGGCGGGATGGTTGCGGGTCGGCGGCGGTCATCGTCCTGCACCCCGTGCGATCGTCGGCGGTGGGATGGTTGCGGGTCGGCGGCGGGATAGTTGGGGGCCGCGGTGGCTTGCTGTCCGGTGGGCGGCGGAGGAGCTGCAGTGGTGGGGGCGCGGGGGAGCGGGGGCGGCGGCGCACGTTGGGGCGGCGGCGTCGTGGGTCGGGGCAGCGGGGAGGGGGGGAGTGGATCTGGCGAGGGAGGGACGGAGGGATCGGGCGAATTAGCTAGGGGGGAGATTACTAATGGTGCACCCCCTAGCGGTGCGCCATTAGTATGTTTTTTTATAGCGCCATTAGAAATCTTTTTTTAGATAGCAATGGCGCACCATCCAGCGGTGCGCCATAAGTAACCTTTTTTTGGCACAACAATGGCGCACCAGCCAGCGGTGTGCCATAAGTAATTTTTTATTATTTTTTTGTTGCATCTAATAATTTTTAGAAAATGAAAATGAATATGAAACAGTAATAATTTTTTATAAAAACAACAATAATTTTTTAAAAATATCATCAAATTTGTTATTTGAAAATATTTATGAATATGAAAAAAATATCATCAAATTTGTTATTTGAAAATATCATCAAATTTGTTATTTGAAAATATAATCAAATTTGTTTTTTTTTGGATTTTTAGTTGTATTCATTTGTGAATTGGTAAAATATTACTGGGGAGGGTGCGGGGGGTCGTCGGCGTCGGTGGAGCGGGGGAGGGTGCGGGGGGTGCTCGGCGGCGATGGAGCGGGCCGGGAGGGTGTGGGGGGTCGGCGGCGGTGGGGGAGGGTGCGGTGGGTCGTCGGCGGCGGTGGAGCGGGGGGAGGGTGCGGGGGGATCGAGATCGAGATGGAGGGGGATAGCGATTGAGATGGAGGGGGATCGAGATCGAGATGGAGAGGGATCGAGATCGAGTGTCCTCATGAATATTCAATATTTTTTCATATTGAATATGAAAAAATGTCATCAAATTTGAAAAAATATTCATGAATTCAAAAAGTGCCCATGAAATTTAAAAATATTCATCAGTTCAAAATGTGCCCATGAGATACAATCAAGAAATGAAGGCTACAATTAAATACAACCGATCTTAGCTAGCTATCTGTTCACAATCTTCTTGCCCTTATTTTTCGTAAATGGAGTTCTTCTCTTGAACGGACGTCCTTTAGGTAGGGTGGTCCTACTTCTTCTTGTGGTGTATGCTGGTACTTCATCGTCGTTGTCATGTTCCATCTTCGGGTCGCCGTACTTGTCGAAGTCTTGGGAAGCCAGTACCCATGGCTCATTTTTCGCGGTGACGTTTCCGATCGCGGTCTTGGATTTGGCTTCGGGTATAACCATGGTGGTGAAATACCGGTCTTCTTTTATGATGCTCTTGGCCCATCTCACACGGAACATCGGGACCTTCTCTCCAGCGTAGCTCAGCTCCCAGATCTCCTTGATCCTTCCGTAGTATCTGTCTTACCGGTGTAGGATTCCATCGTTACCCCGGAGTTCTGATAACCATCGCTCTTCATGTCCTTTCCCTCGGTGTAGAATGTGTAGTCGTTGATATCGTACGCCTCATACGTCATCAGGTTGTGCTCGACGCCCTCTGACAAGGCGAATATGACTTGTTCTTCCGCGGAAGAATCCTCATGTAAAGGGTACGACAGAAGCTTCTGCTTGAACCAACGCGTGAAACATGAGTTGTGCTCTTTGATTATATTTCGGGCCGTCCTCTGTTGGCCTCGGTCATTATAAGTCTTCTCAATAAAGGTTTTGTGCTCTACCACCCAAGGATCAACCACGTCTATGTGTTGTAGTACGACTAGGTTTGTTCTTTAAAAGTAGGCGAGTCGACCCTCGAAGTCGACATGCATTTCACGGCGACCCTCACGGTGACCCCATCCAGCGAGCCTGCCGAGGTGCCTGTTGATGGGCAGACCAACGGGGTTCTCGATGCCTAGATAATTCGTGCAGTAGGAGATGCACTCTTCAGGCAAAAAGCCCCTGGCTATGCTTTCCTCTGGATGTGACATGTTGCAAATGTATCCTTTGATGACACCATTATCCCTTTCGAACGGCATCATGCTGTGCAGGAACGTCGGCCCGAGTTGGATGATATCCTCCACGATATGGACCAGCAGATGCACCATAATGTCGAAGAATGCGGGCGGGAAGTACATCTCAAGCTCGCATAGTATCACCACGATCTCTTCCTGTAGCCTTCTGAGTTGCCTCACGCGAACAGACTTCTGAGAGATGGCGTCGAAAAAGTTGCATAGGCCAAATAGCGTTTCACAGACGTGCGCGTCCGTGATCCCACGGATTGCAACTGGAAGTATCTGCGTCATCAGCACGTGACAGTCGTGAGAATTCATCCCGCTGAACTTCTGCTTCGCTGAGTCTAGGTATCTGCTTATCTTCCCCGCGTAACCATAAGGAAGTTATAAAAGGAGCCCTCGAGCTCGTTCTCGACCCCGCACCACACCTCCACCTCACCAGAGCCCCACCTAGCCACTAGGAGGACCCCGAGGAGGTCTCCTTCCCCGACTCCGGCCGCCCCGATCCGCCTCGGGATCCGGCTTGATTCACTCAGGTGAGACCATCCCCGCCTCCCTAAACGCGTCAGCAACCCTCTAGTGCACCCAGTGCTCTAACCCGAGCCTCAATTCAACCCCTGCAGCCCTCCCCGGCGAGATCCACCGACGCCCGAACCACCTTCCACCGGAGATGGGGCCGCCGTCGACGTGGTGCTCGCCGATGACCAACTCCACCACCCACAGACGCGGGAGAACAACCTGAGTTTGTAGGTACCCTTCGCTCCTCCTAACTCACCGTGGATCGCCGCCGGCGACCAATGCAGCCTTCGGGCGCCGGCGACTCTGTTTTCAAATTTAAACCTGACAAGTGGGACCCCCTCGTCAGCCTCTCTTTTCTTTTATTCAGACCGTTTTCTGAAAACGCCTTTGGGAAAATACGCTTTCTAACTGAAACGTTTTTCTCTCTTTTTCTGTTCTACCCCCTGGAAACTTTCTGTTTCATTACAGATAAGTCCCTGCACTAAAACATTAATAACTTTTAAATAGAAAATGATTTTTGATTGATTCTTTTTCTGTCACCTTTATTTTTCTGTCTAGTTTTTTATCATATTTATTTGAAAAATATTTGGAACACTTTTTGTGCACACATGGTATTTACGTTAGTATGCGTTTTCTTTCTACCGTAGATACCGGAGGAGGTGACGGAACCACAAAATTCACCGAGCTAGACTCCGACTACTCCGAACCAGGCAAGCATGTTTGAACCTTTGATATGATGAGTGTTTTGCATGTTTGCTTAAGTAGTTACTTCATGGCATGCTTATATGAACATCCGTAAATGTTATATTGCATGCAAAGCTATTGCGAGTGAGCTTCGAAACTCGATGTGTTATTCGATGTGAGTTTACATAATCATGTGGTGACATAAAGGTGGTAAGATGGTATTGTTGAAGCATGCCAGTCTTGTGCCAAACCATTTAACTCCAGTGTCGACGTGGATCAAGTCACGTTATCAACCGTTCCTTCTCTCATGCTACCACATGTTTTCTTCAAAGAATATGGTTTAGTAAGTTGCAAACCTCTTTCCTCATACACGCCAAATAGAGGGGCCGTGATGAGGGTTCCATGGCCCTGGATTAAAGCCAGTCATCCGGTCAGGGGGCATGGGTGTTTCCGGTTGGGACCAAGAGGGGGGCACCCCTTAGAGAGCGCGATATAAATTTGATCCCATGCTATTCGAGGTTGTGACCTCCCCGTCTTAAAGTTTTTCCTAAACGCTGCCTAGGGTGATTCCCGGCAGCAGAATGTGGAATGGGTGTGTACTGGTTAGATGTGTTTCTTCTGAAATACCGTAAACGGAACTAGTCTTTCGTGACTACTGAAATCCGTTGGCTGTGGTTAAATAGTACAAACTTTGCAGAGTCAAAATCATTCGAGTAACCATATCTATGGTCAAGGACTGTGTTCAACTTGTCTTTGTCAGTTTCAGTGTTAGTCTCCGTGACAATCTCCGGTGAACAAACATGAGTGGTAAACCCGGCTGAATGATTACTCATGTGGATGGACTAACCCGTTTGTCATTATGTACTGAGTATTTTCTTGGAGTGATTTAACTTCGTGAATTTATTGAACACGAATGATGAAATATAAGCCTTTTCTGTGATGTCGCTCAGACGTCCGACTGTGGCACTCTTGTTATTTACTTTCGATATAAGCCCTTTATGTGATGTCGCTCAGACGTCCGACTGTGGCATCACGGTTATTTATTTTCATTGTAAGCCCTTTCCGAGATGTCGCGTAGACGTTTGACTGTGGCACGCACTGTCATTTACATTTCAATATAAGCACTTTATGTGGTGTCGCTCAGACACCCGACTGCGGCATGTTAATTTATTTTTACCTTTCGAGGCGTCGCTTCAGACACCCGATCGGTTTTCACTTATTTTGTTGGGATTTCGGCAGGACTACTGCCTGACTTCATTTTTATTTAATATATCGTGCAAATTTATTATTTGAGTGTGCATTGCCAACTGCTCATGGTGCATCATGTTTGCATTTGTTATATCTTATGTTCGAACTGTCTTGCGAGTACATTCAAAGTATTCACCTAGCTTGTTGATTTGGCCAGATGTTGACGAAGGCAATCTTATGGATGAAGAGTTCGATAGCGAGTCCGACGCCTAGAGGAGTCCCATTCAGTCCCCTGTGATCCTAGAATTTGTCACTTGTATCATATACGCTTCTGCTACCCAAATAAAATCATCGAGCCTCACTTCGACGCTCGATGTGATGCAAGAGTAGGAGTCATGTCATCCACTTCACTGTGACATATCCACCACCACTTTCATTACGAGTCAGTAGAATGCCACCACACCCTTGTGTCATATCCGCCCTTATGTATAATATTGTTGTGCTTGTAATAAATTGTTGAGCACCCCAGCCTAACCTTGTATTATATTTAGTACTTCTGGACTTCTGTATCAAGAATTTGTCTACCAGTAAGGAGGATTCTCCTATACTGGAAATAAAAGGGGTCGGTTTCTCAATAAGTATTTTACTGGAAAACCGGTCGTGACAAACTTGGTATCAGAGCCAGGCTAACTGTAGGAAACCACTAGGGTGATCGCTAATCGGTTATTAGCGTCTTAAGTACTATTTTAGCATTTTTTGCAAAAGGTAGCAACTTTCTGTTAGTCATCATAAATTTATGATCTGACTATTCGGACTTTTTGTCTACTTTTGTAGATGGCTAGCAGCGACTGTTAGTCACAGGTGCTCGCCAATGTACCTGAGGGGTTTATCAAGCTCCTCACCTACATCGTCAAGATCGCGATTGGGCCATCGGCTCGTCCAGTGTTCACACTCTACCAGCACAAGATCAGCGACAGTCTGTCCATGCACTAGGCCGCGGTGCAATTCAAGGGAGGGCGTTCAGAGTCACGCCAATTCCAATTTGTGGGTAGGGCCATGCCTACGGAGAGGCATGCCATGCAGATGGCTGCCCGGGAGGCGATAGCTCGTCTCCGGGATGTTCTTCCTCCGCTACCTCCCATGCCACGTGCCATACACTTGTCACTATGCATTCGCTTGCCCTAGGGGAGAGCGAGATGAGGCTATTGAGATGCTTGTTGAATACCTCCAGGCTCTTGAGGCAGCTTTTGATAACCTCATGGACGACCTTGTGGCTGCTCGCATGGACTCAGTTCATGGCTGTTTTGCCAACAGGAGGGAGCTCCTCCACACATCACCATCACTGACCTTCGTCTCATCCTCAGCATCGTATTCACCTGCCATCCTCGCCAACACTTGTCGCCTGCCTACCACTGAGGAGTTTGACCAAGTCATTGCGCCCACTCCAGTCCGTGCTGCATCACCTATCGCGCCCGCGCCAGCTCCTCAGCGCAGCACATCGCTCCTGGAGCCTATTAGTGAGGAGGAGGTTGAGTCCCCAGCATCACTGGGTCTTACTCGGCAGGCCAAGGGAAATCCTTACCATCTCCGACTGAGTGCGCCTAGCAGCCATGCGATGTACCAGCGTGTGTGATATGTTTATATGTATATAGGTTGTGAGAAGTAGTTTGTGTGCGCATCATGTAGGAACTGGGAGAAGTGCACTAGCCTAAATAACATGTTAGGAATGTGTACGCACATCCTGAGTGATGTATTGTATAATTACTGCTTGCGTGTAAGATATGTACTGAGCGGTCCTTCTCCATGCGAAATCAAATATTTTCTTGAAAAATCTTGTAGTGTTTAAAATTTCCGCCTTTCCGAATTTATTTATTTTTGCGACTCAATTTCCTTTTCTTATGAGTTATACAAAAAAATATCCCCAGAGTGGAAAATGTCTCGTCCTTGGACTCGTTCCATGCCAAGTCCACCAGAGGAGAATTATGGTACCCAAACAAGCAACAATTTCACACAGGGGCAGTCAAGTCAGCAGGGCAGTGAAGCAGCATTTTCTCAAGTGTGCCGCCTTTATGAGCAAAGCCAACAACAGCATCAAGAAATGATGAACCATGTCATCAATATGGGAAATCACCATGGACCGTATCAGCAGCAATCCAAGTTGTCTGAGCTACAAAAGACACGTCCCCCAACTTTCTCTCATACTGACAAACCTCTTGAGGCCGATGATTGGCTTCGAGACATTGAAAGGAAATTAACTATTGCACAATGTTCAGACCATGAGAAGGTACTGTATGCACCTCACTACCTCACAGGAGCAGCTGCATCATGGTGGGAAAATTTCCTACACATGCACCCCAATGAAAATAACATCACCTGGGAAGAATTTAAAGAAGGTTTTCGTGGGGCGCATATCCCCAGAAGCATTATGAAGATCAAGCAAAGGGAGTTTGACGACCTCAAGTAGAGAAGCATGACAGTGACCGAGTACAATAGTCAGTTTACTCAATTATCTCGTTATGCCAACGAAGAGCGCATGACTGAAAATAAAAAAGATGGAAAAATTTCTGGATGGTCTAGCACCAGCACTTAACTGCCAACTAGTCGTACACACCTTTCCGGATTTCAAAACACTCGTGGACAAAGCCATTAGATTGGAAAATGAGCGCCGCGGCTTGGAGGATTTTTGCAAGCGTAAAAGGGACCAAACTACTCAAGCTCGCAACAACCGGAACAAGACTGATTTTCAGAAAAATGGAGCAAACAAGTCCACAACCAATGCCCCACGCTCGAGCAAAGAATTTCATGCAAGGGACAAGGATTTTACATACCGCCCGGGTGTTACTTGCTACGCTTGTGGAGAGGAAGGGCACTATGCCAAACAGTGCCCAAAGCCAAGAAACTCAGCTCCCAAGCCGAAGAACGGTGGAAATAACTCAACACCCAAGCGCAACAACTTCAACGCCAATAATAATAACAAGAAGGGTCACTTGAACCATGTGACTAAGGAGGAAGCATAGAATGCCCCGGATATCGTACTCAGTATGTTCCCTGTCAACACAATACCTGCCACGGTTTTGTTTGATTCTGGAGCTTCTCACTCATTCATTTCAAAGAAATTTGCTTTGCAAAATGATTTTTTGATGCTTCCCTTGGAAAAATCCATGATCATCAAGTCCCCCGGGATTAAGAAAATCACTCAGAGTTACTGCCAAGGTGTGGTAATTGAGTTTGAGGGATTAAAGTTTCATGCAAACCTTATTGTATTGGAAAATAAGGGACTGGATGTTATCCTAGGAATGGACTGGTTAACCACCAACAAAGGATTTATTGACTGCTTCAACCGGACGGTAATTCTTACCCATCATCACGGGAAGACAATAAAAATTTCAGCTCAAGAAAGACAAATATCACGGCAACCAAGGTTGAACAAGGTGGACGTTTCAGAGTTAAGCAAAGTTCCAGTAATGTGTGAGTTCCCCGACGTATTTCCCGAAGAACTACCAGGCATGCCTCAAGACCGGGAAATCGAATTCAGCATTGAGCTAGCACCTGGAACCACCCCCATTTACAAGAAACCCAATAGAATGGCACCCTCCGAGTTGGTGGAATTAAAGAAGCAAATAAAAGAATTACTGGACAAAGGGTTTATACGAGCCAGCTCCTCACCTTGGGGTTCACCAGTTTTATTTGCCAAGAAAATGGATGGGACACTAAGATTATGTATAGACTATCGAGCACTCAACATGGTCACCATCAAGAACTAATATCCGATGCCACGGATAAATGATTTATTTGACCAGCTCGCTCAAGCCAAGGTTTTCTCAAAAATTGACTTAAGGTCGGGATACCATCAATTAAAAGTACGGACAGAAGATATTCCCAAGACAGCATTCACCTCCAGATACGGGCTGTATGAGTTTACAGTAATGCCGTTTGGACTGACCAACGCCCCCGCATATTTTGTCCACCTCATGAACAAAGTGTTTATGAAATTTATGGACAAATTTGTTGTGGTGTTCATTGATGATATTCTAGTATACTCCAAGACACCAGAAGAGCATGCTGAACATCTCAGAATTGTACTGGGAGAATTAGGGAAACATCAATTATACGCCAAGTTCAGCAAATGTGAATTTTGGTTAAGACAGGTTGGTTTTCTAGGCCATGTTTTAACCCAAGAAGGTGTTGCCGTAGACCCAGAAAAAGTCAAGGCCGTACTTGGCTGGAAACCACTAGCCAGCGTAACGGACGTACGAAGTTTCTTGGGAATGGCAGGATATTACCGAAGGTTCATTGAAGGGTTCTCCACCATAGCAAAACCAATGACGCAGTTGCTCAAGAAGGATAAGAGGTTTGTATGGACTGAAGCTTGCGAGAAAAGTTTCCAAGAACTCAAAAGGAAATTAACGACAGCACCAGTATTAGTTGTACCAGACATACACAAAAGCTTTGAAGTGTATTGTGACGCATCCCGGAAGGGCCTCAGATGCGTATTAATGCAAGAAGGCAAGGTAGTCGCATATGCTTCCAGGCAACTACGCAAGCACGAAGAAAATTATCCTACTCATGACTTGGAGTTGGCAACAGTCATTCATGCACTCAAAGAGTGGAGGCACTTTTTACTTGGAAATCATTGTGAAATATACACGGACCATAAAAGCCTCAAATATATTTTCACACAACCAGAACTCAATTTACAACAATGACGCTGGTTGGAATTGGTGAAAGATTATGATGTTGGCATTCACTACCATCCAGGAAAGGTGAATGTAGTGGCAGATGCTCTTAGCCGAAACCCCAGTTCACGCAACGACGGTCTGCCAAACTAGAGACCTGAATTTCAGCAGGAGTTCACCGAACTCAACATGGTGATGGTCACTGAGGGCGATGTGTCAAATTTGGAAATACAGCCTACCATAATGGAACAAATTAAGGAGGCTCAGCATGGACACCCCAGCATCGAAGGCATAAAAAGAAAAGTGAGTTTGGGCAAGGCCTCAGAATTTGTCATAGACGATAAGGGAATACTATGGTACGGAGATAGACTTTGCGTACCAAATATAGAAGACCTCAAATAGCAAATTCTAGCCGAAGGCCACACCGCTCCATATTCAATCCACCCGGGAGGAACCAAAATGTATAAAGACATTCAGGAAAAAATTTGGTGGCACGGTATGAAGAGGGATATAGCCACCTTCATTGCATGTTGTGATTCGTGTCAGCGCATTAAGGCCGAGCATCAGAAACCAGCAGGGTTATTACAACCAAACAGGATACCGGAGTGGAAATGGGACGAAATTGAGATGGACTTTATTGTTGGACTACCTCGGTCACAACACGGAAATGATGCCATATGGGTCATTATAGATAGACTAACCAAGGTGGCACATTTCATCCCCGTAAAGACAACCCACACCACTCAGAAGCTTGCCAAGCTTTATCTCCCCCGCATAGTTTGTCTGCATGGAGTCCCAAAGACTATAATATCTGACAGAGGCACTCAATTCGTCTCTAGATTTTGGGATCAATTACAACAAGCTCTGGGAACTCAACTGGCGTTCAGTACAGCATACCACCCCCAGACTGATGGACAAACCGAACGCGTAAACCAAATTCTAGAGGACATGCTGAGAGCATGTGTCCTCACCTATGGAACCAGTTGGGAAGAAATCTTGCCGTATGCCGAGTTTGCATACAACAACAGTTACCAAGCCAGCTTACAAATGGCACCTTTTGAAGCCTTGTATGGGCGGAGATGTCGTACTCCTTTAAATTGGTCAGCGACAGGAGACAGCCATATCTTCGGCCCAGATATGCTCAAGGAAGCTGAGGATAAAGTTAGACTAATCAGGGATCGACTCAAGGCAGCTCAAAGCCGACAAAAGAGTTACTATGATCGAAAACATCGGGGAGTCAGCTTTGAACCCGGTGAGTATGTGTACCTACGAGTATCTCCTATGAGGGGCCTGCAGCGATTCAAAGTTAAAGGAAAGCTAGCACCAAGATTTATCGGACCCTTCTGTATAGTTGCACGAAGAGGCACGGTAGCCTACCAGCTAGACCTACCCGAAGAGCTGTTAGACGTCCACGACGTGTTCCACATCTCACAGTTGAGGAAATGTGTGAGCAACCCCGAAAATCAGGTATCTCATGAGGACATTGACGTACGGCCAGACCTCACCTACAGGGAACACCCAATAAAAATATTGGAGGAGTCTGAAAGGAGGACCCGTCAGAAAACAATTAAGTTTTTCAAAGTCCAGTGGAGCAATCACACCAAAGATGAGGCAACATGGGAAAGAGAGGATTTTCTTTGGGCAGAACACCCACACCTATTTGAGAATCAGCTGAAATCTCGGGGACGAGATTTTTCCTAAGAGGGTAGGTGTTGTGACACTCCAAAAATTTTGATTTGGTTTTTATCAAACTCTTTATTTGATTTGAAGGAGGCTATTTAAAATCTTCTAAAAAGACCCTCCTTCTCAAAAAAATTCTCTTGTGACTAATATTTTATTTTTGTGTCTTCCTCAACCTTGGTGTTTGGTATTGAAGGCTTTTCATTGGTGTTGACTCGTCACAATTAATTTTTGAAAAGTTTTTCAATTAAAAAGAAATCCTTTGGGTTTTTGAATTTATTCTTTTATTCAAACCACTCTCTTTTGCCATGCCTCATATTAAAACTATCCTCCAAAAGCCCTCCCTCCACTTTGGGTCAGGTCAGATACCCAATCCCAGCAAGTTAACCCATTTTTGATCTTTATCCCATTTATTTTATCCCCAAAACTATTTCTGCCATTATTTTGGACCCAGGTGGTTTACAAAGGAAGTACCAAATTTCTTTTGAGTTTTGATCCCAAACCAACTCCTATTACTAGTCCTTAGCACCCCCAACCTAGATCCATAAAGATCCACTCTTCCACAGTTCGAAATTTTCAAGTGTTGCTCACTGCAAGTTTGGACCAGATTTGTCATTTTTGGTGAAATTCAATATTTTTCTTCTCAAAAATTCTGGGTTAAATGAGGCGGCCCCCAGGTGCATTGAGAGGTCACCTCACCAAAGATCAACTCCAGAAAATTTCTCCACATGCCAAAATCATTTCATCAAGCACTTGGCAGGCACTGTTGCTGTTCAAATTCAGAAAGTTCAGACTTTCAGTGTTTCTGTTTCGCCGTCAGTGTCGTTTTCTTCAGAGCACGGCGTCGATCTCACCAGTGGCCGCTCTGGCGCGATGCACACTGCTCCTTCTTCTTATCCAGAGCGCCGCATGGTCTTTTGAATGGGCACCATCATCGGTGGTGACGTGTCTCGCCGACACCGGTAGCTTCTGCGGTGTCAGAGCCACCCGTGGCGGTCAGCAGGGACCAACACCACCTTTCGGCGCCGTCCAGCACCGCCCGAGCCACCCGAAGCCTCCGCGTGGCCACCCCCTCCCCTGTGCACGTTGCGGCACCATCGCCGTGGCCTGAGCAGCGCAGAGCGTGCTCTCTGCCGCTGACGAGTCCCGTGAGCCATTCCGTCGAGAACATGGAGTTCCACCCAAGGCCGGCCAAACTTAGCACTTGAACAGAACCAGTAGACCATCACGTTGATGCCTAGCCCCCTGAACCACCTGACCGACCTCTGCCTCACCGTAATCATCGCCGGCGTTATCCCGTTCACGGCCACCGCCTCAAACCAACTATAAAAGGAGCCCTCGAGCTCGTTCTCGACCCCGCACCACACCTCCACCTCACCAGAGCCCCGCCTAGCCACTAGGAGGACCCCGAGGAGGTCTCCTTCCCCGACTCCGGCCGCCCTGATCCGCCTCGGGCTCCTGCTTGATTCACTCAGGTGAGACCATCCCCGCCTCCCAAAACGCGTCAGCAACCCTCTAGTGCACCCAGTGCTCTAACCCGAGCCTCAATTCAACCCCTGCAGCCCTCCCCGGCGAGATCCGCCGACGCCCGAACCACCTTCCGCCGGAGATGGGGCTGCCGTCGACGTGGTGCTCGCCGACGACCAACTCCACCACCCACAGACGCGGGAGAACACCCTGAGTTCGTAGGTACCCTCCGCTCCTCCTAACTCACCGTGGATCGCCGCCGGCGACCACTGCAGCCTTCGGGCGCCGGCGACTCTGTTTTCAAATTTAAACCTGATGAGTGGGACCCCCTCGTCAGCCTCTCTTTTCTTTTATTCGGACCGTTTTATGAAAATGCCTTTGGGAAAATACGCTTTCTAATTGAAACGTTTTTCTGTCTTTTTCTATTCTACCCCCTGGAAACTTTCTGTTTCATTACAGATAAGTCCCTGGACTAAAACATTAATAACTTTTAAACAGAAAATGATTTTTGATTGATTCTTTTTCTGTCACCTTTATTTTTCTGTCTAGTTTTTTATCATATTTATTTTAAAAATATTTGGAACACTTTTTGTGCACACACGGTATTTACGGAACCGCAAACTTCACCGAGCTAGACTCCGACTACTCCAAACCAGGCAAGCATGTTTGAACCTTTGATATGATGAGTGTTTTGCATGTTTGCTTAAGTAGTTACTTCATGGCATGCTTATATGAACATCCGTAAATGTTATATTGCATGCAAAGCTATTGCGAGTGAGCTTCGAAACTCGATGTGTTATTCGATGTGAGTTTACATAATCATGTGGTGACATGAAAGGTGGTAAGATGGTATTGTTGAAGCATGCCATTCTTGTGCCAAACCATTTAACTCCAGTGTCGACGTGGATCAAGTCACGTTATCATCCATTCCTTCTCTCGTGCTACCACATGTTTTCTTCAAAGAATATGGTTTAGTAAGTTGCAAACCTCTTTCCTCGTACACACCAAATAGAGGGGCCGTGATGAGGGTTCCATGGCCCTGGATTAAAGCCAGTCATCCGGTCAGGGGGCATGGGTGTTTCCGGTTGGGACCGAGAAGGGGGCACCCCTTAGAGCGCGCGATATAAATTTGATCCCATGCTATTCGAGGTTGTGACCTCCCCGTCTTAAAGTTTTTCCTGAACGCTGCCTAGGGTGATTCCCGGCAGCAGAATGTGGAATGGGTGTGTACTGGTTAGATGTGTTTCTTCTGAAATACCATAAACGGAATTAGTCCTTCGTGACTACTAAAATCCGTTGGCTGTGGTTAAATAGTACAAACTTTGCAGAGTCAAAATCATTCGGGTAACCATATCTATGGTCAAGGACTGTGTTCAACTTGTCTTTGTCAGTTTCAGTGTCAGTCTCCGTGACAATCTCCAGTGAACAAACATGAGTGGTAAACCCGGCTGAATGATTACTCCTGTGGATGGACTAACCCGTTTGTCATTATGTACTGAGTATTTCCTTGGAGTGATTTAACTTCATGAATTTATTGAACACGAATGATGAAATATAAGCCCTTTCTGTGATGTCACTCAGACGTCCGACTGTGGCACTCTTGTTATTTACTTTCGATATAAGCCCTTTACGTGATGTCGCTCAGACGTCTGACTATGGCATCACAGTTATTTATTTTCATTGTAAGCCCTTTCCGAGATGTCGCGTAGACGTCCGATTGTGGCACGCACTGTCATTTACATTTCAATATAAGCCCTTTATGTGGTGTCACTCAGACGCCCAACTGCGGCATGTTAATTTATTTTTACCTTTCGAGGCGTCGCTTCAGACACCCGATCGGTTTTCAGTTATTTTGTTGGAATTTCGGGAGGACTACCGCCTGACTTCCTTTTTATTTAACATATCGTGCAAATTTATTATTTGAGTGTGCATTACCAACTGCTCATGGTGCATCATGTTTGCATTTGTTATATCTTATGTCCGAACTGTCTTGCGAGTACATTCAAAGTACTCACCTGGCTTGTTGATTTGGCCAGATGTTGACGAAGGCGATCTTATGGATGAAGAGTTCAATAGCGAGTCCGACGCCTAGAGGAGTCCCAGTCAGTCCCGTGCGATCCTGGAATTTGTCACTTGTATCATATACGCTTCCGCTACCCAAATAAAATCATCGAGCCTCACTTCGACGCTCGATGAGATGCAAGAGTAGGAGTCATGTCATCCACTTCACTGTGACATATCCACCACCACTTTCATTATGAGTCAGTAGAATGCCACCACACCCTTGTGTCATATCCACCCTTATGTATAATATTGGCGTGCTTGTAATAAATTGTTGAGCACCCTCAGCTCAACCCTGTATTATATTTAGTACTTCTGGACTTCTGTATCAAGAATTTATCTACAAATAAGGAGGATTCTCCTATACTGGAAATAAAAGGGGTCGGTTTCTCAATAAGTATTTTATTGGAAAACCGGTCGTGACATATGGCTGAGGCATAGGGGATGACACTCATCTCTTCTTTATCTTCTACCGTGGTCGGGCATTGAGCCGAGCTCAATCTCACACCTTGCAATACAGGCAAGAACCCTTTCTTGGACTGATCCATATTGAACTTCTTCAATATCTTATCAAGGTATGTTCTTTGTGAAAGACCTATGAGGTGTCTCGATCTATCCCTATAGATCTTGATGCCTAATATGTAAGCAGCTTCTCCAAGGTCCTTCATTGAAAAACACTTGTTCAAGTAGGCCTTAATGCTGTCCAAAAGTTCTATATCATTTCCCATCAAAAGTATGTCATCTACATATAATACCAGAAATGCTACAGAGCTTCCACTCACTTTCTTGTAAACGCAGGTTTCTCCATAAGTCTGCATAAACCCAAACGCTTTGATCATCTCATCAAAGCGAATGTTCCAACTCCGAGATGCTTGCACCAGCCCTTAAATGGATCGCTGGAGCTTGCATACCTTGTTAGCATTCTCAAGATCGACAAAACCTTCCGGCTGCATCATATACAGTTCTTCCTTAAGATAGTCGTTAAGGAATGCCGTTTTGACGTCCATTTGCCATATCTCATAATCATAGTATGCGGCAATTGCTAACATGATTCGGAGGGACTTCAGCTTCACTACGGGAGAGAAAGTCTCATCGTAGTCAACCCCTTGAATTTGCCGATAACCCTTAGCGACAAGTCGAGCTTTATAGATGGTAACATTGCCATCCGCATCCGTCTTCTTCTTAAAATTCCATTTATTTTCTATCGCTCACTGATCATCGGGCAAGTATGTCAAAGTCCATACTTCGTTTCCATACATGGATCCTATCTCGGATTGCATGGCTTCAAGCCATTTGTTGGAATCTGGGCCCCCCATCGCTTCTTCATAGTTCAAAGGTTCAACGTTGTCTAACAACATGATTTCCAGGACAGGGTTGCCATACCACTCTGGTGTGGAACGTGTCCTTGTGGACCTACGAAGTTCAGTAGAAACTTGATCCGAAGTACCTTGATCATCATCATTAATTTCCTCTCCAGTCGGTGTAGGCACCACAGGAACATTTTCCTGTGTTGCACTACTTTCCGGTTCAAGAGGTAGTACTTCATCGAGTTCTACTTTCCTCCCACTTACTTCTTTCGAGGGAAACTCTTTCTCCAGAAAGGACCCATTCTTGACAACAAAGATCTTGCCTTCGGATCTAAGGTAGAAGGTATACCCAATGGTTTCCTTAGGGTATCCTATGAAGACGCATTTTTACGACTTGGGTTCGAGCTTTTCAGGTTGAAATTTCTTGACATAAGCATTGCATCCCCAAACTTTTAGAAACGACAGCTTAGGTTTCTTCCGAAACCATAATTCATACGGTGTCGTCTCAACGGATTTAGACGGTGCCCTATTTAAAGTGAATGTAGCTGTCTCCAGAGAGTATCCCCAAAATGATAGCGGTAAATCGGTAAGAGACATCATAGATTGCACCATATCCAATAGAGTGCGACTACGACATTCGGACACACCGTTATGCTGACGTGTTCCAGGCGGCGTGAGTTGTGAAACGATTCCACATTTACTTAAGTGCGTACCAAATTCGTGACTTAAATATTCTCCTCCATGATCTAATCGTAAGAACTTTATTTTTCGGTCATGTTGATTCTCTACCTCATTCTAAAATTCCTTGAACTTTTCAAAGGTCTCAGACTTGTGTTTCATCAAGTAGACATACCCATATCTACTTAAGTCATCAGTGAGAGTGAGAACATAACGATAGCCTCCGCGAGCCTCAACGCTCATTGGACCGCACACATCAGTATGTATGATTTCCAATAAGTTGGTTGCTCGCTCCATTGTTCTGGAGAACGGAGTCTTGGTCATTTTGCCCATGAGGCATGGTTCGCATGTGTCAAATGATTCATAATCGAGAGACTCTAAAAGTCCATCAGCATGGAGCTTCTTCATGCGCTTGACACCAATGTGACCAAGGCGGCAGTGCCACAAGTATGTGGGACTATCGTTATCAACCTTATATCTTTTGGTATTCACACTATGAATATGTGTAACATCACGTTCGAGATTCATCAAGAATAAACCATTGACCAGCGGGGCATGACCATAAAACATGTCTCTCATATAAATAGAACAACAATTGTTCTCAGATTTAAATGAGTAGCCATCTCGTATTAAATGAGATCCAGATACAATGTTCATGCTCAAAGCTGGCACTAAATAACAATTATTGAGGTTTAAAACTAATCCCGTAGGTAAATGTAGAGGTAGCGTGCCGACAGCGATCACATCGACCTTGGAACCATTCCCGACGCGCATCGTCACCTCGTCTTTGCCAGTCTCCGCTTATTCCGCAGCTCCTGCTTTGAGTTACAAATATGAGCAACCGCACCGGTATCAAATATCCAGGAGCTACTACGAGTACTGGTAAGGTACACATCAATTACATGTATATCACATATACCTTTAGTGTTGCCGGCCTTCTTGTCTGCTAAGTATTTGGGGCAGTTCCTCTTCTAGTGACCCTTCCCTTTGCAATAAAAGCACTCAGTCTCAAGCTTGGGTCCATTCTTTGGCTTCTTCCTGGCAACTGGTTTACCGGGCGCGGCAACTTCCTTGCCGTCCTTCTTGAAGTTCTTCTTACCCTTGCCTTTCTTGAACTTAGTGGTTTTATTGACCATCAACACTTGATGTTCCGTTTTGATTTCCACCTCCGCTGATTTCAGCATTGAAAATACTTCAGGAATAGTTTTCACCATCCCCTGCATATTGTAGTTCATCACAAAGCTCTTGTAGCTAGGTGGGAGCGACTAAAGGATTTTGTCAATGACCGCCTCGTCCGAGAGGTTATTGTCCAGCTGGGACAAGCGGTTGTGCAACCCAGACATTTTGAGTATATGCTCACTGACAGAACTATTTTCCTCCATCTTACAACTGTAGAACTTGTTGGAGACTTCATATCTCTCGACCCGGGCATGAGCTTGGAAAACCATTTTCAGCTCTTCGAACATCTCATATGCTCCGTGTTGCTCAAAACGCTTTTGGAGCCCTGGTTCTAAGCTGTAAAGCATGCCGCACTGAATGAGGGAGTAATCATCAGCACGTGACTGCCAAGCGTTCATAACGTCTTGGTTCTCTGGGATGGGTGCTTCACCTAGCGGTCCTTCTAGGACATATGCTTTCTTGGCAGCTATGAGGATGATCCTCGGGTTCCGGACCCAGTCCGAATAGTTGCTGCCATCATCTTTCAGCTTGGTTTTCTCTAGGAACGCATTGAAGTTGAGGTTGACATTAGCGTTGGCCATTTGATCTACAAGACATTTTTGCAAAGGTTTTTAGACTAAGTTCATGATAATTAAGTTCATCTAATCAAATTATTTAATGAACTCCCACTCAGATTAGACATCCCTCTAGTCATCTAAGTGATACATGATCCGAGTCAACTAGGCCCGTGTCCGGTCATCACGTGAGACGGACTAGTCACAATCGATGAACATCTCCATGTTGATCGTATCTTCCATACGACTCATGTTCGACCTTCCGGTCTCTTGTGTTCCGAGGCCATGCTTGTACATGCTAGGCTCGTCAAGTTAACCTAAGTGTTTATGCATGTGTAAATCTGTCTTACAGCCGTTGTATGTGAACGTTAAAATCTATCACACCCAATCATCACGCGGTGCTTCGAAACAACGAACTTTCGCAATGGCGCACAGTTAGGGGAAACACTTTCTTGAAATTATTATGAGGGATCATCTTATTTACTACCGTCGTTCTAAGCAAATAAGATGCAAAAACATGATAAACATCACATGCAATCAAATAGTGACATGATATGGCCAATATCATATAGCTCCTTTGATCTCCATCTTCGGGGCGCCATGATCATCTTCGTCACCGGCATGACACCATGATCTCCATCATCGTGTCTCCATGAAGTTTCTCGCCAACTATTACTTCTACTACTATGGCTAACGGTTTAGAAATAAAGTAAACTAATTACATGGCGTTTAATCATTGACACACAGGTCATACAATAATTAAGACAACTCCTATGGCTCCTGCGGTTGTCATACTCATCGACATGCAAGTCGTGATTCCTATTACAAGAACATGATCTCATACATCACATATATATCATTCATCACAACTTTTGGCCATATCACATCACAAGGCATATGCTGCAAAAACAAGTTAGACGTCCTCTAATTGTTGTTGCATGTTTTACGTGGCTGCAATAGGGTTCTAGCAAGAACGTTTTCTAACCTACGTGAAAGCCACAACGTGATATGCCAATTTCTATTTACCCTTCATAAGGACCCTTTTCATCAAATCTGCTCTGACTAAAGTGGGAGAGACAGACACCCGCTAGCCACCTTATGCAACTAGTGCATGTCAGTCGGTGGAACCTGTCTCACGTAAGCGTACGTGTAAGGTCGGTCCGGGCCGCTTCATCCCACGATGCTGCCGAAGCAAAATAAGACTAGTAGTGGCAAGAAAATTGACAACACCTACACCCACAACAAATTTGTGTTCTACTCGTGCAAAGAGAACTATGCATAGACCTAGCTCATGATGCCACTGTTGGGGAACGTTGCAGAAAATAAAAAATTTCTACGCTTCACCAAGATCAATCTATGGAGTTCATCTAGCAACGAGAGAGAGGAGTGCATCTACATACCCTTGTAGATCGTGAGCGGAAGCGTTCAAGAGAACGGGGTTGAAGGAGTCGTACTCGTCGTGATCCAAATCACCGATGATCCTAGTGCTGAACGGACAGCACCTCCGCGTTCAACACACGTACGGTTGGGGAAGAAGTCTCCTCCTTCTTGATCCAGCAAGGGGGAAGGAGAGGTTTATGGAGAGCCAGTAGCACGACGGCGTGGTGGTGGAAGCAGCAGCGATCTCGGCAGGGCTTTGCCAAGCTCTACGAGAGGGAGAGGTGTTGCAAAGGGAGAGGAAGGCGCCAGGAGCATGGGTGCGCAGCCCTCCCTCCCCCCTCTTTATATAGGGCCCCTAGGGGGGGCGCCGGCCCTAGGAGATCCAATCTCCAATGGGGGCGGCGGCCAAGGGGGCGGCTTGCCCCCCATGCCAAGTGGAGGCGTCCCCACCCCTAGGGTTTCCAACCCTAGGCGTAGGGCGAGGCCCAAGGGGGGCGCACCAGCCCACCAGGGGCTGGTTCCCTCCCCACTTTAGCCCATGGGCCCCTCCAGGATAGGTGGCCCCATCCGGTGGACCCCCGGGACCCTTCCGGTGGTCCCAGTTCAATACCGGTGACCCCCGAAACTTTCCCGATGGCCGAAACTAGACTTCCTATATATAATTCTTCACCTCCGGACCATTTCGGAACTCCTCGTGACGTCCGGGATCTCATACGGGACTCCAAACAACTTTCAGGTTACTGCATACTAATATCTCTACAACCCTAGCGTCACCGAACCTTAAGTGTGTAGACCCTACGGGTTCGGGAGACATGCAGACATGACCAAGACGACTCTCCGGTCAATAACCAACAGCGGGATCTGGATACTCATGTTGGCTCCCACATGCTCCTCGATGATCTCATCGGATGAACCACGATGTCGAGGATTCAAGTAATCCCGTATACAATTCCCTTTGTCAATTGGTACGTTACTTGCCCGAGATTCGATCATCGGTATCCCAATACCTCGTTCAATCTCGTTACCGGCAAGTCACTTTACTCGTACTCTAATGCATGATCCCGTGACCAAACACTTGGTCACAGTGAGCTCATTATGATGATGCATTACCGAGTGGGCCTAGAGATACCTCTCCGTCATACGGAGTGACAAATCCCAGTCTCGATCCGTGTCAACCCAACAGATACTTTCGGGGATACCTGTAGTATACCTTTATAGTCACCCAGTTACGTTGTGACGTTTGGTACACCCAAAGCACTCCTACGGTATCCGGGAGTTACACGACCTCATGGTCTAAGGAAAAGATACTTGACATTGGAAAAGCTCCAGCAAATGAACTACACGATCTTGTGCTATGCTAAGGATTGGGTCTTGTCCATCACATCATTCTCCTAATGATGTGATCCCGTTATCAACGACATCCAATGTCCATAGTCAGGAAACCATGACTATCAGGGATCAACGAGCTAGTCAACTAGAGGCTCATTAGGGACATGTTGTGGTCTATTTATTCACACATGTATTACGATTTCCGGATAACACAATTATAGCATGAATAACAGACTATTATCATGAACAAGGAAATATAATAATAATAATCATTTTATTATTGCATCTAGGGCGTATTTCCAACACTATGTGTGCTTCTCTAGCTGCCAAACGGATTGACTCCACCGGTGCTCGTGCCCAGCATGATGTTCCTTGGATCTTTCCCAAATTCTGGGTGTTCGAAGTTCAACGCTTGCCACTGGCTCCCAACCTTAGGGTGACTCAGCATCTTGTCTTTTTTATTTATCTCCGGATCATTTGCGTCATCTTCTCGCTTCTTCTCCTCCCTATTCGCATGCCAACACAGGAGCTTTGCTACCTTAGGATCCTCGAAATACCGCTGCAGACGAGGAGTGATCGGAAAGTACCACACCACTTTTTGAGGAGCTTTCTTCCTATTCTTGTATCGAGTGACGCCGCACACCGGGCATATGGTAGACTCCGCGTGCTCGTCCCGATAAATGATGCAATTGTTCATGCACACATGGTATTTCACGTGTGGTAAATCCAGAGGACACACAATTTTCATCGCCTCCTCGAAACTGGTCGGGCACTCGTTCCCCTTGGGAAGACGTTCGTGCCAGAATGACATGTTCTCGTCGAAGCATGCATCGGTCATTTTGTGTTTTACCTTCATCTCCAGAGCCATGAGCGTTACTTTCAGGCGGGTATCCTCGGGCCTGCATCTTTCATACAATGGAGTAACTGCGTCTATCTCCAGTTGATCCAGCTTAGATTTCTCTTGGGCGGCAGCTCTTGCGTTATCCGTCTGCTTGAGAAGCAGCTCTTGAATATGAGGGTCCTGCACCCAGCCCATCGATGGTCCGTCGTCGTCTGCTCCGGCATCTTCATCTTCATGATCATGCCCTTCGTCTGCTCCGGCATCTTCCTCATCATCATGTCCGGCATCTTCTACATGATGACTGTGTACTGCATCTACTTCGTGATCATGTCCTGGAGATTCTTCGTCTTCTCGCCCGCCCTCGCCGCGGTTGTCTTGCTTCCCTTCCTCATTTCTTGCCCGACCCCCATGGACGACTTCATAATCATCTTCATCACCTTGCCGTCGATAGCCTTCCATGAAACCACGCAAGAGCAGGTGATCTCGCACCTGTACGGAATCCGGGTCCATAAGGCTCCTCAGCTTTCATCTTTGACACGGACATCTTATCTCCGTCTCGTTCTTTTGAAGCATCTCGGCCTTCGCGGAGCTCAAAAACCTATTCACGATGCCTTCGGTCATCGTGCGGACCATGGTCGCCTGCGGGTAGAGCAAAACGATATTTCAGAACAAAGAAAAAATTTGGCATGACCTTGCCTAAAAATAGGACAAAAAAGAATACATAGTGCCAAAATTCTCGCCGAAACGGGATGAATCAACATTTCGGCAAAATATTGGCAACTATCACATTGCAAATACCGGTACCTGCAAACACAAATATATATGCAACACCACAAACATACATAGATCTAGGTAGGCCATAAAAAGTGCATGTGCACGTTGTTGGAGGGAGAAAAAAGTAGATCTACAACATAAAGATAGCTTTCCCCTTACTTATCTATCAAAAAAAAAGGTAATTTAACCACTTAATTTGGATGAATCTATGGTGCAAATGAGGTGAGGAGGAGGAGACAGCCGAGACAAGCTTGGAGGAGGAGGTGGAGAGAATGAAGTGGGGAAAATGAGTGTGTAGGTGTGGCTGTCCAAAATATCTAGCTGGTCCCAGGTTACTAATGGCGCACCACCTACAAATGCGCCATTAGTAACTCTGATTATAAATGACCCACCAGCTGGTGGTGCGCCATTAGTACTTTTGCCAAAAATAATATAGTAGTGGCGCACTTTGTGGCTGGTGCGTCATTACTAGTTAAACTTGATGCGCCATTAGTATTTCTGAAAAAAAATGTTACTAATGGCGCACCATGTGTTTGATGCGCCATTAATATTTCTGGAAAAAAATTGTTACTAGTGGCGCACCATATGTTTGGTGCGCGACACTAATGGCGCACCAAACACATGGTGCGCCACTGCTATATAGTAGTGACGCACCACATGTCTGGTGTGTCATTAGTGGCCATATCATCTATAGCCCTTTTCCTAGCAGTGGGTCCTCCTTCTGCCACCGCATCGACCTCGGCTACGGAAGCTGAAATTGAGATATGCAAATGCTTCCGCAGCGCCATGGTTTAATCTCCAAGGGGCTGGTTTAGGTGCCGAGTTGGATTAGACATCGCAGGTTTCACATGCATAGAAGATGGTGGCAATCAGTCCTTGTGCTTGATATATAATATAGGAACCATTTGCTTTCTTGGTGTGGTGCGTGGGGTGCTATTTGCAGAAGAGAAGGTCCAGGTTGTAAGTTTCTTTTCTTTCAGAGTCCTTTTTGCAATGTTGTAACAACTTCTGGGACTCTGAAAGTCCAGTCTTTGTTAATGAGAAGATTAGAGACTAACTTTAATTTAATTATTATTAAAAATAATGAGGACAAAAAATCTCATGCACAGCCCCCTTCAACGCCCCCTCCCTCGAGCTGCTAATTGATCTTGAGAGGAGGGCTCCCCAATCACAATAATTCTGCTTCAGCACCCGAATCATCAGCACTAGTAGTGCACAACAGTCTGCTACAGCACCGGAATCCACACATATCTTGGCCGGTCGAAAAGTTGTCCGAGATTCTCTCACTTTCCCCACTCTCATCTCGCCGCCGCCGCCGCCGCCGCCGGGGAGCAGCGCAGGTTGGGGCTACCACTGTGTCGTTTGGCCTAGGTGCCGACGTCGTCCCTTATTCTTCCTGCCTTTGCTTGCCGCTCGCTCAACACGGCCACCTCGCAGCAGTGCGGTGGAGTCAACCAAGCCTTCTGCTTCTGCTTCTGCTTCTGCAATGGGGATGGTGCTCTGGTGTGGTGCCTAGGCCTATGCAAAGGTATCCCCTCCTCTCTGATTTTTTCCCCTTAGTGCAATGGAGATTCGATCTTGGATCTAGAGCGTCTTGCAACAGTAAGTAACAGTAAGATATGTGTTCCTGCTCTGTGCAGGCAGCGATTTGTTTCCTCTCTGCTCCCTATACACATTAATTAGATTATTATATTTCTGAAGAACCATCTTTGCATCTTCTTTAATGTGCCGAAATTGCTTGGTGCAGGTTCTCAAAAAAAATTTGCTTGGTGCAGGCTGTGTTTTGATTTTCGGTTTGAGCTTTTTTTCGCCCTAGGCTGAGATGGCCGAATTTCGGCCATTTTTAAAAATTTCGGCTGAAATTTGACCAAATTTTGACTGTAGTTTGACTTAAATTTGACCAAAATTTGCTAAATTTGAGCAATTTCGGCCTAAATATACTTTTCGCCTCAGGCCGAGATGGCCGAAATTCGGCCGAAATACACATTTTGCGGCCGAAAAACCAAACACAGGGTGCAGGCAGGCAGCGATTTGGTTTCCTCTCTGCTCCCTACACACATACAGGGATAAATCTCCAGCAGGTACACATTTCCTCACTACCAATTTTTGCAAGCACCCTGTCTGCCTGTCTCAAGCAAACTTACTTTTACCATTGTCTAGTTCTGAATGCGGGACGGCAGTGTGCTGGAGCGTATACTTAACAGAGACGAGGAGCCCAAGGATCTGCCATTAGCACTCTTACAGGACATTACCAATGATTTCTCTGAAGAGAACAAAATCGGTCAGGGTGGATTTGGAGAGGTCTACAAGGTACAGTTTATTATTCACAAAATAATTAAAGATCTCGAGTCCACTAAAACACCGCTGGTTCAATAAAAAACCAAAAAATCTTGGTATTGTAATAAGGGTGGGCATCACTGACACACTCACCAAACAGGGCGTACTCCGCAACGGGGCTCTTGTTGCTGTGAAGAGGATCCATATAAATGTAAACACAGTTGATGACAAGCTTTTTCGCCGTGAGTTTAGTAGCCTCTGGAAGGCTAATAATCATCAAAATGTAGTCCGGTTTCTTGGCTTCTGCTCTAATATGTACCAGACGAGAATAGCGGAGGCTGGGTCCGATGAATTTAGATTGGTCAACGTAAGAGAAAGATTGCTCTGTTTCGAGTACATCAGCAATGGAAGCCTTGATAAGCATATTACTGGTACGATCCTATTGCATTTGATGCATCTCTTCTCTTCTTTGCCTTATTGCCTTGACCTAGTGCTGAGTTTTCAAGTCATGACCACCAGTTTGGTATAGGCTTGAATTAAAATTGTACCATCATTGCTCAGTATGTAGTATAACAAAACTCCTCACCTTTTTTATGTATATGTTCTTCTACAGATGAACTAAGGGGACTTGAATGGGAAAAACGCTATGACATAATCACCGGAATTTGCAATGGTCTGCGTCATCTCGAGGAGAAAGAAATTATTCATATGGACCTTAAACCGGCTAACATATTACTAGATGATCATATGGTTCCAACAATTACCGATTTTGGTTTGTCAAGACCAAATGAAAATTCACATACTATGGGTCCACGTTTTGGAACACGGTAAGATATGCATCACAAGAGCCACCACTAGATAATTGACATTTCTCCATCATACAGCTCTACATTTACTTTGTTCATTTATTGCAGAGGATATGTCGCTCCGGAATATGACAACGCTGGCAAAACTTCTGTCAAGTCTGACATATATAGTTTTGGTGCCATAATCATTGAATTAGTAACAGGGTTTATGGGCATCCCTGATAAAAACAGTGTATGTCTGATTTCTCTCACTTATTAGAACGAGGATGATGTTTTACATGCATCTTTTAATTGATCGCACTTCAATATGGATACTATCCTACTGAATTACATATCTAATTGAAACAACATGTTTATGGATATATAATATGCATGGATGGATTTATTTTTTCAGTTCTGGTAAAGTGACACACTTTGTTTGGACGATACACACACCATGAGGCTAATATATGGCTTTGAACTAAAAAAATTGCCAGCTGGATACACACCATGACATGAACATATAGTTTGCACTATAAGATTCTGGAATTTTCACGAAAAGTTAACGTTTTCTATATGTAGGTACTTCGAAGGTGGAGACACAGGTGGAGTAAGCCACCGACGTTGCTACAATACCAGCAACTAACTAGATGCATGGAAATAGCAGTACGCTGCAGGCAACAAGAACCGGAAGCTAGACCTTCCATAATGGATATAATTAACTATCTGAGTAAATCTGAAAGTACGGATGTGCACACTGGCCAGGTGAGCTAGCTAGTTTAAGATACCTTGTAATCAAACTGCAGTTGAGATCAGAGAGCTAATTAAGTGTAAAACAGCCAACTGCTGAACATTGTGTTAATTTGGTTCTAGATTCAAATACATTGGTTAGCTAATCATAAACCTGCTAGGTTAGCATAATCCCAGATGTGTGTTTGAAAACTATTCTTGTTTGTGTAAATTACTGGTTGGCTTGTTAATTAGTTGGGTTAGCAGTAGAAAAAATTGAAGTTAGGAGGCTCAGGGTGTGTTCGGCCGAGTTCCAGCTCTAGGCTATTCTTGGAAAAAGTTGGGCAAAATTGTCTGGCTCCAAGGGAAATGATAACCAAAACCAATGCTAGCCCAGACCTTTGTTTTACTCTCTATATCCGTAATTCTGAATATATAAATATTTATGTGGCCGATGTAGCCAAAATAGAAGCTTTTATCTGAATAGTACAAACGCAGAAACCAACTAAGCTCCAAGGACCGGGGCAGTCAAGGATGTGAGCACCCGTGCACCTGCAATCTCCCAAAGACGCCCTAGTTTTTTCCTTCGATTTTCAGGCGAGAATGTAAACTAAGAACTTTACAGTGGTGTGCGTGGGCATTGTATGGGTTCTTGTCCCATACCTGCGTGTTCAAGAAAAAAATAGTATAAACGCAGAAATTTAGTTTAAATACATTTAGAACTTTTTGCTTTCAAATGAAACTGTTTCATTAAGAAGTTGAGATCAGAGCGCTACTCTGGTTCTAGATTCAAATAGATAGATTAGCTAATCTTAACCCTGCTAGGTTAGCATAATCCCAGATTTGTGTTTCAAAACTATCCTAGTAGCCTAAGTAATAGTTATAGAGCTGTTTTACGGTGATTGGGTTAGTACTCGGAGTACTTAGCAGTACTTACATGTCTGATCACGTCTGATTTTTATTAGCCGCCAGATCTTGCGGGGAATTTTAATTGATTAAATTTAATATGTTAATTGCGATAAGGGCATAATGGTCCACGGGGAATATCTTTTCTTGAACCGATCACCTGAGGACCAGATCCATGTCTACTCGATCCAGTTCAGAATCCTCCTCCGATCTATTCGTCGCCGCTCGCCGCTCCTGACCTTCTCCGTCCTCGACCTGCCCGGCGAGAGGAATAAATTCATCGTCCTCGTCCTCCACCCAACCAACCCCAGCCCCCCACGCCGTCACCGAAGAAGAAGAAGGCCGGATCTGCGCCGGCTGAATCGGCGGCGACCGCGGCGGGCGATCCCATCTCTTCGCGCGTACCATCCTTAAGGTATGAATTCGGCTTGGCGTTCTGCTCGTTCTCTTGGCCGTTGCGCCCCTCCACCGTGCATGCAGTACAACCTCAACCCCACAAGATCCGGGTACTGACTAGAACAACGAATGGAAAGCTTCATCGTGGCATAGTTTCTCTTGAGCTAATCGCATCATGTTTGTTTAAGTAAGATGTTGACGTTTGAGATGAGATATACTAAAGGAAGATGAGATACTGGTTCCATAGTTCACTTAATTTAGTTTATTAAAGTCATCATCACTTTAGGTTTGCATAGCGCATGAAATATAGTTTAAAGGAAGATGAGATACTACTTGTTGGACGTTGATGATTGGTTTCCCTCACATGTCAAACCAGCAAAGTCTTTTCCATGCACTTGTCTTTGCCTATGAGCTATTTTACACCTGCAACATTGATAAACAGAAAGATGTTGATGATTGGTTTCCCTCACATGTCATATGCAGGAAGACATGGCGTATGCAAGTGATGAGAGTATGTTCGAGTATGTAAATGTTGTCAGCAAGATGTTTGATAGTGAGGTTGAAGGCTATGAATTCTACAACAAATATGCTCTTGAAAAAGGTTTTAGTGTGAGGAAAAGCTACGTTGAGTGGGATGGATCCAACAAATACATAATTTTAAGGAAAATTGTGTGTAGTCGTCAAGGGTTTCGCGAAGATAAGCACATGAAAAGAAAGATGGAAGATAGAAAGAGGAGGCCACGAAGTTTAACTCCTGTTGGGTGTAATGCTAAATTGGTCATTACGAGACAGGAGGAAACCGGTCGGTGGTTTGTCAAGGATTTCATCGATGAGCACAGCCATCCTCTAGCCCCACGGGATCTTTCTTGTCTGCTGCGTTCGCACAGACGAATTAGCGATGAGCAGAAAGCGGACATTGCGGACATGAAAAAATGTGGAATCCGTAAATACCGTATTATGGATATTTTGTGCTTTCAATACGGTGGATTTGATAAGGTTGGATGCATAAAGAGGGACATTTACATATTCTGCCATGCTAATAAGCAGGAGACAATCAGTGCCGGTGATGCTAAAACGGTGATCATGCACATGATGGCGAGGCGAGAGCGAGATGTGGATTTTTTCTTCAATTACTTGGTAGATGAGCATGGCCATCTGAAGGGACTGTTCTGGGCTGATAGTCAATCGCGACTTGACTACGAGGCTTTCGGAGACGTCATTGTTTTTGATAGCACATACATAACCAACAAATACAATCTGCCATTCGTGCCTTTTGTCGGGTTGAATCACCACCGCAGCACTGTTATATTTGGCTGTGGTACAATTTCTCATGAAACAAGCCAGGCATACGAGTGGATGTTGCGGACCTTTTCTGATTGCATGGCACAGAAGCATCCGATATCTGTGATCACAGATGGGGACCTTGCAATGCAAAGAGCAATAAGGGTGGTCTGGCCAGACTCAAACCATAGACTATGTATATGGCACGTTCAGCAGAACATTGTACGCCATCTGCATGATGACGATGTAAAGGAGGAATTCAGATCTTTCATTTATGATACTTCTTCCATTGAAGAGCATGAGATAAAATGGATACAATTCTTACAACAGAATAAAGTAATCAGTGAGGAGTCTTGGCTGCATCAGATGTATCAGATGAGAAAGTTGTGGTGTGCTCCATATCTTGAGGGGCGTTGTTTCCTAGGATTGAGCAGCAATCAAAGGAGTGAGAGCTTGAACTCTGTGCTACATACGCATCTTGAGGGTAAGATGTCGTTGTTTGAAATGCTAGAGCACTATGAGCGTTGCCTTGCGTCGCGACGGATTAACGAAGCTCTCCATGACATCGAAGCCTTGCAGTCCGTTCCATTTACAGAGGAAAATGCTTCGCCGCTTGAGAAACACGCCGCAACAGTTTTCACACCTAGGGTCTTTAAGATGGTCTTATGGAGCATAGATGCTGTCAGCAAATGTCAGATTAGAGAGATACTAGATGGATCAGAAGATTCCACTTATGTTGTGTCCAAGCAGGAAAGAATGGATAAAAAGTTTGGAGTGCGCAGGGTGAGTTGTTCTTGCCGTAAGCTGGAATGCGCAGGCACACCATGTTCCCACATATTTTACATATTGGGGATTTTAAAACAAACAATTCTACCCAGTTGTTGCGTTCCCACTAGGTGGACTATGAATGCAAAATGTGCATACGCACCTACCAGAAAAAACCATATGTATGACTATTCGCTAAGCTTGCAGAGGTACCACGAGTTGCGGAATTGTAGTCATGCCGCAAGTTTCCATGCATGCCACTCTGATGAGGACTATCACCGTCTAAAGATGCTTTTGCAAGCACAACATCATGGCAAGCAATCAAGTTTTGAACTAGCTGACAGCAAGGAGTCAACTAATGCTCAGCATAACAACATTAGGTTTGGCCCGTTGATGCCGCACTCGCAGAAAGTTGATAAGGTTCTGGATCGCGTGCATGTGCCAGGACGAGGTGCACCGAAGAAAAGGCTGTAGGCAAAGACAAAGAAGTCAAGATCACAGAATATCTGTGGCTATTGCAAGAAACTAGGTCACAATCGACGTAAATGCGCCAAATTGCTAGAGGTACGAAATATGTTCATATTTTTTTTGCATGTGTTTTACTCATAATTGATGTCCATGTGATTTATTCTATTCTTCTGTGTAGGATCTCGAGGCTGAACTGTGATATCTACATACAGCATGAACCGACGATGAGCCAGAGAAAGTCGTGTGCCATTCAGCTTTGTGTGACGTGGTCTTTACATTCTATTTCATCGTGACAGTAATTTAGTGAAGTGCGGTTGTACTGCCATGTTACTGTATTAGTTCGACATCTTTCGTTCCCACTTTCTGTGTGTATCATGTGATGTCCAACTTTAAGAATGATGATGTATTTCGACAAATTGGGCACTATGATTCTTCACACTTACTATGGTTGTCATGCATATTCATAATCATCATGCATATTCTTCATTTACAGAGGAATAATGACTGACGTATTTTTTAAATAAGCGGGGCCCACTCGGGTGTGCTTGGAAATCTTTGAAAAACCTCCATGCACGTTCATCTTCGCTGCATGCAAATTGGGCGGCAGCCGCTGTGCCAGTAGCTGTCAAGGCCTTGATGAATCACTATTCACATGCAGGTCCCCGAGTCTTGCATGCAGGTCCCCGACTCTTGCATGCAGGTCCCCTTGAAGCATAGACCGATGTTTTCAGCAGTCAGTCTAGAGGGCATTATAAATTCAAAAAAATACAAAAACTTGAAAACCTAATTTTGTTTGTGGAAGAGATCATGTGTGCCAAAACTGAGGTGATTTGGAGGTGGTCGAAAAAATGCCCGCATTCCCGGAGGGACCATTTGGTCTAACTTAAGCCATTTTTTGAAAAAACGTGAATTTTTCCACCACCTCCAAATCACCCAAATTTTCTTGTACATGGTCACCCACATGTGCAAAACATGTGTATGCAAGAAAATTTTGAAAAAAATTATTTTACAATGCCCCCTTGAGGCATAGACCCATGTTTTCAGCAGTCAGTCTAGAGGGCATTATAAATTCAAAAAAATTTAAAAAATACAAAAACTTGGAAACCTAGTTTTGTTTGTGGAAGAGATCATGTGTGCCAAAACTGAGGTGATTTGGAGGTGGTTGGAAAAATGCACATTTCTGATATTTTCACAGGTTACAAAATATATTATTGGACAGAATATAGACAGCACCACACAGCAACAGCACATTCATCCAATACAATAGAAGATAGCTCTCCGAATACAATTCATCATATTAGTCTCCGAATTCAAAAGACCGAACAAAGATAGAACATTACAAGTCTCGAGACCGCGAGTAGCGAGTTTGTCTTCATATTACAAGTCGATATCGATCATCTAAACTACCATCACATAGAAGAGAGTTGCGGTCATCACGATGAGCATCATCGCGATGAAACTGGTCTTCATCCGGTTCCTCCAACGCTCCCTCCTCTCTCCCGCTAGATAGCGGGCGTATCTAGATTCCGCCTCCGCCCTAGTGGTGTACCCTTTGTAACTGTTACCGCTGAAACGGTGAACCTGTCTCCGACACTCCTCCCAGTCGTCGTAGACTCCGGGAACCTTACCCTTGTACACGACATACGACGGCATCTCTATGCACAAGCCAAACAACAGACAATACATAAGCAATAAATAAGTATGCAACAAAAGGATCGGAAGAGAAAAGCAAGACATTAATAGCACAATTCATGGTCCTAGTAATAAATAGCATCGATTACATCTAAGTTTAACGACTGTCCAAACCAAAGAGACATACAATTCATTAAAGTTTAATTACAACATGAGTCAATCAATGTTTCAGAACTACACATAGCATCACTACTTTCGACTCGACTCATGGGACCGGAGCGTGGATGAAGCCGCCGTCTGTCCTGAAGGTCATGAAATCGCGGGCGTTGTCAGCCTGCATTTGTAGCATTGTGTCTATCTCACTGCACAGAACACGGAATGTTAGAAGAAATAAAGAACGATCGATGGATGCATTTTTTGCTGTTTTGGCTGATGTTGTTTTGGTGCTGTTTTCGTGCCATTTAGGATGGCTGCAGTGACTTTTTGGTGCCATTTTTGATCTCTTAATATGGTTGCAGTGAGAGCAAAATATGGCTGTTATTTTTTTTTGTTTCAGAAACAGGACAAACCAAAGGGCCCACGTCTCCCCTCCAGATTTTTCGAGGGCCAAAGGGCAGGACGTTTGAGTTTTCGAGGCAACTCCCCACGCCTCCCTTCCACTAGCAACTCCCCACGACTCCCCTCCACTGGCAACTCCCCACGACTCCCCTCCACTGGCACTCCCCAACTCCTATTCCATTGCCGCTCAATCTGCCTCCCTCTGCCTCCCTCCTCATTCCATTGCCGCTCCATCTTCCTCCCTCTGCCTCCACCATCAAGCAACTCCCCTCTGCCTCCACCATTGCTGGCCAGGAGGGCAATGGCGGAGGAATCGTGGAGCAACTCCCCTCCGTCTGCCAAGAGAATGGCGGAGGCATCATGGAGCAACTCCCCTCCGTCTGCCAAGCATCACCAAGGTGAGGCGTCTGGCAAGGAGCCGCTGGTGGTCGACGACGACGTTCCGGTCCCCGGGCAGAAGCAGGACTACACCGTGCCGCTCATGGTTGATATCCACCTGAAGAAGGAGAAGCTGGATGTCGTATGCACTAGCAATCTAGACGAAGCCGACAAGAGGATCCGCGAGATCAGGAGGAGGCTCGGCGGCATGCTTTCTCGGTCGATAGCCGTTGATGTCGAGTATACGAGGGAAGATGAACCTCCACAAAAGGCTGCAGTTCTACAGTTATGCGTGGAGGATCTCGTCCTGGTATACCACATCACCGCGGCAACCAAATGGTAAAAACATCCAGTTCTAAAGTTTCTGAAGTTCTGACGTTTCTGTCTAATTAGTAGTTTCTGAAGTTTCTCAAGTAGACGCAATAGTTCTGTAGTTCTGAAGTAGATGCAATACTAGTTCTGAAGTTCTGAAGTTTCTGTCTAATTAGTAGTTTCTGTAGTTTCTGAAGTTTCTGAAGTAGATGTGATAGTTCTGAAGTTCTGAAGTAGATGCAATACTAGTTCTGAAGTTCTAAAGTTTATGTCTAATTAGTATTTTCTGAAGTTTCTCAAGTAGATGCAATAGTTCTGAAGTTTCTGAAGTTTCTGAAGTAGATGCAATAGTTCTGAAGTTCTGAAGTAGATGCAATACTAGTTCTGAAGTTCTGGAGTAGATGCAATACTAGTTCTGAATTTTATGTCTAATTAGTAGTTTCTGAAGTTTTTGAAGTAGATGAATTTGATGCACCAGATTAATTTGATGCAGGCCCAAGGAACTCTGCCCGCTCTTGCAGGAGAAGAAGCTGTACACCTTTGTTGGCTTCTTCATTGGAGGTGACAAGGAGAAGCTGAAATTGTTTGGTTTGGAGATCAACCCCGACAAGTACGTCGACGTGCAGCGCAAATGGAGAGTTCCAAAAAATGAAAAGAAGTGGCAGGCTTTGGCTGAGTTTGCAGCCAGCCTCATCCACCCATCGTACAAGGAAATGAAGAAGAAGATCAACAAGGAATTCGACCACAAACTATGGGGGGACAGCCCACTGCCAAACAACCTCATCGAGTACGCATCGAAAGATGCGTACGTCACCTACGAGGCATGGAAGAAAATCAAAATCGTCAAAGAAGGTTTGGAGTACTGGCAAGAGGCGGAGGATCATTGGGATGACCCCTACTACTGGGGATATTGAGTTGTTTGTGGTATTTTGTGTCTCAGTTTGCAGTTATGTGGTTGAACAAGTTTGCTTTTGTAATGCTGAACAAGTTAGCTTTTGTTATGTTGAACAAGTTTGCTTTTGTAATGATGAACAAGTTTGCTTTTGTTATGTAGTTATGTGATTGTTATGATGCTGGTGCAGAACACTTATGGTTGTGATGTGATGCAAAATCCTTCAACTTTTGGTGATCATTTAGTTCAAGATTTGGTCAGATCATACAGAATGTTGTCTAGAAGTTTTTGTGATCATTTAGTAGTTTTTTTATACAGAAGCCTTTCACTATAACCGAAAAAGCTGAAGTTCTCAGCATGAAGAATCACACAACACAACACCTACATTATGATGATACACTATCAACTGCAGACCTGAATGCATCCAATTCGTCCTTTCCCAAGCAGTGATGGTAACTGAAAGTATAACAACTAAAAACGCAACTCTACTGTATGTGTCCAATAGTGCCATCATAACAGAACTTTGAAAAGTCCTATATTATACAGTAGCAAGCATCACAAGTTTCAGATGGTTTTCTAGCAAGAATTTTCCAGAAAAGTGGATTGGTGGCACAAAATTGCTACACTCAGTCGATCTACCTAGCATTATCAGCATGGATACCATTGAGACGTCAACAGAAACTGGGGTACCTGCGCTGTCTTGCAGTGGTTGAGGAGATGGATCCGGCCGATCCCGTTGGGGGGCGCGGGGGTGGCGGGGGTGGAGTCGCCGACGGCGTGCAGGGGCGGCGGACAGAGGGGGACGAGTGGGGGATCTGGCGATGGAGGGAGGGAGGCCACAGCGCGAGGGGAATAGATGGAGTGGGGGGAGGGTTCTAATGGCCTACTTCGGATGGGCCTAATTCGGATGGGCCTAATTCGGATGGGCCGTCTCGTTGTCTGCGCCTGAGGCATGCATGCATGGGAATGGCGGCGACGTGGGTTTGCATGCGCGGGTGGCGGACGTGAACTTTATCTATCCGAAATATGTTATGATTTCTACCCGAAAACAAGCTCGCGTGCGACGCTCTCCCGTGCGACGCACGCCTCTCGCGTGATACGCGATTCCGATGCGACTGCATGCCAAGTTTTATAGATGGAAACTTCTTTAGACACAATGCCATCTCAAAAACAACTCAGAAACAACTGTATGATTGATCATAAAACACATGCATTGTTGTTCAAAGAACTGTATCATGAATAAATTGTACCATAATTGCGAACATAGTGTGAAACAGAAAACAAAAGGATTGTTTGCAACTAAATAATCCTGGTTTGAAGGTTAAACTGGTTGAATAACAATTGAGCCTACTCCATATTATCTTCTGCACTGCCAAAATCCAGTGACCTCTTGTGTCGCGTCGTTGGAGATTGCGTCGGGCTTGGCGACGACCCATGTGCTTCAATCTTTTTCTCTTTAGCATCAATGTAACCATACAACTTAAGTTGTTCTTGGTCTTTCTCTGCCAACTCTCTAGCAAGACCCTCCATTTCTTGGATTCTCACTTTCTGTAGAAAACCATAGGAATTGTATTAGGAAGAACTCAAAAAACACGTAGCCATAAACTAGATGCATGCAACATGTAAAATTTTGAAGTAATGCGCTTTGATGCAAGTTTTTTTAACGAGTGCGATCTTTTCGGGGCTTCCAAAACATGTGCACTGACCGCGGGTCGAACCACATATCACACAAGCCCGAGCCATCGCCGTGCCCGTGCCAACCCGCCGCCCACCATTCTAACTTATTGTTCTCTAAAAAAGGAAGAGCAATAAATTCAGTCCAAGAATTTCCAGATATAATTGTCAACCCATTTTCGTTGGTAATTACGAGATATGTTTGGCGCAATTAGTGGCTAACTGGGTTTTTTTGAGGAATAGTAGCAACTTGGTTTGATACATGCCAAACGTTACGTTCAGATTAGTTGCATTATTTCTTTCATTTTTTACCAAAAAAATCTATACAAAGTGTTAATTGGACAATGTGAACAATGTGGCACGAAGGTTGTCGGCCCAGCCAGTGGATGGAACGGATGGTACATGTACACGCAAGTACGATCTCTGACACGCGCATTTCATCTGGTTCAGTGGATGCATGCATGCTCTATGTGGCACGAAGTTTGTCGGCCGAGCCAGTCGACGGACCAGATCGATGCTACAGGCGGGACTCCATTGTAGACCAACGCTCCATCAATGTCCGGTGTGTGTGCTACGTCCACCGTAAGACAAACATAGTTCCGTCAACCCTAAAACCCTTAAACCCTAAACCCTGATAGCCCTAACCCCCCTCCCACTAAACCGTAAAAACATTCAAATTTTTGCCCCATATGGAAACCATTATGCATGCATTCTCTATGTGGTCATGGGATGCCATGAAAGATTTTTGGGATTATACACGCAAGTACGATCTCTGACACTCGCATTTCCGGCATAGCATGTCAACACCCCGAAAGCACTAGCTGGGTTCCTCACCTGTATGAAACCAACCAAACATCGATCCGGTCCAGTGGATGGATGCATGCTCTATGTGGCACGAAGTTTGTCAGCCGAGCCAGTCAACGGACCGGATCGATGGTACCGGAGGGAATCCATTGTAGACCAACGCTCCATCAATGTCCGGTGTGTGTGCTACGTCCACCGTAAGACAAACATAGTTCCGTCAACCCTAAAACCCTTAAACCCTAAACCCTGATAACCCTAAACCCCCCATCCCACTAAACCGTAAAAACATTCAAATTTTTGCCCCACATGGAAACCATTATGCATGCATTCTCTATGTGGTCTCATGGGATGCCATGAAAGATTTTCGGGATTATACACGCAAGTACGATCTCTGACACGCGCATTTCCGGCCTAGCATGTCAACACCCCGAAAGCACTAGCTGGGTTCCTCACCTGTATGAAACCAACCAAACATCGATCTGGTCCAGTGGATGGATGCATGCTCTATGTGGCACGAAGTTTGTCGGCCGAGCCAGTCAACGGACCGGATCAATGGTACCAGAGGGAATACATTGTAGACCAACGCTCCATCAATGTCCGGTGTGTGTGCTACGTCCACCGTAAGACAAACATAGTTCCGTCAACCCTAAAACCCTTAAACCCTAAACCCTGATAACCCTAACCCCCCCCCCCACTAAACCGTATAAACATTCAAAATTTTGCCCAACATGGAAACCATTATGCATTCATTCTCTATGTGGTCATGGGATGCCATTAAGAAAGTTTGGGATCATTACTACATATACATGCAAGTACGTTCTCTGACACACGCATTTCCGGGCTTGCATGTAAACACTCAACCCTAAACCCTGATAACCCTAACCCCTGATAACCCTAAACCCCTAAACCCCTAAACCCTAATAACCCTAAACCCCTAAACCCTAAACCCCGTAAACCACACACCGAGTTCACAAGATTTTCTTATTTCTTTATATCATTTATCCAAATCTCACATAACTCACGCGGCCCACCCCTCCCTAAATCCCGCGATTACAGCTCCGCATTCTAACCACCCGGGCCGTCCGCACCTCCCACGACCGCTACAAGATCAGATCGGAGACGCCGGTCGCCCACGGAATACAGGAGTCGGCGGCCACCACTCGCCGCCCACTGCCAACATGATCTGAGGGCTCGGACGTCAGTGTTCTTCCTGCCGCCTCCTCCTCGCGTGAACGCGCCGTTTTTCCTTTGCGCCGTCGACCGCGCTATACCGACACTTATAGTTTCCGATGCACTAACCGCCGCCATCTACTCGATGGCACCATCTCCGAGATAAGGTATTAGCTGATCGTAACTCTTTATAATCGTTGTCCGCCGATGCTTTAGTTGTTGAACCCTCATAGGTTTTGCACCCAAATAGGTTCTGTGCTTAAACCATAAGTGGATCATATGTTAAACGACCTAGTTAATTTTGTTAAAATTAATTCTCTGCTAATTTTGTTATACATTTTCCAATTTTGTTCAGATTAATTGAGCCTAATTTTATCATTGCATACGAGGCAGCAATGTCAGTTTCAGATACGAACCTTAATAATGGAGAAAAGCCCATCTCCGAAACTACCGATGCGGTAAGTAATTGACTGTTTGTGTATAATCGTTTCATACACATAATTCATGTGTACTCAGTTTTATTTAATGGAATGTAACAGGAACTCGCTGAAAGGCATGGTCATATGAAGTTAGTATGGTCACAGACAAGGTTCGGAAAAACCATGAGACTTTGTCAGAAGACCACAAAAAGTACATCATATCAGAAACCAGTCTTGGCGGACTAACCCAGATGCATGAAGTGACTCTACGTCGCATAATGTTGGTTAGACTAGCCAAGAGCATAGATATGGACACGAAATCCATTACCATCGGTAAAACGCCAATTCCTATAACAAAAGAGGACGTGCAAGGTATATTTGGCATTCCGATAGAAGGGGAGGATATAGAGCCACATATGGAAAATCAAACCGACACAGAATTGTTTACTACCTATGCAAACAATGGGCAAATTTTGATTTCTGACCTTGAAACGGCGATCCGAGCTTCCAAAGCCCCAGACGGTGATTTCCTGAGACGGTTCATTCTGTACGCAATTGGTACTGTTCTAGCACCGACAGCACAACATTAGGTGGACACGAAATATCTCAACCTTGTTACAGATCTTGAAAACCTTCAAAAATTTAACTGGGGATGTTTCACACTTAATCACTTCTTCAAGTCCGTTCACAAGTTTAGAAATCGAGATCACGTATATCTACAAGGAAATCTAATTCTGCTCCAGGTTAGTGCTAGATCACTACTTAATGTCCTTTAATTATTGTTCTGTTGCATATCTGTATGGTGATGAACTAATTTATTGTGTAGTATTGGTACTGGGAGCACGTGCGTAGTGGCCAATTAATGTATGCTTCTAGACCCCCTCCATTGATCGCACGATGGGACGAAATGATGGCTACTATAAGAAGCGGTGCTTACGAGAAAGGAGGTCTTCATAACGGGCTGGTACCTATCTACAATTGAACTTTCTATATCCGATTTTTTATTTGGTACTAATGGTTCATTATATTTTTAAAAAATAGGCTGTCATGGAAATTTGTGCTCCTCAACGACCGTCCGAGAATTCTAATAATTTTCCAAGAAAAAAAGATGAATATGTGCATCAACATGATTCGTATCGAGCACCATCACAGGGACATCAATTTAGTAGCCAGCAAGTGTGTACTCCAAAGACTATTTGTTTTTGCAATATCACAAATAGGTGTCATGGAACCTCATTCATTTAGCTATTGTTATCAACGGGGTTTTATTTTGTTTACACAGATTGAAATGGTAGTTGAAGTCATGAATGCACGCATTGCTGATCATGAAAAGAAGGTAGGCAGGAAGTTAATGGAAATTGAGCACAGATTTGATGTCAAATACCAGACTCTAGGTGAAGACTTGATCGACATGAAGACTAAAACTAGCACTAATCCTAGGTTTTTGAAGGCCGAGGACAAAATTAAAGACTTAAGGAGGGAACTCCATGTATGTCATACTGTGCATTTTGTATTTTTTATGAATATGTTCCTTCATGTTCATTATTGTTTGCATTGTTACAGGACTTAAAATACGAATTTACAAGGAACCGACAATCAGTGTCACAAAAAGGAGGCGTGCAGGTGATCAATATGGTCCAACATGTTAATATCTAAAAGTAACAAACTAATGATGAACTACCTTTGTTCATTGTAGGATCAAGTCAATGTGTGCAATTCATCCCTGACAGGAACTCCTAGGGCTAGCCAAGTCACGACCGGGACTTCGAGTACACCAAGTGCAAGACATGTGATGGAAAACAATGAGGAACCACAATTAACTCCGATGAAGCCTGTCTTTGGTAATGATTACAAGTTCACGCATGAGGACATAGAGACAGCCGTTTACATCCGCGGAACATACGACCTTGTTGAAATAGCTAGAATCGGAGACATTACCCTCACAGCAGAAAATCTGAAGCAAAATTTGGACGACAAATACATTTATGGTGATGTAAGCCCATTATACTCTATTCTACATCATTACTGCAACAACTGTGTTATTATTGTATGATTGAAAATTTGGCAGGTTATTATGGCATATGCTAGCATTAGCCAAATTGAGAATGATACTACCTCAATCATATCCCCTCAAGAAACCGAAAAGCTGTTACAAATGAAGGGGGTGGTTCCTGTTGGACGTGCAGCGTCATGGTTAGCTCGTGTAGCAGGAAAATTTGTAGGGCGCTGAAAGGTACACGTTTTCCACACTTTCATAGTTTACGTACACGACAACTTTCGGTTCTCAACCCAACCCGAATTTTACTGCAGGTGCATGTCCCACTGAATGTACACCAAAACCATTGGATGCTAATGATGTTTAATTTTGACAAAAAAGAAATTCAGACTCTGAACTCCATGAATTATCATTGCGACAAGACCAAGGAAGATTCTCTTGTAAGTGTTCTCTTGCTGGCTCTTTTGATCCGCATGGAACATGAGCTCCCAAAGTATCGTAACCCTATGTATAACTCGTCGTACCCTAGGTGGACTCGATTCAGTTCTGTATTGACGAAGCTGTCAAGAAAGGGTTAATATCACCAGCTAAGAACATCAATTTTGCCGAATGGACCAAAAAATGCTATGAGAACATACCACAACAGACCGATGGGTACGCATGGCCTCATAAATTATTATTTGTGTACACGAATAAGATTACTGATCTTTAACTAAACATCGCAGGACTTCCTGTGCGGTTTGGACACTGCAGTACATGTTGTCATGGAACGGGGATGAAATGACCGATATTTTGAACTAGGTAATTGAATGCCTAATTTATATTTGTACTTTGTTTAGCTTGAAAGCTATGCTGACGTCATTGTCGGTTATCCAACATAGGCAAGGATAGATATTTTCAGGTGGAAAATATGTACAGCCTTACTGCATTCAGATTGCAATGCGCTTCGTCTCGAATCATATAAGTTCCCCATAACGGTTAGCGCTACATCAAGAATATATCATTTATTTCACAAGTCTCATGATTAGAACTAACGCAGCACTCTCTCTTAAACAGAAGGAAGTGTACGATGCCCAGCAAGCAGTTCTACCTGATGCTTCAGAAGAGGACGTACAATTAGTCAACAATCCTGATGGTTCGAACGAACCTGACACATCCAACTCCCAGAAGGATACCGGTGCACCCAACTCCCCCGAAAATGGTGCACCCAACTCCCCCAAAAGGAAGAGAGCACGTGGACGCCCGAGAAAGCAAGTCGATCCCGAGCAAACAGCAAAAACAAAGAGTCTTAAAGAACTAAAACATAAATTTGACAGCAAGACCATAGCCAACCAAGTGTCTTCGTTACCATCACGGTCACGCGGAGAGCATAAACCAGCACCAGCTTTATTGAGCCCATTCAAACACAAATAGGTAGCATCAATTGATCATTAATTGATACATGCTCATGCTCATGCTCTACTTTTAGCATCATTTGATACACGTTTTGTTTTTCTTATCAGAAAGTGGAAATAGGTGCTTTTGGCAATCATGAGCATCCTCTACTTATTGCAATATCTAATGCATTGATACATTCTCATGCCCATGCTCTACTTTTAGCATCATTTGATACACGTTGAGTTCTTATCAGAAAGTGGAAATAGGTACTTTTGGCAATCATGAGCATCCTCTACTTATTGCAATATCAAATGCATCATCAGTACAAAGCTTGATTTGGCAATAGGTGGAATCGGCAATCATTTGCATGCTTTAATTTTGTCAAAAATTAATGCATAGTTCAGTTGTAACTGCTCATAGATATGGCAGGAACATGCTGAGTTATACACTAAACATAGTCATGCCAAGCTATAACTACCATAGTCATATTATTAGAGTTCCTAGCATGCATCACCATACAGCAGAATAACACAGCAACCATAACATAGACCACCGTACGATACTTGAGTTGGTAAGGCCTTGTACAATGCAAGGTGCTTAGGGGAGTTGCTTATAGAAATAAACCAGGCTTTTCTTAAGCACAGGTGCTTATTTGTATAGGGTAGACGCATAACTAGGCGTCTCTCCTGTACAAATATGCACCGGTGCATCAGAAAAACCCTATTTATTTTTCTAAGCACCACCCTAAGCATCTAGCATTGCACAAGGCTTAAACATGCATCACCAAAATATTATTAACAACTAGGAACACTAAACCAGAGTAGCAGCAAATTCTTAACATAAACGGCAGATCAACCACCGCTCAACATAGGTTCAGACACACCATAGGACATCAGTTTTAGACTCCAACAACAAAGAAACATAGATAACATAAGAGGACACGGCGGTCCTGGGGCAGCATCAGCACTCTAGCAGCACATCACTTCTCTCCCTTCTTCAATGCATGTTGTACGGCTCATTGACTTTGACAATCTCAAGGAAGCGTGCGTAGGCAGCATGTCTAGCCAGAGTACTGGCACTACGATTCTTGCCATGTCCATTGCCAGTGCTGAAGGCATGCTGGATCATGCCATCTATGACGCCACCGATCACCTTGCAACAGAAAGGGCACCCAATCTTGCCAAAGAAACGGTACTTGATCTTCCCAGCAATCAGATGCCTCAGGGTGTATCGGCTCTTGCTGTGCCTGCTGTCCATGCTGTAGTCCACATCGTCGTCATCCTCCTGTCAATTAGTGAATTAGTACACATAGAACAACTCAGGTGATATATTATGGTACATTGACTTTAATTACAATGTTTTGAAAGTAAACATGTGAAACATGGCAACTATCTATTTGCTAGAAATAAGGCGTATGTGCACATACATAATTGAGCCAAATAAATTGACATGCACAATTATGGACGGTGGAATAGTTGCATTTATAGATTAGTGCACAAGTAGTACATAACTAACACATGAAAGACTACATGAAGTGGCTTGGTTTAATGATATTTGATACTTGTTACAGGTGTAATTCTTATTGGAATCAGAAAAATGGCTTCATTGTACTCCTCCATGTTTCACACAAGGGGGGTTTGTTCTATCTACTGGAATGAAGAAACAATTATTCTTTCTGACAGCGGCAATACTGCTTCTCCAACATTGTTAGACCCTGATAACTTTCAGAAGGAAATTGGTAAAGGAGCTATGGGGTGTCTCACTGCTCATATTGATGAGAGATGTGGCTGTGATCATCTAAATAAAATACTGTGGAAAATTGGGTAGATGAGATGTTTTGATTTTTCGGTATCCAGTGGATATGTAATGTCAGCCCATAATTATTAAGGGAGCGATCACTTCCTTTACAAAATGGAAATTTGTATAGAATTTGCAAATGGATCATCTATGAACATGTGTGCAAACTAATCATCTATGAACATGTGTGCAAATTAATTCATGTACATAAACTATAATGAATCAGGAACTGCAGCATTTAGTCACTGTCCTGGGGAAGCCAATGGAGAATCCTGCCATATATCCATTGTTTAACCCACTTTTTTCATTAATGTATCCCTGCCATGAACATTTTCTTGTATTTTGGTTCATTACCCCACTTCTTTCATTAATGTATCCCTTGTGGAACGTATGCTCATATAGTTAACAAGGCTAACCCCAATGCCATGAAAAAACCCCAGAGTATGTGCTGGAATCAGAATGTGAATCAGATTTAAAAATCCACATCCAACATGAAGATCTATGCTAGATCCCTACAATCCTACATACGTACAACTAGAACGCCCAAGTGAAATTGATGCTCATCTAGTTAACAAGAAAAACCCCAATGTCATGAAAAAAACTGAGCAAAAAACAGAGTACTACCTCAGATAGCTCGTCGATGGCATCCTCGTCGAAGTCGCTGCCCTTCCTGCTATCTAGGTCGAACTCCTTTATGGCATTCTCCTCCATGAGCTCTTCGATTTTGTCATACACCTTGTGCTTACGCCTTCTCATCTCCTCCTCCTCCAGATCTTCCCCGACCTTGTGCTCGCCGACGGGTGCCTCGACGGCTGCGATGGCAGCGGGAGCAGGCGCAACGGTCACTGCACCGCCAGCTTCCGCCGCTACGGCGGACTCAGCCGCTCCACCCACGGCTGCAGCCACGGCAGCAGACTGCTCTGCTCCGATGGTTGCCTCCGGCTCGTCCGCCGCATCTTCATGCCCGCGCTTCATCGTTGGTCGAAGACAGGAGGAGGGAGGCGTAGGAAGGGAGGAGGGTGGTGACGAAGGAGGAGTGGGTGGTGAGGTGGTGAGGAAGGAAGAGAGGGTGGTATGGTTCGGGAGAGGACGAGGGTTTTCTACCCGATTTGGGGAAGAAAGGCACTGCTCCTGTCTCTTGGAGTTACCGAGAAGCCGCGGGTGCCAATTTGACTTGACACACCCACCTGGCCGTCCCGATTCCACGTGGGGACGTGGCGGTCGTGCACGCGGTCGTGCACCTCCTACGGTTTGCCATCAATTGCTATCGGTCTCACAAGTGGGTGCCCTTGTCATCCACACAACCGAGCCACCACATGTACCACATTTTTCTTTCTCCCTGTCTCGACCACTCCACATCTTTCTTTCTCCCCTTCTCGACCAGCGCCGCCGCCTCCGCCGCCATCTGCCGACGACCCCTCTCTTCGCTGCCGGTGCGCGGCCGCCGCCAATTACGGCAAGTACGTCAGATCTCCACTCTTCTTCCCTTCCCCAAACGCGTCTCCCTACGGAGGCGGATCTGAGCCGATTGGTTTGGACTGAAACTTAGTTTTTGGATTGGATCTTGATTTGGTTTATATGGTTTGAGACCAAATCAATCAATTAGTTTGAGCCGCCACTACCACCTACTACTGCTTCAAATCCAAGAGCCGGAGTTGCCGGCCGGAGCTCGTCGGCTCTCTCGAGCTTTAACGCCATGTCTGATCTAGATTCATGACGTGCCCTCGCATATGGCTTTGTCCACGGTTTGAACCTTTGGAAGTTGAAAACGGTTTGGACTGGGTTGGATGACGCGCATGTATAGTTCGGTTTGGTCTAGATTCTAAATGAAAATATCTGGTTTGGTTTGGTTTTGATGTGTGCCGTGGATTGGACTGGTTTAAGTTTCGATGCCCAACTATTCCTAGGTTTAGATGAACCGGGCATTGCCATTGTCATTGCCATTGCTTTATTACATAGATGATAGAAAATAGATTGATTGGCCATTGCCAGTATAGGTTATCACTATGATTTATTATATGTATGATCTTTGTATTGTACTATGTACAACTCAACTTAGAGTTCAACATGTTCTGTGTAGAATGGAGGAAGCACAATGTGGACGCTGCAACTCACGGTGCCGGACCAGCCTTTCTACTGCCACGTTGTTCAGCATCTACTTCCAGCCTTCTTTTGTTGTTGCAGCGGTAATAATTTATATGAACCTTCTAAGAGTACATTCTTTTTGTTTTTTTTGCTATTTGCACTAATGTATTGTGTCTGCTATTTGTTTTTATCTTACACAGATCGTACCATGCAATGTGAGATTGGCATTCAATGAGCTCGTCGCAGACACCGTGACCTTCGACGCTCTTGGGGGCCCATACACTATGCAGGTCGAGAAGGAGCGAAAGATAACCCAGATAGGAGGAGATGATTGGGATCGTTTCATCGCCCGCATGCGTCTTACTGGGGGTGAATTGATCAGCTTCTCCTTCAGAAGAGATAGGCCCAGGATTTCTGTTATCTATCTAAATTTCATTCCAGATAGTGAGGATGAAGTTCACGAGGACGAAGATGGTGCTGATTCAGATGATGATGAGAACCCACTTGTTGAATACCTGTATGCCCAAGGAATCAGCCTGGGCGACGAGGAAATCGGCAACCTCTAGGACATGCTTCCGCTACGTGAAGACTACCTAGGGAAGCCATTCGTGACCCGCCTCACAAGGACGAATGTTAAACGGCATATCATGGTATGTTACTTAGTGTGGTAATTACATGATATGCATGCTTAGTTAGTGTAGTACTTCATATGATATGCATGTTGTAGTACTGTGATAAGAGGCCAAGTTTAGAATTCATTTAGTGAAGAATTTTATGACATGCATGTAGTGTAGTAATATGCGATGATATGCTTAGTGTACGGAGTAATCTAATGATATGCCTAATTACTGTAGTAATTTGATGCTTGGCGTATAGTGTAGTGATGTGATGATATATATGCTCAGTGTTGAATCCAATGATATATGTGTCTTGAAGTGTATGCTTTGTTGATAATTGCACGTGACATGATCATATATCATGTCAACTGTTTTCAGAAATTACCTAAGAGGTTACTTGATAGCTGTGGCATCGACCCGGGCGAAGAAGGCTTGGCTGCTGAACTACGTCTTACCAGAACGGGCTCCATCACCAGCTGTGCCTATGCAGTGGACACGGACAGTCGCACTGTCTTGAGCAGGGCAGGGTGGAAGAAGTTCCTTCGTGCCAAGAATCTTCGGGTAGGACAGGCCATCCTACTCACTGTTGCGAACACCCATCGCCATGACTTGAGGATGATGATCACCATCCACCTCATTTAGAACTGGGGTGGGCCATGTATCAATGTGAAATGAACTTGTTATGTCAGCTCTTGTTTGCGAGTACTTGTCGTGTATTACCGTACCTATATCTACTCATATCTAGGTACTATTGCTTGTGATGGATTGCAACTATTATTAACTGGTACCTAATGCTCTACTAGCTATGATTATTCCACTGTGTGATGTTTTATATGCTGTAGTGTGACACGGTAACTGTTATATATGGTAGAGGCTGGTCTCTAAGACCTTGTACAATGCAAGGTGCTTAGGGATGTGCTTCTACTGTGTGATGTTTTGTACGTGCCAGGTTGTAGTATGAAATGCTAACTGTTCTATATGGTAGTGGCTGGTCTCTAATTGGACCGACATGTTGAACTATAGTATCAATGGTAGAGGCGTTTCATTGTGCGCCACATCTAACAGTTCACATAATTAATTATCCAAAGATTAAGGTATGAAACCCTTGGTCCTACATAGCAACATTTCGTTCCAAAAATTAAGGTACTTCCACATTCAAACTAACTAATACTAAAAATTCGAAGGAACTACTTAATACATTAACAACACATAGGGAAGTAGCCCTGGTCCAACGGCTTGATAAATGACGAACAAAAACTGAAAGAAGAAGGATCAGCCAGTAGCAGCACCATCAGCCTCCCAGCCTCACAACTTCAGCCAGCCTGGTGAACTCCAGGTTTTTTTCCTGCAAAACACACATGTGATGTTGGAGGCAAGAAAATAAATATGCCAGGGGTCTTTTCATGGCATCTAATCGCACGGAATGCTAGTACAAATGATGGAGAATAGAACATCCAACATGAGCAAATTCATAGGAGTTCTAGATCCATGGATACCATCAAGAAAAAATGCTCAGTTTTAATTCAGACACAAGACTTGGTGAAAACGTGCATATCAGCAACATTGATATGTCATCTTTGCAAGCTTGGGTCAGTGACTTGTCTTGTGTTTCATGGCATGACAATAATTTTAACAATAAATAGACATGAAATTGACCCAAACTCATGTACAAAGTTATGCCATATGATGCATGGATTGATTCACACATAAATGACAAAATGCCAACTTTGTATAGAATTTGCAGTACTGAAATATTTCAGTGTGTACTGAAACTGCAGTACTGAAATAATTCAGTGTGCATCGGTGTGTACTGAAATTGTAGTAACGAAATATTTTAGTGCCTACCGGTGTGTACCGAAATATTTCAGTGTCTACCACTACAACATTACAAATTTTGCCTAGGGCAGTACCGAAATATTTCAGTGCCTACCGGTGTGTACCAAAATATTTCAGTGTCCACCACTACAACATTACAAATTTTGCCTAGGGCAGTTCCGAAATATTTCAGTGCCTAACGGTGTGTACCGAAATATTTCAGTGTCTACCACTAGAACATTACTAATTTTTCCTAGGGTTCATATGATGCCTAGGGTTCACATACATCATAATCCATCCTCCAAATCCATGTACTCAAATATTCATGCAATTCATTGAGATTAAAATGCCATCTAGCATTCCCTCTCTAAGCTATTGCGATCAGTATCACCATGATGTAAGCACGAGCAGTAGGAAGATGAGGATTGGGGAAGCTTACTCTAAACATAGCTACCGCCGCCGTTCAGACGAGGAGAGCGGCGAGGGAAGTGTGGAGAACGGCGGGGAAGCGAGGTCGCGACCACTGTCCTCCTCATCTTGCGCTTCGGAGTCTCCGGTGACTTGGTTGGAGGCTGCACAATCTGCGACAGCACCTCGTGCACGGTGGGTTCCTGATCCAGTGGATGCTCTACCCTGGATCTGAACGCCCACCACCTCCGCCTGGTCCACTCGCTGGACGAATTGGCCTGCTCCATCGTGCAGAGGAGGATCTCGATCTTGTCAATCGGTTGTGCGGGCGGGGGGCAAAGCTTTGCCCTCTCCTTCTTCGTCATATTCTTGAGAGTGGCCATTGCCGTCCAGTTCATCTGCCTTGTGTTGTCAAACCAAGAACGGATCTCCCTCAACCTGGCCAACTTGACCTGGTCGCCACCGGCGATCTGCATGAAGTCGGTGTTCTCGTCGCCGGCCATCAGCTCGATCTGCCGTGTAAGAGGGGGTGGGGGTGGGTGGGGGGTTGCCTGAGTGGAGCGAAGTTGTAGCGGCAAGAAGGAGGAGATGACTGAGGTGGACTTGGAGGAGAGGGAGGAGATGGCCGCCGATGAGTAATTGTGGAATGTGAATCACCATGGCGGCGGTTATGCATTCGACGAGAGGGGCGGCGCGTGCAAATTTTCCTAGGACTAAACTGCCCCTAGATTAAAACGCGTCCCCACCTTGTCACGACTACTGGCCCCACTCGTTTTAGTACTTTCGCGTACTTTCATCAGAGTACTACTCAGTACTTCGTATTTGTCTGCCGTTAGATCGACATCAACGAACGGTTCTAAAAAAGCCCAACCACTCTAAAACTTATAATAGTTATATCCCCAACAGTTACCTATACATCCTTTCTGAAAATAGTGCACTTTCTGGTAATGCATGTCTCTTTTGTCGCAGCAAAGCACTTATATGGATGATGACATGTTTGGTATTGAACCGCTCGAGCTACATTTTACATTGGATGATAACAAGGAGATGTCATGCTCAGTTAAGCTAACCAACAGGACAACGTCCTGTTTTGCCTACAACATTGAAAGGCCAAGCCAGCAGTACACGACACGGCCAGGGAAAGGCATTGTGCCACCAGGATGCGACGAGTATCTTGTTCAAATAATAGTGCAGCGACAGGATAGGGCACTACAAGCTACACAGAATGGTGACAAGTTCATCATCCAGAGCACAAAAGTGAGCAATCTTAGAGATGAGGATATCACTGAACATATATTCCATGAAGAGGCCGGTAAAATGGTTGATGAGGTGAATTTGATGGTTGAATATGAGCCTATTAGTGGACGAGACCCCAGTGTGCCAGTCGAGGCAGTCTCCCCCATGGTGAGCTTCATCAAATAATCTCAACGTACATAGCACCCTTACTGAAATAATTTTATTATTAAATATTACTACTTCGTTGTTTATTGTGCAAGGACATCAATTCCAGCATCTATAAAGATGGCGTGCAAGGACAATGTAACAAACAACTAGATCGCCGTAATTTCCACCCACCAGAAGAATTTTCACAGAGTCAACCAACGAACATGACTTACCTACTGAGAGTCAGCGACCGAGCCATGGATGTCACAAGGGGGGCCATGGGCAGCCTACTCCACAAGCTGGGCGAGCTTAACAAGGAGGACTTCAATCTGGAGGCAAGCATCAAAAAAGATGTCCAGTCACTCTCGGAAGAGCTGGTGATGATGCAGCTCGTACTCCGCAAGGTGTCTGACGTGCAGCAGGGCAACCTCGATGACCTGGTCAAGCATTGGGCCAGTAATGTCAGGGAGATGTCATATGACCTAGAGGATTTCGTTGACGGCTTCTTGGTGCAAAGCCAGCCTGAATCTAGTACAAGTGGCTTTAGGGAACTCACACACGAGATATGCTTCCACTTAGAGAAGGGCAAGAGTCACCATACCATAGGCAGCTTGATCAAAGACAAAAGCAAACAAGTAAAAGATGCGGCCAAAAAGTGTAGAGTATAAGGTCGACAATGTGGTACCTAATGCATCTGCCAAAGCTGCCATTGATGAACTTCGGATTTTGGCTATGTATGAAGATAAAGAACAGCTCGTTGGCATCAATAGGCCAAGAGATGAGCTAATAAGGCTATTTGAGGAGGATGGCGATGTATCAAAGGAAAATCTCAAGATAGTCTCCATTGTTGGATTGGGAGGATTGGGCAAGACCACACTTGCCAAGGCAGTATATGACAAGCTTAAAGCCCAATACCATCTTAAAACTTTTGTTTCGGTTGGTCAGAATCCTGATGTGAAGAAAGTTTTGGGAAATATCCTCCGTAAACTAGTAAGGAATTTCAATGTGGAGAACTTGGATGCGGAGGATCTCATCGAGGCACTCCAAGAATCGCTCGAGGATAAGAGGTGCACAATCCCTCGCCCCCCCCCCCCCCCCGGGGGCACACACATCAACCCATGGTCAGTACATAAGCAAACTACATTAATTAAAGAACTCAAATTCAATATTTTCTTGATTACTTCGCATGCGCTTCTACTTTGTCCTAATTTGCATGCATATATGGTTGTGCCAGCCACTAATCCTACTAAATTTACTAAGATTCGCTACTCCTTTGTTTCTTAACCGTGTGGCACATTTTTGCAGATACTTCATAGTAATTGATGATATATGGGATTCTACAGCATGGGGTCGTATTGCTTATGCTTTTCCAAGAAACAGTTGTGGCAGTAGAGTGATAACAACAACAAGGATTGAACGTGTTGCTCGTGACTGTTGCAAAGTTGAATGCAAAAATGTTTATAGGATGAAACCACTCGGTGAAGTAGACTCAAGAACACTATTTTTTAGAAGAACATTTGGTTCTGAAAAAGATTGCCCCGATACACATAGAAAAGAAGAGATTTTAGTTGATATTCTAAAAAAATGTGGTGGTATGCCACTTGCTATTAATAGTATTGCAAGCCTTCTAGCTGATGAGCCAGGGTCAACCTGGGAGTATGTATGGAAATCCTTGGGTGCTCTGACTGAAGGAGATAATCTTGAAAACATGAAGCAAATATTGGATCTTAGCTACATACATCTTCCTGATCATCTGAAGGCATGTCTACTTTATATTTGTATGTATCCAGAGGATCGCGAGATAGACAAAACTGAATTGTTGAGGAAATGGGTAGCCGAAGGTTTCGTGCACGTGAGTACAAATGGTCTTCTGGATGCAGTGGATGTTGCAGAAAAGTACTTCAAAGAGCTCATCAGCATGTGTATGATCCAGCCTTGGAGGATAAGCTACAACAATGAAGTGTTGTCTTGCAGAGTACATGATATAATTCTTGACATGATGAGATCCAAGTCAAGTAAAGAGAATTTTATTCATGTGATTGATGGTTCTAAGGTTGAGACGGGGGAGATCTGCCGAGTCTCAGTCCACTACAATGATAAAAAGGATACAACAATTTTGGAAACAATCAACAAAGGGTCACTATCACATGTTCGGTCAATCTTACTTTGCCGGAGCTCACTTTTGCCTTATTTTCTGGATTTCAAGTATGTCAGAGTGCTACACCTTGAACATAAGTATTCTTTGAACAACTACCTGGACCACACTGGTATCAGTGGGCTGTTCCTTCTAAGGTATTTAAAGGTTAGTTGTGATATTTTTTCTAGATGTGAGTTGAAGCTACCTAATAAAATTGAGGAGCTACAGCAATTGGAGACAATAGATATATGTGTAGGTAAACTGAGAGAATATCCATCAGATATTGTTAGTTTGCCCCAGTTGTCGCATCTCAGTTCGATGGGAACAATGCTGCCTGACGGGATCGACAGGTTGAAATCCTTGTGCACCCTACAAGGTGTAGATATGTTTAAAAGCTCGGTAGAGAATATCAAGGGGCTCAGCAAGCTGACCAACTTGAGGGAACTTGGGATCTCTTGGAATGGGAGTAGTGAATGGGTGGAAGAGAGCTGTTAGAATAAATCCGAGGCATACTGTCGATCATCCGAGGACCAAGCAATCACACGAGCACGACACCGAGATTTGTTAACGAGGTTCACCGATATGGCTACATCCCCGGGGCCTGACTATGGGCGCTCCTCCCCATGATACCGCTACAATACCGCACCCGGTCGCCCTGGACACCGGCACATGCCGCCGGCTTCCCCTACGTTCCGGTGCTATTATGTTGGCATAGGTTACATTGTGTGTCTACCCCCGCTATATAAGAGAGGCCTAGGATACAAGTGTCCTACTAGGACACGACTCCACATCCTATGTAAACACGGTACAACTACAAGTCCAACTGTAACCTACCTTATACACTATATTCGACACAACTCTAACAAACTCCACCTTGGCGAATATTCTCCACCACCTTGAGTTCGTCCATGCGTCAAACTTCCATGTACATTGGACTTGAGTTTATACACCGTAGCCCCTCAATCCAGCTGCATCTTTGACATGACTCCATGGTAGATGATCAGTCCACCCCGCGTCCCGTCGACTTCAAGCTCACATGCGTATGCCATCTTGAATGAACCCCACGCCATAGTCTTGTCAAAGCCACACAAGCCCTCGGGGCCTGCGCCACGTGTTTCCACGCCCAGAAGTCGGTCACCATCGGCATCACGCTCCTATGTCGTCGTCGCCGATTCCACCACCGTCATCTGTACCAACCGACTTGCATCGATCCCGTCAGACTGTCCAGTCCGACCCAACCAAACTCGTTCGACTGTACGACACACTCGAGGCTCCCAAATCGTCTTTCGCGAATTTCCATCCATCACATATAATTCCTTCTTAGCTGACATGACTTCCTGCAACGCCTTCAAGCATCTCTGTCATGCCAATAAATTTTCATCCTTGTCTGCCATAACCCAAGGTTTTCAGTTCCGTTGAACTTCTCCACCTCAAACCCGGTATCCGTTGGCGCCATAGTTCTTTGTACGGCTGACCCTGCGAAAAATTATCCCAGCTTTGCACGTGATGCCCAAGTACACAAACAGAACAGAACATGGTATGCTTCTATGTACTAGTTGCAATTCAACCAGGCCTTCACGTGACGTGCTCTTGGCTCAATCCCGATGCTATAGTTGCTTTGCCTTGTCAATTCCTCCTGCTAAATCCGATGGATGCCAACACGATGGATTTTTCCATCGCCAAATTGATCTGCCTACCTCCGTCCGCGTCGCACATGTGGACTGCACTTCTGGTCTAAAACAAACCTCACGTAGCTACCCAAACGTGTCTTCAGATCAACAGCATGGGCCTCACGCGCCACGTCTGGCCCGCTGCTCCTTCTTGTCTCCAATCCACGGTAGCAAGCCGCACAGGCATAGCCAGCCTGCCCACAAGCCGCCGCCCCACGCGTCTTATGCTGAGCCGCGTGTATCGCTGCGGCTGTCCACAGCTGCTGCAACTCGCCGAGATCAATCTGTCACCGTTGTAACCACCCGCGCTGATTCCGATTATTGCTGAAGATTACAACGCGAACAACTCTTCTTTAGATCACAACTCGCCGACGTCCTTCATCCGTATTATGATCGCATCATGCAGATTCCGGTCGGTGTTCTTCCTCCTCCAAATCAACATCCATAGCCTCCGAACAACCTAAATCCGAGGCATACTGTCGATCATCCGAGGACCAAGCAATCACACGAGCACGACACCGAGATTTGTTAACGAGGTTCACCGATATGGCTACATCCCCGAGGCCTGACTATGGGCGCTCCTCCCCATGATATCGCTATAATACCGCACCCGGTCGCCCTGGACACCGGCACATGCCGCCGGCTTCCCCTGCGTTCCGGTGCTATTATGTTGGCATAGGTTACATTGTGTGTCTACCCCCGCTATATAAGAGAGGCCTAGGATACAAGTGTCCTACTAGGACACAACTCCACATCCTATGTAAACACGGTACAACTACAAGTCCAACTGTAACCTACCTTATACACTATATTCGACACAACTCTAACAAACTCCACCTTGGCGAATATTCTCCACCACCTTGAGTTCGTCCATGCGTCAAACTTCCATGTACATTGGACTTGAGTTTATACACCGTAGCCCCTCAATCCAGCTCCATCTTTGACATGACTCCATGGTAGATGATCAGTCCACCCCGCGTCCCGTCGACTTCAAGCTCACATGCGTATGCCATCTTGAATGAACCCCACGCCATAGTCTTGTCAAAGCCACACAAGCCCTCGGGGCCTGCGCCACGTGTTTCCACGCCCAGAAGTCGGTCACCATCGGCATCACGCTCCTATGTCGTCGTCGCCGATTCCACCACCGTCATCTGTACCAACCGACTTGCATCGATCCCGTCAGACTGTCCAGTCCGACCCAACCAAACTCGTTCGACTGTACGACACACTCGAGGCTCCCAAATCGTCTTCCGCGAATTTCCATCCATCACATATAATTCCATCTTAGCTGACATGACTTCCTGCAACGCCTTCAAGCATCTCTGTCATGCCAATAAATTTTCATCCTTGTCTGCCATAACCCAAGGTTTTCAGTTTCGTTGAACTTCTCCACCTCAAACCCGGTATCCGTTGGCGCCATAGTTCTTTGTACGGCTGACCCTGCGAAAAATTATCCCAGCTTTGCACGTGATGCCCAAGTACACAAACAGAACAGAACATGGTATGCTTCTATGTACTAGTTGCAATTCAACCAGGCCTTCACGTGACGTGCTCTTGGCTCAATCCCGATGCTATAGTTGCTTTGCCTTGTCAATTCCTCCTGCTAAATCCGATGGATGCCAACACGATGGATTTTTCCATCACCAAATTGATCTGCCTACCTCCGTCCGCGTCGCACACGTGGACTGCACTTCTGGTCTAAAACAAACCTCACGTAGCTACCCAAACGTGTCTTCAGATCAACAGCATGGGCCTCACGCGCCACGTCTGGCCCGCTGCTCCTTCTCGTCTCCAATCCACGGTAGCAAGCCGCACAGGCATAGCGAGCCTGCCCACAAGCCGCCGCCCCACGCGTCTTATGCTGAGCCGCGTGTATCGCTGCGGCTGTCCACAGCTGCTGCAACTCGCCGAGATCAATCTGTCACCGTTGTAACCACCTGCGCCGATTCCGATTACTGCTGAAGATTACAACGCGAACAACTCTGCTTTAGATCACAACTCGCCGACGTCCTTCATCCGTATTATGATCGCATCATGCAGATTCCGGTCGGTGTTCTTCCTCCTCCAAATCAACATCCATAGCCTCCGAACAACCTAAATCCGAGGCATACTGTCGATCATCCGAGGACCAAGCAATCACACGAGCACGACACCGAGATTTGTTAACGAGGTTCACCGATATGGCTACATCCCCGAGGCCTGACTATGGGCGCTCCTCCCCATGATACCGCTATAATACCGCACCCGGTCGCCCTGGACACTGGCACATGCCGCCGGCTTCCCCTGCGTTCTGGTGCTATTATGTTGGCATAGGTTACATTGTGTGTCTACCCCCGCTATATAAGAGAGGCCTAGGATACAAGTGTCCTACTAGGACACGACTCCACATCCTATGTAAACACGGTACAACTACAAGTCCAACTGTAACCTACCTTATACACTATATTCGACACAACTCTAACAAACTCCACCTTGGCGAATATTCTCCACCACGTTGAGTTCGTCCATGCGTCAAACTTCCATGTACATTGGACTTGAGTTTATTCCATGAGCACCGCTGCTACTCCAAAGACTCCATATGACTCCACCTGCAACTTGTAGTCCCTTCTATTCTTGACCACAGTCAACACTCGAGCAAAATTAAGTTCCTTGTTACTCTAGTCCGTGCTCCCAACTTCCAGAGTATCCGTCAACGCCATCACACACCGATCACTGACCTGCGTGAAAGTGAACACCTCACATATTGGGTGTCACACGTAAGAGTTACCTGAAATCAACATCAGCGCTCCTTTCTTGACCGCCTGTCTGAAACTTGAAAGAATTTCACCGCTGCTTGTAGTCATCCCAAGTCAAATTCGCAGTTGTCTCACCACATGTATGACCACCAGAGCCCTGGCCCGTCTCCATGTCCCGTGCATACCGCACGCCTCGCCGCTATTACTGCGTCGAGCCTCCGCTGTCCCGGTCGAGTCTCAAGGGTCGCGAAACCACACCACTCAACCCCCACTGCAGAGTACCACCGATCATCACCGACCGATGACGGGTTTCACGCTTCCATCAGACCACTGGGCTCTAGTCGGAATTATGTGTCCCTCGCTTTTCCCGCTGAATAGGCTTCGACTCTCTGTGCACTTACACCGTAGCCCCTCAATCCAGCTCCATCTTTGACATGACTCCATGGTAGATGATCAGTCCACCCCGCGTCCCGTCGACTTCAAGCTCACATGCGTATGCCATCTTGAATCAACCCCACGCCATAGTCTTGTCAAAGACACCCAAGCCCTCGGGGCCTGCGCCACGTGTTTCCACGCCCAGAAGTCGGTCACCATCGGCATCACGCTCCTATGTCGTCGTCGCCGATTCCACCACCGTCATCTGTACCAACCGACTTGCGTCGATCCCGTCAGACTGTCCAGTCCGACCCAACCAAACTCGTTCGACTGTACGACACACTCGAGGCTCCCAAATCGTCTTCCGCGAATTTCCATCCATCACATATAATTCCATCTTAGCTGACATGACTTCCTGCAACGCCTTCAAGCATCTCTGTCATGCCAATAAATTTTCATCCTTGTCTGCCATAACCCAAGGTTTTCAGTTTCGTTGAACTTCTCCACCTCAAACCCGGTATCCGTTGGCGCCATAGTTCTTTGTACGGCTGACCCTGCGAAAAATTATCCCAGCTTTGCACGTGATGCCCAAGTACACAAACAGAACAGAACATGGTATGCTTCTATGTACTAGTTGCAATTCAACCAGGCCTTCACGTGACGTGCTCTTGGCTCAATCCCGATGCTACAGTTGCTTTGCCTTGTCAATTCCTCCTGCTAAATCCGATGGATGCCAACACGATGGATTTTTCCATCACCAAATTGATCTGCCTACCTCCGTCCGCGTCGCACACGTGGACTGCACTTCTGGTCTAAAACAAACCTCACGTAGCTACCCAAACGTGTCTTCAGATCAACAGCATGGGCCTCACGCGCCACGTCTGGCCCGCTGCTCCTTCTCGTCTCCAATCCACGGTAGCAAGCCGCACAGGCATAGCGAGCCTGCCCACAAGCCGCCGCCCCACGCGTCTTATGCTGAGCCGCGTGTATCGCTGCGGCTGTCCACAGCTGCTGCAACTCGCCGAGATCAATCTGTCACCGTTGTAACCACCTGCGCCGATTCCGATTACTGCTGAAGATTACAACGCGAACAACTCTGCTTTAGATCACAACTCGCCGACGTCCTTCATCCGTATTATGATCGCATCATGCAGATTCCGGTCGGTGTTCTTCCTCCTCCAAATCAACATCCATAGCCTCCGAACAACCTAAATCCGAGGCATACTGTCGATCATCCGAGGACCAAGCAATCACACGAGCACGACACCGAGATTTGTTAACGAGGTTCACCGATATGGCTACATCCCCGAGGCCTGACTATGGGCGCTCCTCCCCATGATACCGCTATAATACCGCACCCGGTCGCCCTGGACACCGGCACATGCCGCCGGCTTCCCCTGCGTTCTGGTGCTATTATGTTGGCATAGGTTACATTGTGTGTCTACCCCCGCTATATAAGAGAGGCCTAGGATACAAGTGTCCTACTAGGACACGACTCCACATCCTATGTAAACACGGTACAACTACAAGTCCAACTGTAACCTACCTTATACACTATATTCGACACAACTCTAACAAACTCCACCTTGGCGAATATTCTCCACCACGTTGAGTTCGTCCATGCGTCAAACTTCCATGTACATTGGACTTGAGTTTATTCCATGAGCACCGCTGCTACTCCAAAGACTCCATATGACTCCACCTGCAACTTGTAGTCCCTTCTATTCTTGACCACAGTCAACACTCGAGCAAAATTAAGTTCCTTGTTACTCTAGTCCGTGCTCCCAACTTCCAGAGTATCCGTCAACGCCATCACACACCGATCACTGACCTGCGTGAAAGTGAACACCTCACATATTGGGTGTCACACGTAAGAGTTACCTGAAATCAACATCAGCGCTCCTTTCTTGACCGCCTGTCTGAAACTTGAAAAAGAATTTCACCGCTGCTTGTAGTCATCCCAAGTCAAATTCGCAGTTGTCTCACCACATGTATGACCACCAGAGCCCTGGCCCGTCTCCATGTCCCGTGCATACCGCACGCCTCGCCGCTATTACTGCGTCGAGCCTCCGCTGTCCCGGTCGAGTCTCAAGGGTCGCGAAACCACACCACTCAACCCCCACTGCAGAGTACCACCGATCATCACCGACCGATGACGGGTTTCACGCTTCCATCAGACCACTGGGCTCTAGTCCGAATTATGTGTCCCTCGCTTTTCCCGCTGAATAGGCTTCGACTCTCTGTGCACTTACACCGTAGCCCCTCAATCCAGCTCCATCTTTGACATGACTCCATGGTAGATGATCAGTCCACCCCGCGTCCCGTCGACTTCAAGCTCACATGCGTATGCCATCTTGAATCAACCCCACGCCATAGTCTTGTCAAAGCCACCCAAGCCCTCGGGGCCTGCGCCACGTGTTTCCACGCCTAGAAGTCGGTCACCATCGGCATCACGCTCCTATGTCGTCGTCGCCGATTCCACCACCGTCATCTGTACCAACCGACTTGCATCGATCCCGTCAGACTGTCCAGTCCGACCCAACCAAACTCGTTCGACTGTACGACACACTCGAGGCTCCCAAATCGTCTTCCGCGAATTTCCATCCATCACATATAATTCCATCTTAGCTGACATGACTTCCTGCAACGCCTTCAAGCATCTCTGTCATGCCAATAAATTTTCATCCTTGTCTGCCATAACCCAAGGTTTTCAGTTTCGTTGAACTTCTCCACCTCAAACCCGGTATCCGTTGGCGCCATAGTTCTTTGTACGGCTGACCCTGCGAAAAATTATCCCAGCTTTGCACGTGATGCCCAAGTACACAAACAGAACAGAACATGGTATGCTTCTATGTACTAGTTGCAATTCAACCAGGCCTTCACGTGACGTGCTCTTGGCTCAATCCCGATGCTACAGTTGCTTTGCCTTGTCAATTCCTCCTGCTAAATCCGATGGATGCCAACACGATGGATTTTTCCATCACCAAATTGATCTGCCTACCTCCGTCCGCGTCGCACACGTGGACTGCACTTCTGGTCTAAAACAAACCTCACGTAGCTACCCAAACGTGTCTTCAGATCAACAGCATGGGCCTCACGCGCCACGTCTGGCCCGCTGCTCCTTCTCGTCTCCAATCCACGGTAGCAAGCCGCACAGGCATAGCGAGCCTGCCCACAAGCCGCCGCCCCACGCGTCTTATGCTGAGCCGCGTGTATCGCTGCGGCTGTCCACAGCTGCTGCAACTCGCCGAGATCAATCTGTCACCGTTGTAACCACCTGCGCCGATTCCGATTACTGCTGAAGATTACAACGCGAACAACTCTGCTTTAGATCACAACTCGCCGACGTCCTTCATCCGTATTATGATCGCATCATGCAGATTCCGGTCGGTGTTCTTCCTCCTCCAAATCAACATCCATAGCCTCCGAACAACCTAAATCCGAGGCATACTGTCGATCATCCGAGGACCAAGCAATCACACGAGCACGACACCGAGATTTGTTAACGAGGTTCACCGATATGGCTACATCCCCGGGGCCTGACTATGGGCGCTCCTCCCCATGATACCGCTATAATACCGCACCCGGTCGCCCTGGACACCGGCACATGCCGCCGGCTTCCCCTGCGTTCCGGTGCTATTATGTTGGCATAGGTTACATTGTGTGTCTACCCCCGCTATATAAGAGAGGCCTAGGATACAAGTGTCCTACTAGGACACGACTCCACATCCTATGTAAACACGGTACAACTACAAGTCCAACTGTAACCTACCTTATACACTATATTCGACACAACTCTAACAAACTCCACCTTGGCGAATATTCTCCACCACCTTGAGTTCGTCCATGCGTCAAACTTCCATGTACATTGGACTTGAGTTTATTCCATGAGCACCGCTGCTACTCCAAAGACTCCATATGACTCCACCTGCAACTTGTAGTCCCTTCTATTCTTGACCACAGTCAACACTCGAGCAAAATTAAGTTCCTTGTTACTCTAGTCCGTGCTCCCAACTTCCAGAGTATCCGTCAACGCCATCACACACCGATCACTGACCTGCGTGAAAGTGAACAACTCACATATTGGGTGTCACACGTAAGAGTTACCTGAAATCAACATCAGCGCTCCTTTCTTGACCGCCTGTCTGAAACTTGAAAGAATTTCACCGTTGCTTGTAGTCATCCCAAGTCAAATTCGCAGTTGTCTCACCACATGTATGACCACCAGAGCCCTGGCCCGTCTCCATGTCCCGTGCATACCGCACGCCTCGCCGCTATTACTGCGTCGAGCCTCCGCTGTCCCGGTCGAGTCTCAAGGGTCGCGAAACCACACCACTCAACCCCCACTGCAGAGTACCACCGATCATCACCGACCGATGACGGGTTTCACGCTTCCATCAGACCACTGGGCTCTAGTCCGAATTATGTGTCCCTCGCTTTTCCCGCTGAATAGGCTTCGACTCTCTGTGCACTTACACCGTAGCCCCTCAATCCAGCTCCATCTTTGACATGACTCCATGGTAGATGATCAGTCCACCCCGCGTCCCGTCGACTTCAAGCTCACATGCGTATGCCATCTTGAATCAACCCCACGCCATAGTCTTGTCAAAGCCACCCAAGCCCTCGGGGCCTGCGCCACGTGTTTCCACGCCCAGAAGTCGGTCACCATCGGCATCACGCTCCTATGTCGTCGTCGCCGATTCCACCACCGTCATCTGTACCAACCGACTTGCATCGATCCCGTCAGACTGTCCAGTCCGACCCAACCAAACTCGTTCGACTGTACGACACACTCGAGGCTCCCAAATCGTCTTCCGCGAATTTCCATCCATCACATATAATTCCATCTTAGCTGACATGACTTCCTGCAACGCCTTCAAGCATCTCTGTCATGCCAATAAATTTTCATCCTTGTCTGCCATAACCCAAGGTTTTCAGTTTCGTTGAACTTCTCCACCTCAAACCCGGTATCCGTTGGCGCCATAGTTCTTTGTACGGCTGACCCTGCGAAAAATTATCCCAGCTTTGCACGTGATGCCCAAGTACACAAACAGAACAGAACATGGTATGCTTCTATGTACTAGTTGCAATTCAACCAGGCCTTTACGTGACGTGCTCTTGGCTCAATCCCGATGCTACAGTTGCTTTGCCTTGTCAATTCCTCCTGCTAAATCCGATGGATGCCAACACGATGGATTTTTCCATCACCAAATTGATCTGCCTACCTCCGTCCGCGTCGCACACGTGGACTGCACTTCTGGTCTAAAACAAACCTCACGTAGCTACCCAAACGTGTCTTCAGATCAACAGCATGGGCCTCACGCGCCACGTCTGGCCCGCTGCTCCTTCTCGTCTCCAATCCACGGTAGCAAGCCGCACAGGCATAGCGAGCCTGCCCACAAGCCGCCGCCCCACGCGTCTTATGCTGAGCCGCGTGTATCGCTGCGGCTGTCCACAGCTGCTGCAACTCGCCGAGATCAATCTGTCACCGTTGTAACCACCTGCGCCGATTCCGATTACTGCTGAAGATTACAACGCGAACAACTCTGCTTTAGATCACAACTCGCCGACGTCCTTCATCCGTATTATGATCGCATCATGCAGATTCCGGTCGGTGTTCTTCCTCCTCCAAATCAACATCCATAGCCTCCGAACAACCTAAATCCGAGGCATACTGTCGATCATCCGAGGACCAAGCAATCACACGAGCACGACACCGAGATTTGTTAACGAGGTTCACCGATATGGCTACATCCCCGGGGCCTGACTATGGGCGCTCCTCCCCATGATACCGCTATAATACCGCACCCGGTCGCCCTGGACACCGGCACATGCCGCCGGCTTCCCCTGCGTTCCGGTGCTATTATGTTGGCATAGGTTACATTGTGTGTCTACCCCCGCTATATAAGAGAGGCCTAGGATACAAGTGTCCTACTAGGACACGACTCCACATCCTATGTAAACACGGTACAACTACAAGTCCAACTGTAACCTACCTTATACACTATATTCGACACAACTCTAACAAACTCCACCTTGGCGAATATTCTCCACCACCTTGAGTTCGTCCATGCGTCAAACTTCCATGTACATTGGACTTGAGTTTATTCCATGAGCACCGCTGCTACTCCAAAGACTCCATATGACTCCACCTGCAACTTGTAGTCCCTTCTATTCTTGACCACAGTCAACACTCGAGCAAAATTAAGTTCCTTGTTACTCTAGTCCGTGCTCCCAACTTCCAGAGTATCCGTCAACGCCATCACACACCGATCACTGACCTGCGTGAAAGTGAACACCTCACATATTGGGTGTCACACGTAAGAGTTACCTGAAATCAACATCAGCGCTCCTTTCTTGACCGCCTGTCTGAAACTTGAAAGAATTTCACCGCTGCTTGTAGTCATCCCAAGTCAAATTCGCAGTTGTCTCACCACATGTATGACCACCAGAGCCCTGGCCCGTCTCCATGTCCCGTGCATACCGCACGCCTCGCCGCTATTACTGCGTCGAGCCTCCGCTGTCCCGGTCGAGTCTCAAGGGTCGCGAAACCACACCACTCAACCCCCACTGCAGAGTACCACCGATCATCACCGACCGATGACGGGTTTCACGCTTCCATCAGACCACTGGGCTCTAGTCCGAATTATGTGTCCCTCGCTTTTCCCGCTGAATAGGCTTCGACTCTCTGTGCACTTACACCGTAGCCCCTCAATCCAGCTCCATCTTTGACATGACTCCATGGTAGATGATCAGTCCACCCCGCGTCCCGTCGACTTCAAGCTCACATGCGTATGCCATCTTGAATCAACCCCACGCCATAGTCTTGTCAAAGCCACCCAAGCCCTCGGGGCCTGCGCCACGTGTTTCCACGCCCAGAAGTCGGTCACCATCGGCATCACGCTCCTATGTCGTCGTCGCCGATTCCACCACCGTCATCTGTACCAACCGACTTGCGTCGATCCCGTCAGACTGTCCAGTCCGACCCAACCAAACTCGTTCGACTGTACGACACACTCGAGGCTCCCAAATCGTCTTCCGCGAATTTCCATCCATCACATATAATTCCATCTTAGCTGACATGACTTCCTGCAACGCCTTCAAGCATCTCTGTCATGCCAATAAATTTTCATCCTTGTCTGCCATAACCCAAGGTTTTCAGTTCGGTTGAACTTCTCCACCTCAAACCCGGTACCCGTTGGCGCCCTAGTTCTTTGTACGTCTGACCCTGCGAAAAATTATCCCAGCTTTGCACGTGATGCCCAAGTACACAAACGGAACAGAACATGGTATGCTTCTATGTACTAGTTGCAATTCAACCAAGCCTTCACGTGACGTGCTCTTGGCTCAATCCCGATGCTACAGTTGCTTTGCCTTGTCAATTCCTCCTGCTAAATCCGATGGATGCCAACACGATGGATTTTTCCATCGCCAAATTGATCTGCCTACCTCCGTCCGCGTCGCACACGTGGACTGCACTTCTGGTCTAAAACAAACCTCACGTAGCTACCCAAACGTGTCTTCAGATCAACAGCATGGGCCTCACGCGCCACGTCTGGCCCGCTGCTCCTTCTCGTCTCCAATCCACGGTAGCAAGCCGCACAGGCATAGCCAGCCTGCCCACAAGCCGCCGCCCCACGCGTCTTATGCTGAGCCGAGTGTATCGCTGCGGCTGTCCACAGCTGCTGCAACTCGCCGAGATCAATCTGTCACCGTTGTAACCACCCGCGTCGATTCCGATTACTGCTGAAGATTACAACGCGACCAACTCTGCTTTAGATCACAACTCGCCGACGTCCTTCATCCGTATAATGATCGCATCATGCAGATTCCGGTCGGTGTTCTTCCTCCTCCGAACAACCTAAATCCGAGGCATACTGTCGATCATCCGAGGACCAAGCAATCACACGAGCACGACACCGAGATTTGTTAACGAGGTTCACCGATATGGCTACATCCCCGGGGCCTGACTATGGGCGCTCCTCCCCATGATACCGCTATAATACCGCACCCGGTCGCCCTGGACACCGGCACATGCCGCCGGCTTCCCCTGCGTTCCGGTGCTATTATGTTGGCATAGGTTACATTGTGTGTCTACCCCCGCTATATAAGATAGGCCTAGGATACAAGTGTCCTACTAGGACACGACTCCACATCCTATGTAAACACGGTACAACTACAAGTCCAACTGTAACCTACCTTATACACTATATTCGACACAACTCTAACAAACTCCACCTTGGCGAATATTCTCCACCACCTTGAGTTCGTCCATGCGTCAAACTTCCATGTACATTGGACTTGAGTTTATTCCATGAGCACCGCTGCTACTCCAAAGACTCCATATGACTCCACCTGCAACTTGTAGTCCCTTCTATTCTTGACCACAGTCAACACTCGAGCAAAATTAAGTTCCTTGTTACTCTAGTCCGTGCTCCCAACTTCCAGAGTATCCGTCAACGCCATCACACACCGATCACTGACCTGCGTGAAAGTGAACACCTCACATATTGGGTGTCACACGTAAGAGTTACCTGAAATCAACATCAGCGCTCCTTTCTTGACCGCCTGTCTGAAACTTGAAAGAATTTCACCGCTGCTTGTAGTCATCCCAAGTCAAATTCGCAGTTGTCTCACCACATGTATGACCACCAGAGCCCTGGCCCGTCTCCATGTCCCGTGCATACCGCACGCCTCGCCGCTATTACTGCGTCGAGCCTCCGCTGTCCCGGTCGAGTCTCAAGGGTCGCGAAACCACACCACTCAACCCCCACTGCAGAGTACCACCGATCATCACCGACCGATGACGGGTTTCACGCTTCCATCAGACCACTGGGCTCTAGTCCGAATTATGTGTCCCTCGCTTTTCCCGCTGAATAGGCTTCGACTCTCTATGCACTTACACTGTAGCCCCTCAATCCAGCTCCATCTTTGACATGACTCCATGGTAGATGATCAGTCCACCCCGCGTCCCGTCGACTTCAAGCTCACATGCGTATGCCATCTTGAATCAACCCCACGCCATAGTCTTGTCAAAGCCACACAAGCCCTCGGGGCCTGCGCCACGTGTTTCCACGCCCAGAAGTCGGTCACCATCGGCATCACGCTCCTATGTCGTCGTCGCCGATTCCACCACCGTCATCTGTACCAACCGACTTGCGTCGATCCCGTCAGACTGTCCAGTCCGACCCAACCAAACTCGTTCGACTGTACGACACACTCGAGGCTCCCAAATCGTCTTCTGCGAATTTCCATCCATCACATATAATTCCATCTTAGCTGACATGACTTCCTGCAACGCCTTCAAGCATCTCTGTCATGCCAATAAATTTTCATCCTTGTCTGCCATAACCCAAGGTTTTCAGTTTCGGTTGAACTTCTCCACCTCAAACCCGGTCCGTTGGCGCCTAGTTCTTTGTACGTGACCCTGCGAAAAAATTATCCCAGCTTTGCACGTGATGCCCAAGTACACAAACGGAACAGAACATGGTATGCTTCTATGTACTAGTTGCAATTCAACCAGGCCTTCAGTGACGTGCTCTTGGCTCATCCCGATGCTACAGTTGCTTTGCCTTGTCAATTCCTCCTGCTAAATCCGATGGATGCCAACACGATGGATTTTTCCATCGCCAAATTGATCTGCCTACCTCCGTCCGCGTCGCACACGTGGACTGCACTTCTGGTCTAAAACAAACCTCACGTAGCTACCCAAACGTGTCTTCAGATCACAGCATGGGCCTCACGCGCCACGTCTGGCCCGCTGCTCCTTCTCGTCTCCAATCCACGGTAGCAAGCCGCACAGGCATAGCCAGCCTGCCCACAAGCCGCCGCCCCACGCGTCTTATGCTGAGCGAGTGTATCGCTGCGGCTGTCCACAGCTGCTGCAACTCGCGAGATCAATCTGTCACCGTTGTAACCACCGCGTCGATTCCGATTACTGCTGAAGATTACAACGCGACAACTCTGCTTTAGATCACAACTCGCCGACGTCCTTCATCCGTATTAATGATCGCATCATGCAGATTCCGGTCGGTGTTCTTCCTCCTCCAAATCAACATCCATAGCCTCGAACAACCTAAATCCGAGGCATACTGTCGATCATCGAGGACCAAGCAATCAACGCGCACGACACCGAGATTTGTTAACGAGGTTCACCGATATGGCTACATCCCCGGGCCTGACTATGGGCGCTCCTCCCCATGATACCGCTATAATACCGCACCTCGCCCTGGACACCGGGCACATGCGCCGGCTTCCCCTGCGTTCCGGTGCTATATGTTGGCATAGGTTACATTGTGTGTCTACCCCCGCTATATAAGAGAGGCCTAGGATACAAGTGTCCTACTAGGACACGACTCCACATCCTATGTAAACACGATACAACTACAAGTCCAACTGTAACCTACCTTGTACACTATATTCGACACAACTCTAACAAACTCCACCTTGGCGAATATTCTCCACCACCTTGAGTTCGTCCATGCGTCAAACTTCCATGTACATTGGACTTGAGTTTATCCATGAGCACCGCTGCTACTCCAAAGACTCCATATGACTCCACCTGCAACTTGTAGTCCCTTCTTTTCTTGACCACAGTCAACACTCGAGCAAAATTAAGTTCCTTGTTACTCTAGTTCGTGCTCCCAACTTCCAGAGTATCCGTCCAACGCCATCACACACCGATCACTGACCTGCGTGAAAGTGAACAACTCACATATTGGGTGTCACACATAAGAGTTACCTGAACTCAACATCAGCGCTCCTTTCTTGACCGCCTGTCTGAAACTTGAAGAATTTCACCGTTGCTTGTAGTCATCCCAAGTCAAATTCGCAGTTGTCTCACCACATGTATGACCACCAGAGCCCTGGCCCGTCTCCATGTCCCGTGCATACCGCACGCCTCGCCGCTATTACTGCGTCGAGCCTCCGCTGTCCCGGTCGAGTCTCAAGGGTCGCGAAACCACACCACTCAACCCCCACTGCAGAGTACCACCGATCATCACCGACCGATGACGGGTTTCACGCTTCCATCAGACCACTGGGCTCTAGTCCGAATTATGTGTCCCTCGCTTTTCCCGCTGAATAGGCTTCGACTCTCTATGCACTTACACTGTAGCCCCTCAATCCAGCTCCATCTTTGACATGACTCCATGGTAGATGATCAGTCCACCCCGCGTCCCGTCGACTTCAAGCTCACATGCGTATGCCATCTTGAATCAACCCCACGCCATAGTCTTGTCAAAGCCACACAAGCCCTCGGGCCTGCGCCACGTGTTTCCACGCCCAGAAGTCGGTCACCATCGGCATCACGCTCCTATGTCGTCGTCGCCGATTCCACCACCGTCATCTGTACAACCGACTTGCGTCGATCCCGTCAGACTGTCCAGTCCGACCAACCAAACTCGTTCGACTGTACGACACACTCGAGGCTCCCAAATCGTCTTCCGCGAATTTCCATCCATCACATATAATTCCATCTTAGCTGACATGACTTCCTGCAACGCCTTCAAGCATCTCTGTCATGCCAATAAATTTTCATCCTTGTCTGCCATAACCCAAGGTTTTCAGTTCGTTGAACTTCTCCACCTCAAACCCGGTACCGTTGGCGCCATAGTTCTTTGTACGGCTGACCCTGGAAAATTATCCAGCTTTGCACGTGATGCCCAAGTACACAAACGAACAGAACATGGTATGCTTCTATGTACTAGTTGCAATTCAACCAGGCCTTCACGTGACGTGCTCTTGGCTCAATCCCGATGCTACAGTTGCTTTGCCTTGTCAATTCCTCCTGCTAAATCCGATGGATGCCAACACGATGGATCTTTTCTTCGCAACGATTGATCTGCCTCCTTCCGCCGTACACGGTCCGCACCTCCAGTGGACTGCCCGTCTGTCTAAAACAAACTCTGCCTACGCAACCTGTCTGTCACGATCGAACGCCGCGCTGGCCTCACAGCGCTGCACTCATCCACCGCGCTCTGCCTTGTCCCAATCCACGGGCCAGCCGCACAGGCTTCCAGCGCCTGACAGCCGCGCCTCCACGACTCGTTATGCACGAGCCGCGTGATCGCTGCGCGCCTGTCCACGCTTGCTGCCACTCGCCGTATCTGTCACCGCTGTACCGCCCCCGACCCGATTCCGAGTACTTGCTGCGCATACAGTGAACTTCCACGTATGCTTTAGATCACACTGCCGACGTCCACACCGTAACTGGGTGCATCTCAGACTTGATTCTTCCTCGAATCAACAAACATCGCTCGAACCCTCTCATGATACACTGTTAGAATAAATCCGAGGCCCACCATCGATCATCCGAGGACCAAGCAATCACACGAGCACGACACCGAGATTTGTTAACGAGGTTCACCGATATGGCTACATCCCCGGGGCCTGACTATGGGCGCTCCTCCCCATGACACCGCTACAATACCGCACCCGGTCGCCCTGGACACCGGCACATGCCGCCGGCTTCCCCTGCGTTCCGGTGCTATTATGTTGGCATAGGTTACATCGTGTGTCTACCCCCGCTATATATGAGAGGCCTAGGATACAAGTGTCCTACTAGGACACGACTCCACATCCTATGTAAACACGATACAACTACAAGTCCAACTGTAACCTACCTTGTACACTATATTCGACACAACTCTAACAAACTCCACCTTGGCAAATATTCTCCACCACCTTGAATTCGTCAATGCGTCAAACTTCCATGTACATTGGACTTGAGTTTATCCCATGAGCACCGCTGCTACTCCAAAGACTCCATATGACTCCACCTGCAACTTGTAGTCCCTTCTTTTCTTGACCAAGTCAACACTCGAGCAAAATTAAGTTCCTTGTTACTCTAGTTTGTGCTCCCAACTTCCAGAGTATCAGTCCAACGCCATCACACACCGATCACTGACCTGCGTGAAAGTGAACAACTCACATATTGGGTGTCACACATAAGAGTTACCTGAACTCAACATCACGCTCCTTTCTTGACCGCCTGTCTGAAACTTGAAGGAATTTCACCGTTGCTTGTAGTCATCCCGAGTCAAATTCGCAGTTGTCTCACCACATGTATGACCACCAGAGCCCTGGCCCGTCTCCATGTCCCGTGCATACCGCACGCCTCGCCGCTATTACTGCGTCGAGCCTCCGCTGTCCCGGTCGAGTCTCAAGGGTCGCGAAACCCACACCACTCAACCCCCACTGCAGAGTACCACCGATCATCACCGACCGATGACGAGTTTCACGCTTCCATCAGACCACTGGGCTCCAGTCCGAATACTGTGTCCCTCGCTTTTTCCCGCTGAATAGGCTTCGACTCTCTGATGCACTTACACTCGTAGCCCCTCAATCCAGCTCCATCTTTGACATGACTCCATGGTAGATGATCAGTCCACCCCGCGTCCCCGTCGACTTCAAGCTCACATGCGTATGCCATCTTGAATCAACCCCACGCCATAGTCTTGTCAAAGCCACACAAGCCCTCGGGGCCTGCGCCACGTGTTTCCACGCCCAGAAGTCGGTCACCATCGGCATCACGCTCCTATGTCGTCGTCGCCGATTCCACCACCGTCATCTGTACCAACCGACTTGCGTCGATCCCGTCAGACTGTCCAGTCCGACCCAACCAAACTCGTTCGACTGTACGACACACTCGAGGCTCCCAAATCGTCTTCCCGCGAATTTCCATCCATCACATATAATTCCATCTTAGCTGACATGACTTCCTGCAACGCCTTCAAGCATCTCTGTCATGCCAATAAATTTTCATCCTTGTCTGCCATAACCCAAGGTTTTCAGTTCCGTTGAACTTCTCCACCTCAAACCCGGTACCCCGTTGGCGCCATAGTTCTTTGTACGGCTGACCCTGCGAAAAATTATCCCAGCTTTGCACGTGATGCCCAAGTACACAAACGAACAGAACATGGTATGCTTCTATGTACTAGTTGCAATTCACCACCAGCCTTCACGTGACGTGCTCTTGGCTCAATCCCGATGCTACAGTTGCTTTGCCTTGTCAATTCCTCCTGCTAAATCCGATGGATGCCAACACGATGGATTTTTCCATCGCCAAATTGATCTGCCTACCTCGTCCGCGTCGCACACGTGGACTGCACTTCTGGTCTAAAACAAACCTCACGTAGCTACCCAAACGTGTCTTCAGATCAACAGCATGGGCCTCACGCCCACGTCTGGCCCGCTGCTCCTTCTCGTCTCCAATCCACGGTAGCAAGCCGCACAGGCATAGCCAGCCTGCCCACAAGCCGCCGCCCCACGCGTCTTATGCTGAGCGCGTGTATCGCTGCGGCTGTCCACAGCTGCTGCAACTCGCCGAGATCAATCTGTCACCGTTGTAACCACCCGCCGATTCCGATTACTGCTGAAGATTACAACGCGACAACTCTGCTTTAGATCACAACTCGCCGACGTCCTTCATCCGTATTATGATCGCATCATGCAGATTCCGGTCGGTGTTCTTCCTCTCCAAATCAACATCCATAGCCTCCGAACAACCTAAATCCGAGGCATACTGTCGATCATCCGAGGACCAAGCAATCACACGAGCACGACACCGAGATTTGTTAACGAGGTTCACCGATATGGCTACATCCCCGGGCCTGACTATGGGCGCTCCTCCCCATGATACCGCTATAATACCGCACCCGGTCGCCCTGGACACCGGCACATGCCGCCGGCTTCCCCTGCGTTCCGGTGCTATTATGTTGGCATAGGTTACATTGTGTGTCTACCCCCGCTATATAAGAGAGGCCTAGGATACAAGTGTCCTACTAGGACACGACTCCACATCCTATGTAAACACGGTACAACTACAAGTCCAACTGTAACCTACCTTATACACTATATTCGACACAACTCTAACAAACTCCACCTTGGCGAATATTCTCCACCACCTTGAGTTCGTCCATGCGTCAAACTTCCATGTACATTGGACTTGAGTTTATTCCATGAGCACCGCTGCTACTCCAAAGACTCCATATGACTCCATCTGCAACTTGTAGTCCCTTCTATTCTTGACCACAGTCAACACTCGAGCAAAATTAAGTTCCTTGTTACTCTAGTCCGGGCTCCCAACTTCCAGAGTATCCGTCAACGCCATCACACACCGATCACTGACCTGCGTGAAAGTGAACAACTCACATATTGGGTGTCACACATGAGAGTTACCTGAACTCAACATCAGCGCTCCTTTCTTGACCGCCTGTCTGAAACTTGAAAGAATTTCACCGTTGCTTGTAGTCATCCCAAGTCAAATTCGCAGTTGTCTCACCACATGTATGACCACCAGAGCCCTGGCCCGTCTCCATGTCCCGTGCATACGCACGCCTCGCCGCTATTACTGCGTCGAGCCTCCGCTGTCCCGGTCGAGTCTCAAGGGTCGCGAAACCACACCACTCAACCCCCACTGCAGAGTACCACCGATCATCACCGACCGATGACGGGTTTCACGCTTCCATCAGACCACTGGGCTCTAGTCCGAATTATGTGTCCTCTCGCTTTTCCCGCTGAATAGGCTTCGACTCTCTGTGCACTTACACCGTAGCCCCTCAATCCAGCTCCATCTTTGACATGACTCCATGGTAGATGATCAGTCCACCCCGTGTCCCGTCGACTTCAAGCTCACATGCGTATGCCATCTTGAATCAACCCCACGACATAGTCTTGTCAAAGCCACACAAGCCCTCGGGGCCTGCGCCACGTGTTTCCACGCCCAGAAGTCGGTCACCATCGGCATCACGCTCCTATGTCGTCGTCGCCGATTCCACCACCGTCATCTGTACCAACCGACTTGCGTCGATCCCGTCAGACTGTCCAGTCCGACCCAACCAAACTCGTTCGACTGTACAACACACTCGAGGCTCCCAAATCGTCTTCCGCGAATTTCCATCCATCACATATAATTCCATCTTAGCTGACATGACTTCCTGCAACGCCTTCAAGCATCTCTGTCATGCCAATAAATTTTCATCCTTGTCTGCCATAACCCAAGGTTTTCAGTTTGGTTGAACTTCTCCACCTCAAACCCGGTACCCGTTGGCGCCATAGTTCTTTGTACGGCTGACCCTGCGAAAAATTATCCCAGCTTTGCACGTGATGCCCAAGTACACAAACGGAACAGAACATGGTATGCTTCTATGTACTAGTTGCAATTCAACCAGGCCTTCACGTGACGTGCTCTAAGCTCAATCCCGATGCTACAGTTGCTTTGCCTTGTCAATTCCTCCTGCTAAATCCGATGGATGCCAACACGATGGATTTTTCCATCGCCAAATTGATCTGCCTACCTCCGTCCGCGTCACACACGTGGACTGCACTTCTGGTCTAAAACAAACCTCACGTAGCTACCCAAACGTGTCTTCAGATCAACAGCATGGGCCTCACGCGCCACGTCTCGCCCGCTGCTCCTTCTCGTCTCCAATCCACGGTAGCAAGCCGCACAGGCATAGCCAGCCTGCCCACAAGCCGCCGCCCCACGCGTCTTATGCTGAGCCGCGTGTATCGCTGCGGCTGTCCACAGCTGCTGCAACTCGCCGAGATCAATCTGTCACCGTTGTAACCACCCGCGCCGATTCCGATTACTGCTGAAGATTACAACGCGACCAACTCTGCTTTAGATCACAACTCGCCGACGTCCTTCATCCGTATTATGATTGCATCATGCAGATTCCGGTCGGTGTTCTTCCTCCTCCAAATCAACATCCATAGCCTCCGAACAACCTAAATCCGAGGCATACCGTCGATCATCCAAGGACCAAGCAATCACACGAGCACGACACCGAGATTTGTTAACGAGGTTCACCGATATGGCTACATCCCCGGGGCCTGACTATGGGCGCTCCTCCCCATGATACCGCTATAATACCGCACCCGGTCACCCTGGACACCGGCACATGCCGCCGGCTTCCCCTGCGTTCCGGTGCTATTATGTTGGCATAGGTTACATTGTGTGTCTACCCCCGCTATATAAGAGAGGCCTAGGATACAAGTGTCCTACTAGGACACGACTCCACATCCTATGTAAACACGGTACAACTACAAGTCCAACTGTAACCTACCTTATACACTATATTCGACACAACTCTAACAAACTCCACCTTGGCGAATATTCTCCACCACCTTGAGTTCGTCCATGTGTCAAACTTCCATGTACATTGGACTTGAGTTTATTCCATGAGCACCGCTGCTACTCCAAAGACTCCATATGACTCCATCTGCAACTTGTAGTCCCTTCTATTCTTGACCACAGTCAACACTCGAGCAAAATTAAGTTCCTTGTTACTCTAGTCCGGGCTCCCAACTTCCAGAGTATCCGTCAACGCCATCACACACCGATCACTGACCTGCGTGATAGTGAACAACTCACATATTGGGTGTCACACATGAGAGTTACCTGAACTCAACATCAGCGCTCCTTTCTTGACCGCCTGTCTGAAACTTGAAAGAATTTCACCGTTGCTTGTAGTCATCCCAAGTCAAATTCGCAGTTGTCTCACCACATGTATGACCACCAGAGCCCTGGCCCGTCTCCATGTCCCGTGCATACGCACGCCTCGCCGCTATTACTGCGTTGAGCCTCCGCTGTCCCGGTCGAGTCTCAAGGGTCGCGAAACCACACCACTCAACCCCCACTGCAGAGTACCACCGATCATCACCGACCGATGACGGGTTTCACGCTTCCATCAGACCACTGGGCTCTAGTCCGAATTATGTGTCCTCTCGCTTTTCCCGCTGAATAGGCTTCGACTCTCTGTGCACTTACACCGTAGCCCCTCAATCCAGCTCCATCTTTGACATGACTCCATGGTAGATGATCAGTCCACCCCGCGTCCCGTCGACTTCAAGCTCACATGCGTATGCCATCTTGAATCAACCCCACGCCATAGTCTTGTCAAAGCCACACAAGCCCTCGGGGCCTGCGCCACGTGTTTCCACGCCCAGAAGTCGGTCACCATCGGCATCACGCTCCTATGTCGTCGTCGCCGATTCCACCACCGTCATCTGTACCAACCGACTTGCGTCGATCCCGTCAGACTGTCCAGTCCGACCCAACCAAACTCGTTCGACTGTACGACACACTCGAGGCTCCCAAATCGTCTTCCGCGAATTTCCATCCATCACATATAATTCCATCTTAGCTGACATGACTTCCTGCAACGCCTTCAAGCATCTCTATCATGCCAATAAATTTTCATCCTTGTCTGCCATAACCCAAGGTTTTCAGTTCCGTTGAACTTCTCCACCTCAAACCCGGTACCCGTTGGCGCCATAGTTCTTTGTACGGCTGACCCTGCGAAAAATTATCCCAGCTTTGCACGTGATGCCCAAGTACACAAACGGAACAGAACATGGTATGCTTCTATGTACTAGTTGCAATTCAACCAGGCCTTCACGTGACGTGCTCTAAGCTCAATCCCGATGCTACAGTTGCTTTGCCTTGTCAATTCCTCCTGCTAAATCCGATGGATGCCAACACGATGGATTTTTCCATCGCCAAATTGATCTGCCTACCTCCGTCCGCGTCGCACACGTGGACTGCACTTCTGGTCTAAAACAAACCTCATGTAGCTACCCAAACGTGTCTTCAGATCAACAGCATGGGCCTCACGCGCCACGTCTGGCCCGCTGCTCCTTCTCGTCTCCAATCCACGGTAGCAAGCCGCACAGGCATAGCCAGCCTGCCCACAAGCCGCCGCCCCACGCGTCTTATGCTGAGCCGCGTGTATCGCTGCGGCTGTCCACAGCTGCTGCAACTCGCCGAGATCAATCTGTCACCGTTGTAACCACCCGCGCCGATTCCGATTACTGCTGAAGATTACAACGCGACCAACTCTGCTTTAGATCACAACTCGCCGACGTCCTTCATCCGTATTATGATTGCATCATGCAGATTCCGGTCGGTGTTCTTCCTCCTCCAAATCAACATCCATAGCCTCCGAACAACCTAAATCCGAGGCATACCGTCGATCATCCAAGGACCAAGCAATCACACGAGCACGACACCGAGATTTGTTAACGAGGTTCACCGATATGGCTACATCCCCGGGGCCTGACTATGGGCGCTCCTCCCCATGATACCGCTACAATACCGCACCCGGTCGCCCTGGACACCGGCACATGCCGCCGGCTTCCCCTGCGTTCCGGTGCTATTATGTTGGCATAGGTTACATTGTGTGTCTACCCCCGCTATATAAGAGAGGCCTAGGATACAAGTGTCCTACTAGGACACGACTCCACATCCTATGTAAACACGGTACAACTACAAGTCCAACTGTAACCTACCTTATACACTATATTCGACACAACTCTAACAAACTCCACCTTGGCGAATATTCTCCACCACCTTGAGTTCGTCCATGCGTCAAACTTCCATGTACATTGGACTTGAGTTTATTCCATGAGCACCGCTGCTACTCCAAAGACTCCATATGACTCCATCTGCAACTTGTAGTCCCTTCTATTCTTGACCACAGTCAACACTCGAGCAAAATTAAGTTCCTTGTTACTCTAGTCCGGGCTCCCAACTTCCAGAGTATCCGTCCAACGCCATCACACACCGATCACTGACCTGCGTGAAAGTGAACAACTCACATATTGGGTGTCACACATAAGAGTTACCTGAACTCAACATCAGCGCTCCTTTCTTGACCGCCTGTCTGAAACTTGAAAGAATTTCACCGTTGCTTGTAGTCATCCCAAGTCAAATTCGCAGTTGTCTCACCACATGTATGACCACCAGAGCCCTGGCCCGTCTCCATGTCCCGTGCATACCGCACGCCTCGCCGCTATTACTGCGTCGAGCCTCCGCTGTCCCGGTCGAGTCTCAAGGGTCGCGAAACCACACCACTCAACCCCCACTGCAGAGTACCACCGATCATCACCGACCGATGACGGGTTTCACGCTTCCATCAGACCACTGGGCTCTAGTCCGAATTATGTGTCCTCTCGCTTTTCCCGCTGAATAGGCTTCGACTCTCTGTGCACTTACACCGTAGCCCCTCAATCCAGCTCCATCTTTGACATGACTCCATGGTAGATGATCAGTCCACCCCGCGTCCCGTCGACTTCAAGCTCACATGCGTATGCCATCTTGAATCAACCCCACGCCATAGTCTTGTCAAAGCCACACAAGCCCTCGGGGCCTGCGCCACGTGTTTCCACGCCCAGAAGTCGGTCACCATCGGCATCACGCTCCTATGTCGTCGTCGCCGATTCCACCACCGTCATCTGTACCAACCGACTTGCGTCGATCCCGTCAGACTGTCCAGTCCGACCCAACCAAACTCGTTCGACTGTACGACACACTCGAGGCTCCCAAATCGTCTTCCGCGAATTTCCATCCATCACATATAATTCCATCTTAGCTGACATGACTTCCTGCAACGCCTTCAAGCATCTCTATCATGCCAATAAATTTTCATCCTTGTCTGCCATAACCCAAGGTTTTCAGTTCCGTTGAACTTCTCCACCTCAAACCCGGTACCCGTTGGCGCCATAGTTCTTTGTACGGCTGACCCTGCGAAAAATTATCCCAGCTTTGCACGTGATGCCCAAGTACACAAACGGAACAGAACATGGTATGCTTCTATGTACTAGTTGCAATTCAACCAGGCCTTCACGTGACGTGCTCTAAGCTCAATCCCGATGCTACAGTTGCTTTGCCTTGTCAATTCCTCCTGCTAAATCCGATGGATGCCAACACGATGGATTTTTCCATCGCCAAATTGATCTGCCTACCTCCGTCCGCGTCGCACACGTGGACTGCACTTCTGGTCTAAAACAAACCTCATGTAGCTACCCAAACGTGTCTTCAGATCAACAGCATGGGCCTCACGCGCCACGTCTGGCCCGCTGCTCCTTCTCGTCTCCAATCCACGGTAGCAAGCCGCACAGGCATAGCCAGCCTGCCCACAAGCCGCCGCCCCACGCATCTTATGCTGAGCCGCGTGTATCGCTGCGGCTGTCCACAGCTGCTGCAACTCGCCGAGATCAATCTGTCACCGTTGTAACCACCCGCGCCGATTCCGATTACTGCTGAAGATTACAACGCGACCAACTCTGCTTTAGATCACAACTCGCCAACGTCCTTCATCCGTATTATGATCGCATCATGCAGATTCCGGTCGGTGTTCTTCCTCCTCCAAATCAACATCCATAGCCTCCGAACAACCTAAATCCGAGGCATACCGTCGATCATCCAAGGACCAAGCAATCACACGAGCACGACACCGAGATTTGTTAACGAGGTTCACCGATATGGCTACATCCCCGGGGCCTGACTATGGGCGCTCCTCCCCATGATACCGCTATAATACCGCACCCGGTCGCCCTGGACACCGGCACATGCCGCCGGCTTCCCCTGCGTTCCGGTGCTATTATGTTGGCATAGGTTACATTGTGTGTCTACCCCCGCTATATAAGAGAGGCCTAGGATACAAGTGTCCTACTAGGACACGACTCCACATCCTATGTAAACACGGTACAACTACAAGTCCAACTGTAACCTACCTTATACACTATATTCGACACAACTCTAACAAACTCCACCTTGGCGAATATTCTCCACCACCTTGAGTTCGTCCATGCGTCAAACTTCCATGTACATTGGACTTGAGTTTATTCCATGAGCACCGCTGCTACTCCAAAGACTCCATATGACTCCACCTGCAACTTGTAGTCCCTTCTATTCTTGACCACAGTCAACACTCGAGCAAAATTAAGTTCCCTGTTACTCTAGTCCGTGCTCCCAACTTCCAGAGTATCCGTCAACGCCATCACACACCGATCACTGACCTGCGTGAAAGTGAACAACTCACATATTGGGTGTCACACATAAGAGTTACCTGAACTCAACATCAGCGCTCCTTTCTTGACCGCCCGTCTGAAACTTGAAAGAATTTCACCGTTGCTTGTAGTCATCCCAAGTCAAATTCGCAGTTGTCTCACCACATGTATGACCACCAGAGCCCTGGCCCGTCTCCATGTCCCGTGCATACCACACGCCTCGCCGCTATTACTGCGTCGAGCCTCCGCTGTCCTGGTCGAGTCTCAAGGGTCGCGAAACCACACCACTCAACCCCCACTGCAGAGTACCACCGATCATCACCGACCGATGACGGGTTTCACGCTTCCATCAGACCACTGGGCTCTAGTCCGAATTATGTGTCCCTCGCTTTTCCCGCTGAATAGGCTTCGACTCTCTGTGCACTTACGCCGTAGCCCCTCAATCCAGCTCCATCTTTGACATGACTCCATGGTAGATGATCAGTCCACCCCGCGTCCCGTCGACTTCAAGCTCACATGCGTATGCCATCTTGAATCAACCCCACGCCATAGTCTTGTCAAAGCCACACAAGCCCTCGGGGCCTGCGCCACGTGTTTCCACGCCCAGAAGTCGGTCACCATCGGCATCACGCTCCTATGTCGTTGTCGCCGATTCCACCACCGTCATCTGTACCAACCGACTTGCGTCGATCCCGTCAGACTGTACAGTCCGATCCAAACAAACTCGTTCAACTGTACGACACACTCGAGGCTCCCAAATCGTCTTCCGCGAATTTCCATCCATCACATATAATTCCATCTTAGCTGACATGACTTCCTGCAACGCCTTCAAGCATCTCTGTCATGCCAATAAATTTTCATCCTTGTCTGCCATAACCCAAGGTTTTCAGTTCCGTTGAACTTCTCCACCTCAAACCCGGTACCCGTTGGCGCCATAGTTCTTTGTACGGCTGACCCTGCGAAAAATTATCCCAGCTTTGCACGTGATGCCCAAGTACACAAACGGAACAGAACATGGTATGCTTCTATGTACTAGTTGCAATTCAACCAGGCCTTCACGTGACGTGCTCTTGGCTCAATCCCGATGCTACAGTTGCTTTGCCTTGTCAATTCCTCCTGCTAAATCCGATGGATGCCAACACGATGGATTTTTCCATCGCCAAATTGATCTGCCTACCTCCGTCCGCGTCGCACACGTGGACTGCACTTCTGGTCTAAAACAAACCTCACGTAGCTACCCAAACGTGTCTTCAAATCAACAGCATGGGCCTCACGCGCCACGTCTGGCCCGCTGCTCCTTCTCGTCTCCAATCCACGGTAGCAAGCCGCACAGGCATAGTGTAAGACAATAGGCTTTGGGAGGAACCGGCACAACCCTCTAGGGGTGGCCTATCACATATATATATATAATGAGGTGGTATACAACGTTACAATATACACATGTTAATACAGTCTAACACCCTCCCTCAATCTTAGCCACTTTCCAATGAATCTAGAAGGGTAAGATTGCGCCTGCAAGTCTCAAACTGTGGCAAAGGCAATGGCTTGGTGAAGATGTCAGCAAATTGTTCCTTGGAAGAAATAAACTTGATCTGTAGTTGCTTCTGAGAGACACGTTCACGCACAAAGTGATAGTCAACTTCAATGTGTTTCGTTCGGGCATGGAATACCGGATTTGCAGAAAGGTATGTAGCACCGATGTTATCACACCAAAGAACAGGAGGCTGTGATTGGGGTATACTTAATTCCTGAAGCAAGGACTGTACCCAGATGATCTCTGATGTGGCATTGGCCACAGCCTTATACTCAGCCTCAGTACTGCTACGCGAGACAGTAGCCTGTTTCCGAGCACTCCAGGCAATCAGGTTAGAGCCAAAGAAGACAGCATAACCCCCGCGGATCGCCTGTCATCCGGATTGCCAGCCCAGTCTGCATCAGAATATGCTGAAAGACAACCAGAGTCAGACGGCCGAATATGCAAACCATGAGCCACCGTGAAACGAATATAGCGCAAAATCCGCTTAACAGCAGACCAATGAGTTTCACGGGGTGACTGCAGATACTGGCAGACTCGGTTAACAGCATAGGAAATGTCTGGTCGCGTGATCGTCAAGTACTGGAGCCCACCAACAATACTCCTGTACTCTGTCGCATCAGAAGAAGAAAGAAGCACACCATCAACAGCATTGAGCTTATCAGTGGTAGACATGGGTGTAGTCGTCGGTTTGCACTTAAGCATCCCAGCTCGCTGCAACAAATCCAGAGAGTACTTCTTCTGCGTCATAACAAGGCCAGCAGCACGAGAAGTAACCTCCACACCAAGAAAGTAATGAAGCTTCCCAAGGTCCTTGACCGCAAAATCAGCACCAAGTGAGCGAACAAGCGCAGTAGCAGCCGACTGAGAGGAGCTGACCAAAATGATATCATCTACATAGACCAACAAGTACATAGTAACCTCAGGCCTTTGAAGAAGAAACAATGAGGAGTCAGCAGTTGATGATGCAAAACCATGAGCACGAAGAGCCATTGCAAGACGAGCATGCCAAGCACGAGGAGCCTGCTTCAGACCATAAATTGCCTTGGACAGACGACAAAGATGATCAGGGCGATCCGGATCAGAGAAACCCGGAGGCTGGCGCATGTAAACCTCCTCCGCCAAGACACCATGAAGAAAAGCATTTTGAACATCAAGCTGACGAAGAAACCAACCTCGAGTAACAGCCATAGAGAGAAGAAGTCTGATGGTAGTAGGCTTGACCACTGGACTGAAGGTGTCTTCATAGTCAAGTCCAAAACGCTATCGAAAACCACGAGCAACCAGACGAGCCTTATAGCGCTCAATGGACCCATCAGAATGCCTCTTCACTTTGAAAACCCATTTGGAATCAATGACATTTACCCGTGATTGTGGAGGAACAAGAGTCCATGTCTGATTGCGAAGAAGCGCTTGATACTCCTGCTCCATGGCCTCTCTCCAATGAGGAATGCGCATAGCAGCTTGATACGTGCGTGGCTCAGAGGATGGATCTGCGAGAGCAGCAGACATGCACGCCGCTAACCAAGCAACTGTACCATCGTGACGTTGCTTAGGCTGAAAAATGCCACTCCGACTGCGCGTATGTGGACGTAGAGCAGCAGCAGGAGCCGGCGGAGGCGAAGGTGACGGAGACGTGAAGGTCGCCGGAGATGCAGGAATCACCTCAGGCGAGCTCGGGACAGACGACTCCGGGCTGCATGGCGAAGACTGGCCCGACGACAGGGGCTCAGAGGCCATGGGCGAACCGAGAGTGGGCGAGGCCAGCTCCGGTGACACCGGCCCAGACGGCCTTGGCGAGGCGAGAGCAGGCGAGGCCGGCCCTGATGAGAAGGGCCCAGACACCCTGGGCGAGGCAGGGGCGGGCGAGGCCAGGCCTGGTGATGACTGCCCCGACGCCCTGGGCGAGACGGGGACCGAGGAGGCCGGCCCAGTCGGCGGGGTTGCAGGGCGCGACGATGGCGAAGGCAGCCCAGAAGCCAGAGGCGACCGGGCCAGGACGTCGATCGGCCGTGCATGAGCACGGAAACCGAGGCCATGCAGGGGCGCCATGTGCTCCTCATGCACAACAGAAGGTGCCGAGGATGAAGGCGATGGCGACGAAGAGGAAGATGGCACTTCCAGAATCTCCAAACGAGCCCCACGACCAGTGCCTGCACCATGGTTAGGCAACAATACATGAGAATATGCAACATCATCAAATTGGTCAGAAGCAACAGAGGATGAATGCATGACAGGTGGCTCGGTAGTGGACACAGGGAGTTTGGCAAATGGAAAAACATGCTCATCAAACACAACATCCCGAGAGATGTAGACACGATTAGTGGGCACATGAAGACATTTGTATCCTTTATGAAGAGAGCTATAACCAAGAAAAACACACTTCTTGGAACGAAACTCGAGCTTACGCTTGTTATATGGACGGAGATGGGGCCAGCAAGCACACCCAAACACCTTGAGAAAGGTATAGTCCGGTTGTTCATTAAGGAGAACTTCAATGGGAGTCTTCATATTCAAAACACGAGTGGGAGTACGATTGATGAGAAAACATGCAGTGGTGAAAGCATCACTCCAAAAACGAAACGGAACAGATGCATGGGCCAAAAGAGTCAGACCAGCTTCAACAATGTGACGATGCTTACGTTCTACTGAACCATTCTGCTGATGTGTATGTGGACATGCTAAACGGTGAGTGATCCCAAGCGACTGAAAGAAGGAGTTGAGGTTGCGATACTCGCCACCCCAGTCCGACTGAACATGAACAATTTTGTGCTTGAGAAGGCGTTCAACATGTTTTTGGAACTGAACAAAAATGTCAAACACATCAGATTTACGTTTGATAAGATAAAGCCAGGTAAAGCGGCTGTAAGCATCAACAAAACTGATATAGTAATTATGACCACTAACAGAAGTCTGAGCAGGACCCCATACATCTGAAAACACAAGTTCTAAAGGATGTTTCACCTCACGACTGGACTCCGAAAAAGGAAGTTGATGACTCTTCCCCTGCTGACAAGCATCACACACTGCTACATCTTTATTACTAGACACACTAGGAAGCTCATGACGATGCAAAACATGCCGGACAATAGGTGTGGCCGGGTGACCAAGACGAGCATGCCACTGTGACGGAGATACCCGAACTCCACTGAAGACGCGAGCGACGCCAGGATGCTCCAGACGATAGTGACCTTGGCAGAGCCGCCCACTAAGAAGAATGTCCCTCGTGCCCCGATCCTTAATAAAAAGATCAAAAGGATGAAATTCACAAAGCACATTATTATCACGAGTGAGTTTAGGAACTGAAAGAAGATTACGTGTCACAGATGGAACTCGAAGAACATTGCGAAGTTGAAGACTCCTATTGGCATGTCTAGTGAGAAGTGATGCTTGACCAATATGAGAGATGTGCATACCTGCTCCATTGGCGGTGTGGATCTTGTCGGAGCCATGGTAGGGTTCACGAGTGTGAAGCTTCCCCATCTCACTGGTCAGGTGCTCTGTCGCCCCAGAGTCCATGTACCAGTGGGGATCAATGGAGTAGGACTGAGTGTGTCCCTGTGGCTTCTGCGGCGGCGGACGATCAGCCATGGCGACCTGACGAGCAAAGTTGCGTGTATCCTTCCCGTCATTGCCGAGACCAAGAAAACCCTGCTGGAAGCGCTTGTGACACTTCGAGGCCCAGTGCCCATCGCGACCACAAAGCTGGCACACACGTGGACCGCCAGCCCCTGGTAGCGTCGCAGTAGGAGGAGGGGCCGAGGCGGGTGGTGGTGACTGCCCCGAAGGAGCCCTGGATGAAGCAGAGGAGCGACCACCCTTGGTGGCGGCGTTTGCCGAGAGGGCGCCGTTGCCCCTGGATCGGCGCGTCTCGACTCGTTGCTCAGTAAGCAGGAGGCGTGAAAAGACCTCGTGTGCTGGCATGGGCGTGGAGTTGCCTCTCTCATTGATGATCTCGACTAGGGCGTCATACTCCTCATCAAGACCATTGACAATAAACGAGTTGAACCCGGAGTCGGTGAGGGGCTGTTCAATGGAGGCCAGCGTGTCGGCGAGACTCTTGACTTTGTTGTAGAACTCAGTGGCGGTGGAGTCAAGCTTCTGACACTCCCCAAGTTGGCGACGGAGCCCAGATACACGAGCCTGCGACTGTGCCGCAAACGAGCGCTCAAGAATAGTCCATGCCTCGTTGGACGTCTTGGCGAAGACAACAAGCCCAGCAACGGCCGGAGAGAGCGACCCCTGGATGGAGGAGAGGTTCGCCTGATCCTGCCCTGTCCAGACACGGTGAGCCGGATTATAGACCGGACCGTGCACGCTGTCAACCAGCGCAGGAGGGCAAGGGAGAGAGCCGTCGACATAGCCAAGCAGATAGTGACTCCCAAGAAGCGGAAGAACCTGCGCGCGCCAGAAGATGTAATTGTCCGACGACAACTTGATGGTGATGAGATGGCCGAAGTGAAACGGCGGCGGCGGCTGCGATCCCATCGAGGAGACTGGCTGAGGTGAGACCACCGTGGAGACAGTCAGAGGGGCAGCCGGCGCGGTGACAGAGGGCGCGAGGGCCGCGGTTGACGCCGCGAAGCCTGCCAGCGCGACGTCCTCCGCCACCAGCGGCGCAGTGGCCGAGGGCGCGACAGCCGCGGTTGACGGGGCGGCGGCGGTGTGGGCCACAAGCGCCTGCCCGGGCGAAGTAGCAGCCGGCGGGAGCGCGAAGAGGGAGCCGACGCTCCGTGTTCCGATCGGCACCTGAAGGGAGGCGGCATCCAGCGGCCTCGAGAGAAGTGCCGCGAGGGAGGCCGGCAGAAAACCGGTGGCGGTGGCGGCGGCGGCAGCGGCGGTGGCGGCGGCGGCGGCGGCGGCGGTTTAGGGTTTTTAGGCGGAAGCGGACGTAACCTAGCGTGATACCATGTAAGACAATAGGCTTTGGGAGGAACCGGCACAACCCTCTAGGGGTGGCCTATCACATATATATATAATGAGGTGGTATACAACGTTACAATATACACATGTAAATACAGTCTAACACATAGCCAGCCTGCCCACAAGCCGCCGCCCCACGCGTCTTATGCTGAGCCGCGTGTATCGCTGCGGCTGTCCACAGCTGCTGCAACTCGCCGAGATCAATCTGTCACCGTTGTGACCACCCGCGCCGATTCCGATTACTGCTGAAGATTACAACGCGACCAACTCTGCTTTAGATCACAACTCGCCGACGTCCTTCATCCGTATTATGATCGCATCATGCAGATTCCGGTCGGTGTTCTTCCTCCTCCAAATCAACATCCATAGCCTCCGAACAACCTAAATCCGAGGCATACTGTCGATCATCCGAGGACCAAGCAATCACACGAGCACGACACCGAGATTTGTTAACGAGGTTCACTGATATGGCTACATCCCCGAGGCCTGACTATGGGCGCTCCTCCCCATGATACCGCTATAATACCGCACCCGGTCGCCCTGGACACCGGCACATGCCGCCGGCTTCCCCTGCGTTCCGGTGCTATTATGTTGGCATAGGTTACATTGTGTGTCTACCCCCGCTATATAAGAGAGGCCTAGGATACAAGTGTCCTACTAGGACACGACTCCACATCCTATGTAAACACGGTACAACTACAAGTCCAACTGTAACCTACCTTATACACTATATTCGACATAACTCTAACAAGAGCACCATGGATGCCCTGGACTCTTCTATCCGCAAGCTTTCTGCCAACCTCAGGATCTTCACTTTCAAAGGAGGATTTGCTTACAAACCAGATGTCCCAGGATGGATTACCAGACCACCATTCCACCGGGACTCTCATCTTCGGGAGCTCAATCTCGGGGGCTGCAGGTTTCAAAGGTGCCCCGAGTGGATTGGTGAGCTCCACGGCCTCTACAAGTTGGGCATTGTGGTGAGGGAGGTGGCTGATGGTGTGAGTATTGTTGCACGGCTGCCTTCACTTGCCCACTTCTATTTGATTGTTTCTGGTATGGGTGAAGAAGAAAAGGAAGAAAGTGTAGTCATCCCTGGCACTGGCAGCGGGGCATTCCGAGCACTCAAGCAGATGCTCTTCAACTGTCCAAAGGTGTCACTGAACTTTGAAGCTGGGGCTATGCCCAAGCTAGAGAAGCTTTCCTTGCGGTTCCGTCACAACATGGCTCCTCAGTTCCTACAGGTTGGCATCCAGCACTTGCCTGCTGGCACCCTTAAACAAATCTGGTTACATGTGTACAGCAATCAAACACAAAACAAAACATCTGTGAGGCACCTGTTGGAGGGAGCATTTAAGCAGCATCATCCAAGTGCCGACATCACTGTTGACTTCATTTAAGATGATGGACATGCCGAGGGTAATCTCTGCTTCATTATATTTTTCGCTTCTAGTTTGTACTTATAATTAATTCATGCCACCTCTAACTTACTTGGGAATCATATTCATATATAGTTATTTACCTATCTAGCTTGTGCTCAAGTCGTCCCTATTATCCGTCTATATGCAGTATGTATTTTGTACCTTAATGGTGCAGACTACAGAAGGCTTAATTGATGTGGTTGTTACTTAGCGTATTATTATATTGATACAAGCAAACACGGCCTGCCCTTCTCACTGATGTGGATGAAATATATGATGTCCTGTGCACAAATGCTCTTCTGGCTCGAGTGGCGAGCTACAACAATGCTAGTAGAACAAATGCCGTGATTTGTGCGACTATGCCACCATGAAGCAAAGGGTGGGTCCTGACTTACGAAACAGCTAGCGAATGTTAGGCATAATCTTTGACATGAGAGTGGAGCGGCCGGCCGGGTCATACGTTGAGTTAGTTCGATGCATGCATGCTAGCTACCAGGTCGTGTGGCCGGCCCCTGAGGAACTGATGCGCGCATGGATATGGACGCCGTGCATGTAGCTAGCTTAGTGGTATAGTTAGTGCTTGCGTGACTTCGTGTGAATGGGTTAGTGGCCGTGAGTTCAGGCCGGTGATGTGTGCGTGCGTGTGTGCTGGGGTGCCTGTACGCGCAGGTATAAAAAACCCTCAGACCTGGTGTAGCAACGTGGGGAGTTGCCAGTGTTGTAGCGATGTAGCCAGTGTAAAGAGGAACCCCCTCCCTCCCTCCCTGGCCGCTCCCGTGAGCGCCGCCGGGGGGAAACCCTACCGCCCGGGCTCGGCCCTCCTCCTTGCTCTTCCCTCCCCTCGCCGCCGCCCCGGCGTGCTGGCAGGCAAAGCCCGGCCAGCTCGAGCGGCGGCGGGGCCTCTTCCTCCCCCCGCACGGCGCTGGATGGCGCGGGCCATCTGGGCTGGGCGGCGGCGCGGCGCGAGCTCAAGGCGCGGCGGCGACGGCTTGCGACGGGGACGCGGCCTGCATGCGGCGGCGTGGAGTGGTTGGTGCGGGCGGGGGCGTTCTCTGCTCCCGGAGGCGGCGGTCTTGGGCGCGGCTCAGATCTGGCGCAGCGGCGGCGCGGGTGTCCTGGGCCCTGTGGTGGCGGGGCTCCGGCTCGCTGCAGGTGGTGGCCGGCTCCGGTGGCCGCCCCTGCTGCGGCGCTCTCTGGTGGTGGCGGGCCTGCCGGTCCCCGGCCGATCCGGCGATGGCAGGTGCGGCGGGCTGTGCTCGGCGTGGATAGGGCTGCCACGGCGTGGTGGTGGCTCTTGGCGGTGGTCGGGATCGTCTCACGGCGGAGGCTGGACTTCTTTGGCGTAGGCCCGTCGGTGAGCGGCCTGTGCAGGCCTTCGACCCCTCTCTCGGTGCCCGGGTGCAATCTTCGTCGGAGGGTTGGCCCGTCCCCAGCTTTGGTCCATCGCTCGTCTTGCGCCCGGGCTGCAGGACCGATCTCCTCTCGCGCCTGGCAGCAGGACCGAGCCCATCTCGTGCACGGCTGCGGGACTGCGCTCGTCTCACGCCTGACGACAGGACTGAGCTCATCTCGCGCACGGTGCAGCAGGACGAGTCGATGGAGGCCAGATGCTTGGGGGCGCTCAGCCTCTTTGGTTGGGGTAGCGGCGGTCTCGGGTGAGGTGGTGTTTAGGCCTTGGATGCCGGGGCGGCGGCCCTGGTGGTGGTTCCGCGGTGCTCATGGGCAGAGCCCGTGGCTCGGTGCTGCCCGGTGACTATGGCCGTGGGGGCGGTGTGGTTACCGGGTTGTGGCGTTCGGTGGCAGTGAGTGTTGGCCGGGGTGAAAACCCGCTCTTTCTTCGGACGGACCGGCGGCGGCGAAACTTGCTCCCTTCCTGAAGGCGTCGTCGCGGCTCTCACTGCCCGTCGTGTCGGTCTAGGAGAAACTCTGACCCTCGGGTCGGGCGGTGGCGGCACTCGGTGTCGTTTCCTTCCTGAAGGCGCCGCCTTGGAGCTCACGGTTCGTCATATGTGGCTTCATCTCATCGCAATGGCGTGTTCACGGCGGCGGACCCCGATGGCTATTGTAGTGCTAGGGGAGGTGTTGCGGCGTTCAGCATCGCTGTATCCTGCCTTGGGTGTGTGCGTGTGTTTTGGTGGCGTGCGTTTGTACCGTGATGCTGTGGATTGTGCTTTATATATAAAGCGGGGCGAAAGCCTTTTTCGGTAAGCAAAGGGTGAGTGTCGTCAAGCAGAGCATGCAAAATATTAGAGAAAAAATCGATCCAAATTAACTTTTGCACATTAATTGGTCAATATGTTTTTTTTCTTTCTTTCCTAGCCTGCGGAAGCAGAAGCACAAAGGGATCCATCTTCTGCCTTCCTTCCTTCCAGTGATGAAGAAAATAATTACAATACAATGCAATAGAAAGAGCCTTAAGCTTTCCGTGTCATCCTGATTGCCAGTTTACTCCAGCAACCCAGTCAGCCTCATGGTTCAGAGTCAGCACCAGACTTATCCTTCTCCTCACTGAGGCCTTGGACTGGAAAACCCCTGTGTTGGCATCCCGTATTTTAGCCAGTTAATCCTCGATCACTGTCTTTCATGTGAACGCTGCAAGGCAGCAATACCCAGCAGCTTCAGTGAAATGTTATCCATTTTACGCAAGGCAAGGCAAGTAGCCGTTCTCTCTTTTGCTAGTGTTATCATTGAAATGTCTATGACTAATCTGGGCTTGGTGGCTTGTTCGGGGAACAATTGTTCATGCAAACTCTGGCTTTAGGACTCACTCGAGGCACGTGTTGTTAATACTATGAAACGTGCAGCTAATCTTGCCAGGGGGCGAGATAACAGTCTGAAAGACAATTATGCTATCTTTGTGCGGCTGGATGATTTCCCTTGCTTTGTACAGCCTTTGTATCCAGGGACTGTGAATTCCTCTACTGCTTCAGAACCAGTAATAGGATTGTTTTTTTGTTGTTGCTTTGAGAGCTTTCTTGTTGGTAGTCTTGTTTGTTGTCTGCTGCTGACCCTGAGGAGGCTGCGTAGTTGCTGAACTTGTAAAGGTGCAACAAGCAGAGGAGGCTGCTGAGCTGCTGGAAGTTACCTTGTGGTTCTTATCCACTCTGATTGTTGATCCACTGATTTGTTAGCAGGAAGTGTGGAGGGAATCCCCACGGCGACGGCAGTCTACACGGGAGGTAGCTAAAACAGCAAGGGAACTGCAGTGGCGGCATCCGCGTCTGACCAGACTGATCCAACTGCTGGAAGGAGTTGTTCCGGTAACATGTAATGTGTGTGACTAACAAGGTTGAGTGCATTCAATTCTGTTTCGATCTTCTTAGCTTACTCTAGTTATTACTAGCCTTTGAGCCCATGGTGTCACTCAGTCCGTTTATACCGTACTTATCTGTGTGTGAAAGAGAGGTGAATTTAAAATTTGTCAAGATTGGTTGGTTAACTTTGCTACCTTGGCCTTCTCTGTCATGCATTCTGCCACCGTAGCAAATGTCAACCATCCATTGGGCCTCTATGAGACTTATGAGTGTTTTGGTTATGTATAGCCCACCAAACTAAGTCGGGCTCAGTGAGCAAATTCCATGTGGTAGGCCATAGAGGCGAGCGACCAATATTGCCATACCATACGTAAAAAAAAGGGTTGTGCAGCACCGGGACTCTCATATAGTTGAAAATACAAATCGACAACAATACTAATACCTCCATCTTGGCGGTTTGATAGTTTTGATGACTTTCTTATTCTGGACAATATCGATGAACAACACAATACAGCCTTCTCCTACAATGCATCATCATAGTCGGTGTTTTAATTCTCAACGCGACAATGAAAAGTAGGTTGTTGATGACCACTGGTGATTTGCGTGACCATGTCGAAGTGATGGTACTGCTAGTTACAAGGAATCAAACCTTATTTTTCTCTTGGGAGACCAACATGCTCTATTGTCAATTTTTGGCGCACATGTCTACCCTTGTGTGTTACATCTCCAAGAAAGATTGTCCCAAAATATGATGAAACTAGATAAAAATTAAGGGACGAAACTACGTGGAAAGGCCTTACTTCTTTTTGCAATAGTTCCAAATTTTAAATTTCACTGAAGAATTTGAAGGGATGAAACTAGAGGAAGGACAACATAGCTTATTGGGCATATAAACTTGGAAGGGACGGAATATATATACTTTAGCACTTACTACTTGTAAATTATTTACTCTAGGGCAATATTTATATGAGTAGTGTATGTTAGAGTTGTGTCGAATATAGTGTACAAGGTAGGTTACAATTGGACTATGAGTTGTATTGTGTTTACATAGGATGTGGAGTCATGTCCTAGTAGGACACTTGTATCCTAGGCCTCTCATATATAGCGAGGTAGACACACGATGTAACCTATGCCAACATAATAGCACAGGCACGCAAGGGGAAGCCGGCGGCATGTGCCGGTGCCCGGGTGGCCGGTGTGCGATATTGTGACGGTGTCACGGGGAGGAGCGCCCGTAGTCAGGCCCCGGGGATGTAGCTATATCGGTGAACCTCGTTAACAAATCTCGGTGTCATGCTCGTGTGATTGCTTGGTCCTCGGATGATCAATGGTATGCCTCGGATTAATTCTAACAAGTGGTATCAGAGCTAGGTTGTCCGGAGGAAGTATCGAGTTGAGATGCAGCCGGCTATGGTGTGGTTCTCGGCGAGATTGAAAAAAGCGATCACGAGGCGCATGATGGTAGATCAGATCGATAGACAGGAGCAGCTACGTGACGTGAAGACCAGCTAGTTGAATCGCTAGTAGTACACGGAGGTTTAGTTCGTGTACTTGGGGATCACGGGAAGATTGCTCGGTTATTTTTCGCAGGGTCAGCCATACAAAGAACCATGGCGCCATCGGGTACCAGGTTTGAAGTGGAGAAGTTCAACGGAACTGGAAACTTTGGGTTATGGCAGACAAGGGTGAAAGATTTGTTCGCACAACAGGGATGCTTGAAGGCGTTGCAGGAAGTCATGTCAGCTAAGATGGAATTATCAGGTGATGGATGAAAATTCGCAGAAGACGATTTGGGAGGCTTGAGTGTGTCGTGCAGCCGGAAAAGTTTGGCTGGGTCGGACTAGATAGTCTGACGGATCGACGTAAGTCGGTTGGTACAGAAGACGGTGGTGGGATCAGCGACGACGACATAGGAGCGTGATGCTGATGGTGACCGACTTCTGGGCGTGGAAACACGTGGCGTAGGCCCGAGGCTTGTGTGGCTTCGACAAGACTATGACGCGAGATTGATTCAAGGTGATGTACACACGGAGCTTGAAGTCGACGGGGCGTGGGGGTGGACTGATCATCTACCATGGAGTCATGCTGAAGGTGGAGCTGGAGTCTGGAGGACTTCACTTGGTGCTGATTGAGAGGCTACGGCGTAAGAGCTCAGAGAGTCGAAGCCTATTCAGCGGGAAAAGCGAGTGACATGCAGTTCGGACTGGAGCCCAATGGTCTGATGGAAGCGTGAAACTCGTCATCGGTCGGTGATGATCGGTGGTACTCTGCAGTGGGGGTTGAGTGGTGTGGTTTCACGACCCTTGAGACTCGATCGGGACAGCAGAGGCTCGACGCGGTAATAGCGGCGAGGCGTGCGGCTAGCACGGGGCATGAAGACGGGCCAGGGCTCTGGTGGTCAGACATGTGGTGAGATAGCTACGAATTTGACTCAGGGTGACTATAAGCAATGGTGAAATTCCTTCAAGTTTCAGACATGCGGTCAAGAAAGGAGCAGTGATGTTGAGTCAGGTAACTCTTGTGTGATACCCAATATGTGAGTTGTTCACTTTCACGCACGTCAGTGATCAGTGTATGATGACGTTGGACGGATACTCTGGAAGTTGGGAGCACAAGCTAGAGTAGCAAGGAACTTAATTTTGCTCAAGTGTTGACCCTGATCAAGAAAAGAAGGGACTACAAGTTGCAGGTGGAGTCATATGGAGTCTTTGGAGTAGCAGCGGTGCTCATGGGACAAGCTCAAGTCCAATGTACATGAAAGTTTGACGCATTGACGAATTCAAGGTGGTGGAGAATATTCGCCAAGGTGGAGTTTGTTAGAGTTGTGTCGAATATAGTGTACAAGGTAGGTTACAATTGGACTATGAGTTGTATTGTGTTTACATAGGATGTGGAGTCGTGTCCTAGTAGGACACTTGTATCCTAGGCCTCTCATATATAGCGGGGTAGACACACGATGTAACCTATGCCAACATAATAGCACAGGCACGCAAGGGGGAGCCGGCGACGTGTGCCGGCGCCCGGGTGGCCGGTGTGCGATATTGTGACGGTGTCACGGGGAGGAGCGCCCGTAGTCAGGCCCCGGGGATGTAGCTATATCGGTGAACCTCGTTAGCAAATCTCGGTGTCGTGCTCGTGTGATTGCTTGGTCCTCGGATGATCAACGGTATGCCTCGGATTAATTCTAACAGTGTACATCATTTACGTGCCACGATCTCTATCCAACCAAAGCCCTTCATATAACACTACTAGGAAAAACCTTATACATAGAACTTTAGCAGTAGCGTGGGTCAAAAATGAGTGCTGGTGCTAAATAGTAGTAGCGCGCCTGCTCAAACCGCGCTACAGATAAAGTTCTAGCAGTAGCGCGCCTCCACCCAAACACGTTACTACTAAAATTTCCACGGCTTATCCCACAGGCTACACATAGTAGTAGCGAGCTACAGAGAACAGCGCTACCGCTAATTTCTTTGTAGCAGCGCGGTTTGCTCTACACTCGCTACTGCTAAAGGATCTAAAATTAAATGGAAAGTAGATAGAAAGGTAATTGAAAATGAAAGAAATAGAATAAGGTGAAAGGAGAAAATAAAATGTGAAGAAAAATAAATGAAAAGGGAAAAAAGAGAAAAGAATAGCAGTAGCGTGTATCGCTGAACGCGCTGTAGCTAATGTAGCAGCAGCGCGCTTTCCCTAACGCGCTACTGCTACTTCTGACTTAACCGCGGGTTCGTCCTTCCCCACGGCCACTTCCCCAAATTCAACTCCTCCGCTCTCGCCGCCGCCGTCGCTCGTCGGCCGCCGCGCGCTCTCGCACACCCTCTACGCCGCCCCCGACCCCGGATTCAAAGCCGCCCCCGCCCCCGACCTCAACGCCGCCCCGGACGCCGCCCCCGCCCCCGACCTCAACGCCGCCCTCCGCGCGCGCCCGAGCCCCGACCCCGACCTCGACGCCGCCTGCCCCTCCCTCGTCGCAGTCACCCGAGGTGAGCATGCCTGCTCCTCCCTCTCCCCTACCTCTGCCTAGGGTTTGTTCATATTTTAGTTGCATCAAATTAGTTAGGGTTCATGTAAGGGTGGAAATGAATCGGATGCGGATGCGGCTCAAATTAGTAAGGGTTCATGTAAGGGTGGAAACGAATCAAATTTCTGAGATGAATCATAAAACGAGTAAAAAAATTATTTATAGTTCCTAGGTAATAATTAGTTAGTAAGAACTATGTACTAATTAGGTACTAATTAGGTACTAATTAGGTACTAGTTTATTTTTATTTATAGTAATTTTATTTTTAGTAAGAACTAGTTGTAAGAACTTGTTATATATCTTGTGTTGCTCAAATAGGATATGTGCTTGCCCAAGTGGCCGGTCATATTTGCAGGTTACACCTTCGAGTGGCCTATGTTTTGTCGGAGTGTTGATTCATTTCCGCTCCGGCAAATTTCAGGCGCTCGATATGTCCTATTTTAGCAAAGGTCATACCAGATTTTTCCGTAAATTTTGGTATGACTTGTGCCAGAATATGTAGGAAATATCGAGTGCCCCGGATTTGTGTGTTGAGTATCTTGGTAGTTGTCTTCGATCGATTTTCAATTAATGTTTCAACTATGAACATAGGAAATGTCTGACGACGAAAAGGATTTCGGTACTTGCAAATACTGCGAAGACGAGTGCAGCCTGTGCGACGGAATCTTCCTAGATGATGATAGGCGCTTCAGCATCAAGCTGGACGAGAATTTCGAAGTGGATACAGTAAGTCACAACGACACGTTTTTTTTCCGTAATTAAGCATGACATCTGCTTCATTTGCTTCAACTTATAATTTATTTATTTTTACTATTCTACTAGCGTATCCCCTGCCATGCAAGAGTTTTTGTATTGGATAAGATAGGTTTCAGTCATACTAGGGAGGTAAAGAAAGTTTACGTGAAGACCGAGCATGGTTATATTTTCAACGCAAAATTATACAATTCAGACGACTACACCTATTTTGGATGCAAAACATGGCGAGCACTATGCAAGACTTATGCATTTGAGCCTGATATAGTTATCACCTTTGGTATTCGTCCGGAAGATGATATTGAAGGTAATACCGACATCTGGGTCGATGTGCAGACGCCTCCAGTTATACCATTATGTAAGTTTCTCAACCATATTTATGTCTTTGATATTCTTTATTCGAAAATAGTTGACAACTAATTTGTATTCTCATCTTATTTCGGTGCAAGCTAACATGTCTAGCGCTTGATAGACAGGACCTACTACTGTGTCGGGGTTGAACTCAACAGCGAGGAGCTCAGTAATTATGTTTCATGGCTTGCGGATCTTTATACTGTCAAGACAAATTTTCTTCCTGCATTTAGAAATGTTAGTACTGAAAACGTGCGACCAATAGTGTTCGTAATGAACTACGGTCACATATATTTAGGAAGAATGGTAAGATTTTTACTATTTGTCCTTAGTGCATCTTTTCCATACATTATTTTTGAAGCTAAACTTCATTGCTAAGTATGTTACCATACGATGTTGTTCAACAGGGACTCCCGATGAATGTTGTGCCTTATGGGATCGAGACTAAAGGTACCATGAGTATTATTAGCTTACGGCCAAGATATCCTACAGATTACTTTAGTGCATTCAAGATTAGCGATGGATTCTTAATAGTGCAATACTGTACCAAATATGTGATGGGGGAGTGCAGAGAAGTACTAGGGGGCAGCAAACAGAATCGCTAACCACGATTAGGAGATAGGTTCATCTGCATGCTCCAACTTGATGAAGGAGGAGAGCTATACATGTTTTATGTTATTTTACCTAAGAGAGAGCAGCAGGAGTGATTAGCTAGCTAGAAATGAGTTTGAAGATGATGATGTGCTACACTATTACTATGATGATAAAATAGCTAGTGTTGGTGGTAATGACTATGATGAATATTATTAGCTACTGTAGTGATGAATAAATAAATATTGTTGGTGGTAATGACTATGATGATGATTAAACAGCTTGTGCTGGCGGATTAGATTCAAGTGGAGGCAACATGTGATGCACATCAAAAGTACTACTAGTCCAAACTAGATCAAGTTTGGATTAGTAGTATACTTTTGACATGCACCACTTATTGCCTCCACTTGAACCTAATCCACCTTCATTTGACACACCGTTATGGACATAATGATATAAACCTCATAATTGGTATTGTACCAAAGTTTGTATAACGATGGATAAATACACTAAAAAAAGAAAAAAAAAGTACTAGTAGCGATTGTCAGTAAAGACGCTGCAGCTAGCTAGATTAGCAGCAGCGCGGGACAGAAGAAGCGCTGCCGCTATGTGTCTTAACAATAGCGTGTGTAACACGCGCTACTGCTAAGTAATAGCCGTAGCGCCTTATTAGTAGCGCGACAGCGCGCGCTACTAGTGGGCTTAAAACCCGCGCTACTACTAGGGTTTTCCCTAGTAGTGTAAGCAGGCATGCATATAAGGCCCACTAGCATAAATCCCCCAAACTCTAACTCCCCTGGCTCTCTATTCCTTACCGCTAATTTTTTTAAATAATACATTTTTTTCATTAAATTGCACAAATATGGCATTGATATTTTTATTTTCGAAAATATTACCCAATCAGCCAGCAACAGGCCGACTGCGCCTAGTCAGCCCACAGCAGGCCGACTGGAGGCCTATCAGCTTGCTGCTGGCCGATAGACCTGTCGGCCACAAGTTTAGGTCCAGTCGCCCTGTTGTGGGCCGATAGGCCTGCTGTGGGCCGATAGGCTTGCTGTGGGCTGACTGCTGCATGCACCATTTTTGCCCCGTATTTTCGAGCAACCCTTTCCCCTCAATATTTTCCCGCCATATGTTCCCGCCAACCCTTCCCCCTCAATATTTGTCCGCCATATGTTCCCGCCAACCCTTCCCCCTCAACTTTTTATCGCCAACTTTTTCCCGCCACCCATTTTCCTCCACCCATTTGCCGCCATATGTTCCCGCCAACCCTTTCCCGCCATACCGCAGACGTTCTTTCCCGCCATTTTCTCCTCTCTACCTATAAAACCCCCTTCAGGTGGAGGTGGATAAGCATTCCATTGTAGTGTAGTTGAGATGTCCCATTATCCTTTCGATCGTAGTTATCACCCTGGGATGAGCAGGACTCTTCTGAGGCTAGCTACCGATTTCAAGATTGACAATAGGATAGTTCCATGGGACGAACTCGCTGGTAGTGACGCCATAATGAATGAGTTGGCTCACGAATTACGTAGGTCTGGGTGGACTGAAAGGACCTATGAGGAGGTACGTAAAGAACTTCTTAGGTTGCATGAAAGGTGGAAGAAGGTAGCGGTGCTGAAGAGTGAAACTTTCAGAAGGATTGCAGCAAATAATCCATCTTTATGGACTAAGGAGAGCGAGGACGAAGATGATATCTTCATGCCGCCGCTTCCAGGTTCTGCATCATCAAAGGGCAAGAGTTCTGCATTGTCGAAGGGAAAGACTTCCTCATCGTCGAAGGGCAAGAGTTCTTCATCGTCGAAGGGCAAGAGTTCTGCATCGATGGAGGATGACGATGATGACTTAATGTAGTTTTTATGCTGTATGTTGTAAGTTCAGTCGTATGTACCGTTTAATTTAGATGTACTTCTATGTAGTTGTTTGTACTATCTTGTTGTACGAGCATTCTGTTCTATCTAAATATGATGTTCTAGTTCGGATAACAGAGTACTAAAATAGAGTAGGCATATGGCTCATACATAAGTACATAGTCATTTGTCTCATACATAGAATAGACATAAGTCTCATACATAAGTAGATGTTCATGTCTCTACTAATAGATAGAAGCGTCAGTGACGACGCCTGGCCTGGCGGGGAAGCGGATCTACAGGCAGCGTCCATACCCACCTGTCGGGTGGCCTAATGTTACGAGGAGGAATCTCAGACTCTCCCTGGTCATGCTGTGTATCCTGTGTGGGGCCTGGTGGAGTGCTACGTCTTGAGCTTACGTTGGTTTTCCTTGAAGAGGAAAGGGTGATGCAACACAGTAGCATAAGTATTTCCCTCACTTTTTGAGAACCAAGGTATCAATCCAGTAGGAGGCTTCTCAACAAGTCTCACGAACCTACACAAACAAACAAAGAACTCGCAACCAATGCAATAAATAGGTTGTCAATCCCTTCACGGCCACTTGCGAAAGTGAGATCTGATAGAGATAAAATGATAAGATAAATATATTTTTGGTATTTTATAATATAGATGCAGAAAATAAATATGCAAATAGAAGTAGATTGGAAGCAAATATGATAAGAGATAGACCCGGGGGCCATAGGTTTCACTAGTGGCTTCTCTCAAGAGCATAAGTATTATGGTGGGTGAACAAATTACTGTCGAGAAATTGATAGAAAAGCGAATAATTATGACATTATATAGGCATGATCATGTATATAGGCATCACGTTCGCAATAAGTAGACCGACTCCTGCCTGCATCTACTACTATTACTTCACACATCGACCGCTATCCAGCATGCATCTAGAGTATTAAGTTCATAAGAACAGAGTAACACATTAAGCAAGATGACATGATGTAGAGGGATAAACTCAAGCAATATGATATAAACGCCATCTTTTTATCCTCGAAGGCAACAATACAATACGTGTCTTGCAACCCTTTCTGTCACTGGGTAAGAACACCACAAGATTGAACCCAAAGCTAAGCACTTCTCCCACGGCAAGAAAGATCAATCTAGTAGGCCAAACCAAACCGATAATTTGAAGAGACTTACAAAGACAACTCAATCATATAAAAGAATTCAGAGAAGATTCAATTATTATCCATAGATAAAGTTGATCATAAACCCACAATTCATCGGATCTCGACAAACACACCGCAAAAAGAGATTACATCGAATAGATCTCCACAAGAGAGGGGGAAAACATTGTATTGAGATCCAAAAAGAGAGAAGAAGCCAACTAGCTAATAACTATGGACCCGAAGGTCTGTGGTAAACTACTCACAACTCATCGGAGGGGCCATGGTGTTGATGTAGAAACCCTCCATGGTGGAATCCCCCTCCGGGAGAACATCGACGACGGCTCCAAGATGGGATCTCACGGATACAAAAGGTTACGGGGGTGGAAATTGTGTTTCGGTTGCTCCCTGTATGTTTTTGGGGTATGTAGGCTTATATAGGAGGAAGAAGTACGTCGGTGGCTTCCCGAGGGGCCCACGAGACAGGGGGCGCGTCCTATAGGGGGGGGGCCTACCCTCTCGTGGCCGCCTCGACTGCTTCTTGACTTGCACTCCAAGTCCTCTGGATCATGTTCGTTCCAAAAATCACGCTTCCGAAGGTTTTATTCCGTTTGGACTCCGTTTGATATTCCTTTCCTTCGAAATACTGAAATAGACAAAAAAAGAGCAATACAGGCTGGGCCTCCGGTTTGTAGGTTAGTCCCAAAAATGATAATAATGTATAAAATAAAGCCCATAAACATCCAAAACAGGTAATATAATATCATGGAACAATAACAAAAATTATAGATACGTTGGAGACGTATCAAGCATCCCCAAGCTTAATTCCTGCTCGTCCTCGAGTTGGTAAATGATAAAAACAGAATTTTTGATGTGGAATGCTACCTAGCATAATTCTCAATCTAATTTTCTTTATTCTGGCATGAATGTTCAGATCCAAATGATTCAAGATAAAAGTTCATATTGACAAAAGAAATAGCAATACATCAAGCATACTAATAAAAGCAATCATGTCTTCTCAAAATAACATGGCTAAAGAAAGTTCATTCCTACAAAATCATATAGTTAGGCTATGCTTCATTTTCGTCACACAAAGATGTTCCCAACTTCTATACCCCCGATGACAAGCCAAGCAATTGTTTCGTACTTAAATAATCTCAAACTTTTTCAACCTTCACGCAATACATGAGCGTGAGCCATGGATATAGCACTATGGGTGGAATAGAATAATGATTGGGGATTGTGTGGAGAAGACAAAAAAGGAGAAAGTCTCACATTGACGAGGATAATCAACGGCTATGGGAATGCCCATCAATTGATGTCAACATGAGGAGTAGGGATTGCCATGCAACAGATGCACTAGAGCTATGAATGAATGAAAGCTCAACAACAGAAAACTAGTGGGTGTGCATCCAACTTGCTTCCTCACGAAGACCTAGGGCATTTGAGGAAGCCCATGGTAGGAAAATACAAGCCAAGTTCTATAATGAAAAATTCCCACTAGTATATGAAAGTGACAACCTATGAGACTCTCTACATGAAGAACATGGTGCTACTTTGAAGCACAATATATGAGACTCAATAAAGAACAAGGTGCTACTTTGAAGCACAAGTGTGGAAAAAGAGACAGTAGCATTGCCCCTTTATTTATTATCTTTTTTTCTTTTTTTTTCTTTTTTTTCTTTTGGCCTTTCTTTTTTTTCTTTTTGGCCTTTCTATTTTCTTTTTGGGCAATGCTCTAATAATGATGATCATCACACTTTTTATTGATTACAACACATGAATTACAACTCGAAACTAGAACAAGATATGACTCTATATGAATGCCTCCGGCGGTGTACCGGGATGGTGCAATGAATCAAGAGAGACATGTATACAAAATTATGCATGGTGGCTTTGCCACAAATACAATGTCAACTACATGATCATGCAATGGCAATATGACAAAAGTAATGTATGTCATGATGATGATGAACGAAACGGTGGAAAGATGCATGGCAATATATCTCAGAATGGCTATGGAAATGCCATAAATAGGTAGGTATGGTGGCTGTTTTGAGGAAGATATAGAGAGGTTTATGTGTGATAGAGCGTATCGTATCACGGGGTTTGGATGCACCGGCGAAGTTTGCACCAACTCTCAAGGTCAGAAAGGGCAATGCACGGTACCGAAGAGGCTAGCAATCATGGAAAGGTAAAAGTGCGTATAATCCATGGACTCAACATTAGTCATAAGAACTCATATACTTATTGCAAAAACTTAGAAGTCATCAAAAACCAAGCACTACACGCATGCTCCTAGGGGGATAGATTGGTAGGAAAAGACCATCGCTCGTCCCCGACCTCCACTCATAAGGATACACAAGCCAGGTACACTTCATGCTTCAAATTTGTTACACAACTTTAACCATACGTGCATGCTACGGGACTTGCTAACTTCAACACAAGCATTCTTTAAATTCATAATCACCTAACTAGCATGACTTTAATATCACTACTTCCCTATCTCAAAACAATCATCAAGTATCAAGTTGATCATAGCATCCAATTCACTTCCTATGATAGTTTTTATTATACCCAACTTGGATCCTCATCATTCTAGGACCAATTTATAACCATAGCAAATACCATTCTGTTCTAAAAGACTCTCAAAATAATATAAGTGAAGCATGAGAGATCAACAATTTCTTCAAAATAAATCCACCACCGTGCTCTAAAAGATGTAAGTGAAGTACTAGAGCAGAAATTATCAAGCTCAAAAGATATAAGTGAATCACATAGAGTATTCTATCAAATCCTAAGAAAATAGTCTTCTCCCAAAAGGTGTGTTACAGCAAGGATGATTGTGGTAAACTAACAAGAAAATACTAATATAATACACGACGCTCCAAGCAAAACACATATCATGTAGCAAATAAAAATATTGCTCAAAGTAAAGTTACCAATGAACGAAGACGAAAGAGGGGATGCCTTCTGGGGGCATCCCCAAGCTTAGGCTTTTGGCTATTCTTGAATATCTTGGGGTGCCTTCGGCATCCCCAAGCTTAGGCTTTTTCCACCCTTTATTCCATAGTCCATCAAATCTTTACCCAAAACTTGAAAACTTCACAACACAAAACTCAGCAGGAAATCTCATAAGCTCCATTCGTGAAAGAAAACAAAACCACCACATAAGGTACTGTAATTAACTCATTCTTTATTTATATTGGTGTTAAACCTACTGTATTCCAATTTCTCTATGGTTCATACCCTTACATACTAGCCATAGATGCATCAAAATAAGCAAACAACACACGAAAAACAGAATCTGTCAAAAACAGAACAGTCTGTAGCAATCTGTAACTAACGCAAACTTATGGAATCTCAAAAATCCTACCAAAATAGGACGTCCTAAACAATTTGTTTATTGAACAGAAGAAAAAAGAATAAATGTAAAATCTCGTTCCTGTGATTTATTGAATTTTGCCTCGTGAGCGCAAAGTTTCTATTTTTCAGCAGAATCAAATCAACTCATATCATAGGTTATCCTATAGGTTCTACTTGGCACAAACACTAAATAAAACATGAAAACACATCTAAACAGAAAGTAGAAACAAAATTTAACACTAAACAGGAACAAAAAAAAAACACAAAGAAAATTGGGTTGCCTCCCAACTAGCGCTATTGTTTAACGCCCCTAGTTAGGCATAAAAGCGAAGATAGATCTAAGTAGTGCCATCTTTGGCACTTAATTCATAAGTAGCTCGCATGATAGAATCATAAGGTAATTTGACTTTATTTCTTGTAAAGTGCTCCATGCCTTTCTTTAATGGAAATTGGAATCTAATATTCCCTTCCTTCATATCAATAATCGCACCAATCGTTCTAAGGAAAGGTCTACCAAGAATAATAGGGCAAGAAAGATTCCAATCTATATCAAGAACGATAAAATCAATGGGCACCAAGTTTCTATTTGCAACAATAATGACATCATTGATCCTTCCTATTGGCTTTTTAATGGTGGAATCCGCGAGGTGCAAATTTAAAGAGCAATCATCAAGATCATGGAAACCTAGAATGTCACATAAAGTTTTTGGAATCGTGGAAACACTAGCACCCAAATCACACAAAGCAAAACACTCATATCTTTAATTTTAATCTTTATAGTAGGTTCCCACTCATCATTAAGTTTTCTAGGTATAGAAACTTCCAAATTAAGTTTTTCATCAAAAGATTGCATCAAGGCATCAACGATATGTTTGGTAAAAGCTTTATTTTGACTATAAGCATGTGGAGAATTAACAACGGATTGCAACAAGGAAATACAACTTTCTAAAGAACAATTATCATTATCAAAATCCTTGAAATCTGAGATAGTGGGTTCAATACTATTTAAAGTCATGACCTCTCCAATCCCACTTTTAGCAAATTTAGCATCAAGATCTAAAAACTCCGAATTCTTGGGACTCCTTCTAAATAAAGTTGACTCATCTACAGTCCCATTATTTTCAATATTCATATTACAAAACAAAGATCTAATAGGGGACACATCAATAACTTTAAGATTTTCATCATTATTTTCATCTAACTTTTCTGGTTTGGTAGCCATCTTATTGACTAAGGTGGCTTGCTTATCATAAATTTGAGCTATAGCCTTCTCAAGCCGGATTATTTGAGAGTTCACGCCATAAATTTTTTTATTCATATCATCAAGCTCCTTATTAATAAGACCGAAAAAATCTCTTTGTTCTTTAAACTCTTTTCTGATGAAATTATTATGCTCAAATTGCAAATTCATAAAGTTTCTAATATTTGACTCAATCTCTTCGAACCTCCTAAGAAGGAGGTCGGTACTCTTAGGCAAAGCCATGAGGACAAACAAGCACACAAGCAAATAGAAAACGACAAGCGAAAGAGGGGGGGAAGAAAATGGCAAGCAGAAAAGAGAGGAGATTTGGAAAGAGAGGGCGAATAAAACGGGGTGAAGTGGGGGAGAGGAAAACGAGAGGCAAATGACAAATAATGTAAATGTGAGGGAGATGAGTTTGTGATGGGTACTTGGTATATCTTGACTTGAGCGAAGACCTCCCCGGCAACGGCGCCAGAAATCCTTCTTCCTATGTCTTGAGCTTGCGTTGGTTTTCCTTGAAGAGGAAAGGGTGATGCAGCACAGTAGCATAAGTATTTCCCTCAGTTTTTGAGAACCAAGGTATCAATCCAGTAGGAGGCTTCTCAACAAGTCCCACGAACCTACACAAACAAACAAAGAACTCGCAACCAACGCAATAAAGGGGTTGTCAATCCCTTCACGGCCACTTGCGAAAGTGAGATCTGATAGAGATAAAATGATAAGATAAATACATTTTTGGTATTTTATAATATAGATGCATAAAATAAAGATGAAAATAAAAGTAGATTGGAAGCAAATATGATAAGAGATAGACCCGGGGCCATAGGTTTCACTAGTGGCTTCTCTCAAGAGCATAAGTATTACGGTGGGTGAACAAATTACTGTCGAGCAATTAATAGAAAAGCGAATAATTATGACATTATCTAGGCATGATCATATATATAGGCATCACGTCCGCAACAATTAGACCGACTCCTGCCTGCATCTACTACTATTACTGTTGGAAATATGCCCTAGAGGCAATAATAAAATGGTTATTATTGTATTTCCTTGTTCATGATAATTATCTATTATTCATGCTATAATTGTATTGACTGGAAACCGCAATACATGTGTGAATACATAGACCACAACATGTCCCTAGTGAGCCTCTAGTTGACTAGCTCGTTGATCAACAGATGGTCATGGTTTCCTAACCATGGACATTGGATGTCATTGATAACGGGATCACATCATTAGGAGAATGATGTGATGGACAAGACCCAATCCTAAGCATAGCACAAGATCATGTAGTTCGTTTGCGAAAGCTTTTCTAATGTCAAGTATCATTTCCTTAGACCATGAGATTGTGTAACTCCCTGATACCGTAGGAGTGCTTTGGGTGTACCAAACGTCACAATGTAACTGGGTGATTATAAAGGTGCACTATAGGTATCTCCGAAAGTGTTTGTTGGGTTAGCATGAATCGAGACTGGGATTTGTCACTTCGTATGACGGAGAGGTATCTCTAGGCCCACTCGGTAATGCATCATCATAATGAGCTTAATGTGACTCAGTAGTTAGTCACGGGATCATGCATTACGGAATGAGTAAAGTGACTTGCCGGTAACGAGATTGAATGAGGTATTGGGATACCGACGATCGAATCTCGGGCAAGTAACATACCAATTGACAAAGGGAATTGTATACGGGATTGATTGAATCCCCGAAATCATGGTTCATCCGATGAGATCATCGTGGAACATGTGGGAGCCAACATGGGTATCCAGATCCCGCTGTTGGTTATTGGCCGGAGAACGTCTCGGTCATGTCTTCATGGTTCCCTAACCCGTAGGGTCTACACACTTAAGGTTCGGTGGCGCTAGAGTAGTTATGGGAAATAGTATGTGGTTACCGAAGGTTGTTTCGAGTCCTGGATGAGATCCCGGACGTCACGAGGAGTTCTGGAATCGTCCGGCGGTGAAGATCGATATATTGGACGAAGGGTATTGGAGTCCGGAAGTGTTGCGGGGGTACCAGGTGATGAACAGCGTGTCCGAAAGGGGTTTCGGAGGCCCCGACAAGCGTTGGGGGGCCTTATGGGCCAAGGGGAGAGGGCACATCAGCCCACTAAGGGGCTGAGAGCCCCTCCCACCCCATCTCACGTAACCGGGAGAGGTGGGGGCGCCACCCATAGGGCAGCTGCCCCTCCCGGCTTGGGGGGCAAGATTCCTAGGGGGTGGGGGCTCCCAAACCCATCTAGGGTTTCCCCTATGGCCGCCATCCCTCCCCTAGGGAACCCTAGGGCGCCTCCCCCTCCTCCCTTCCCCCTATATATAGTGAGTGAGAGAGAGGGCAGCCGCACCCTTCCCCTGGCGCAGCCCTCTCCCTCCTCCAACTCTACCTTCTCCTCCGTAGTGCTTGGCGAAGCCCTGCCGGAGAACCATGACCTCCATCACCACCATGCCGTCGTGTTGTCGGAGTTCTCCCTCAACTTCTCCTCTCCCCTTGCTTGGTCAAGAAGGAGGAGACGTCCCCAGGCTGTACATGTGTTGAACGCGGAGGCGCCGTTATTCGGTGCTTAGATCGGAATCAACCGCGATCTGAATCACTACGAGTATGACTCCTTCATCCGCGTTCTAGTAACGCTTCCGCTTAGCGATCTTCAAGGTTACGAAGATGCTCTCTCTCTCTCTCTCTCTCTCGTTGCCAGAATCTCCATAGATTGATCTTGGTGATGCGTAGAAAGTTTTGAATTTCTGCTACGTTCCCCAAGAGTGGCATCATGAGCTAGGTCTATTGCGTAGTTCTATACACGAGTTGAACACAAGTTGTTGTGGGCGTTGATTTTGTTCAATATGCTTACCGTTACTAGTCCTATCTTGTTTCGATGGTATTGTGGGATGAAGCGGCCCGGACTGACCTTACACGTACACTTACATGAGACAAGTTCCACCGACTGACATGCACTTGTTGCATAAGGTGGCTAGCGGGTGCCAGTCTCTCCCACTTTAGTTCGATCGGATTAGATGAAAAGGGTCCTTATGAAGGGTAAATAGCAATTGGCATATCACATTGTGGTTTTGGCGTAGGTAAGAAACGTTCTTGCTAGAAACCTATAGCAGCCACGTAAAAACTTGCAACAACAAATTAGAGGACGTCTAACTTGTTTTTGCAGCATATGCCGTGTGATGTGATATGGCCAAAAAGGATGTGATGAATGAAATATATGTGATGTATGAGATTGATCATATTCTTATAATAGGAATCACGACTTGCATGTCGATGAGTATGACAACCGGCAGGAGCCATAGGAGTTGTCTTTATTTATTGTATGACTTGCGTTTCACTGAATAACACCATGTAATTACTTTACTTCATTTCTAAACCGTTAGCCATAGTAGTAGAAGTAATAGTTGGCGAGACAACTTCATGGAGACACGATGATGGAGATCATGATGATGGAGATCATGGTGTCATGCCGGTGACGATGATGATCATGGAGCCCCGAAGATGGAGATCAAAAGGAGCAAAATGATATTGGCCATATCATGTCACTATTTGATTGCATGTGATGTTTATCATGTTTATGCATCTTATTTGCTTAGAACGACGGTAGTAAATAAGATGATGCCTCATAATAATTTCAAGAAAGTGTTCCCCCTAACTGCGCACCGTTGCGAAAGATCGTTGCTTCGAAGCACCACGTGATGATCGGGTGTGATAGATTCTAGCATTCACATACAATGGGTGTAAGCCAGATTTATAGACGCGAAACACTTAGGTTGACTTGACGAGCCTAGCATGTACACACATGGCCTCGTAACACAAGAGACCGAAAGGTCGAGCATGAGTCGTATAGTAGATACGATCAACATGAAGATGTTCACCGAAGATGACTAGTCTGTCTCACGTGATGATCGGACACAGCCTAGTTGACTCGGATCATGTATCACTTAAGATGACTAGAGGGATGTCTATCTAAGTGGGAGTTCATTAAATAATTTGATTAGATAAACTTAATTATCATGAACATAGTCAAAAGGTCTTTGCAAATTATGTCGTTGCATACGCTTTAGTTCTACTGTTTAGATATGTTCCTAGAGAAAATATAGTTGAAAGTTGATAGTAGCAATTATGCAGACTGGGTCCGTAAACTAAGGATTGTCCTCATTGCTGCGTAGAAGGCTTATGTCCTTAATGCACCGCTCGGTGTGCTGAACCTCGAACATCGTCTGTGGATGTTGCAAACATCTGACATACATGTTTTGATGACTACATGATAGTTCGGTAATGTTAAACGGTTTAGAATTGTGGCGCCGAAGACGTTTTTTGAAACGTCGCGGAACATATGAGATGTTCCAAGGGCTGAAATTGGGATTTCAGGCTCGTGCCCACGTCAAGAGGTATAAGACCTCCGACGAATTTCTTAGCCTACAAACTAAGGGAGAAAAGCTCAATTGTTGAGCATGTGCTCAGATTGTCTGAGTACTACAATCACTTGAATCGAGTGGGAGTTAATCCTCCAGATGACATAGTGATGTTTCTCCAAAGTCATTGCCACCAAGCTACTAGAGCTTCGTGATGAAATATAACATATCAGGGATAGATATGATGATCCTTGAGCTATTTGCAATGTTTGAGACTGCGAAAGTAGAAATCAAGAAGGAGCATTAATTGTTGATGGTTAGATAAACCACTAGTTTCAAGAAGGGCAAGTGCAAGAAGGGATACTTCATCAAACGGCAAAACAGTTGCTGCTCTAGTGAAGAAACCCAAGGTTGAACCCAAACCTGTCACGACCGGTTTTTCAATAAAATACTTATTGAGGAAATCGATCTCTTGATCCCAGTATAGGAAGAGTTATCCTTACTGGTAGAAAAATACTTGAATACAGAAGACCAGTAGCATCAAATATATTACAGGGTTGAGCTGAGGTTGCTCAACAATTTATTACAAACACGCCAATATTGTACATAAGGGCGGTTATGACACAGGGGTGTGGTGACATGCTACTAGCTCAAGATAAAAGTGGTGGTGGATAACTTGACTCCTAAACGGGCAACTCATCGAGCGTCGAGGTGAGGCTCGATGAATTTATTTCTGGGGTAGCGGAAGCGGATATAATACAGTGACCAAATCCAGGATCGCACGGGACTGACTGAGACTCCTCTAGGCGTCGGATTCGCTATCGAACTCTTCATCCATGAGATCGCCTTCATCAACATCTGGCCAAATTAACAAGCCAGGTGAGTACTTTGAAAGTACTCGCAAGACAGTTCGAACAAAAGATATAACAAATGCATGCATGAATGCGTCATGAGCAAAAATAATGATGCTCATTCAAATAATAAATATTTGCACGACATGATAAGTAAAAAGGAAGTCGGGCGGTAGTCCTCCCGAAATCCCAACAACCAACTGAAACCGATCGGGTGTCTGGAGCGACGCCTCGAAAGGTAAAAAAATAAATAATCATGCCGCAGTCGGGCGTCTAAGCGACACCACATAAAGGGCTTATATTAAAAAGTAAATAACACGCGTGCCACAGTCGGACGTCTGAGCGACATCACAGAAAGGGCTTAATTAAAAGTAAATAATAAGAGTGCCACAATCGGAAGTCTGAGCGACATCGCGGAAAGGGCTTATCTCGAAAGTAAATAACAAGCATGCCACAGTCGGACGTCTGGGCGACATCGCAGAAAGGTCTTATATCAAAAATAAATAACAAGTGTGCCACAGTCGGACGTCTGAGCAACATCGCAGAAAGGGCTTATATCAAAAATAAATAACAAGTGTGCCATAGTCGGACGTCTGAGCGACATCGCAGAAAGGGCTTATATCAAAAATAAATAACAAGTGTGCCACAGTCGGACGTCTGAGCGACATCGCAGAAAGGGCTTATATCAAAAGTAAATAACAGGTTAGTCCATCCACAAGAATAAACTTTTAACCAGACTTAACACTCATGTGGTTCACCGAAGTTTTGTCACTGAGACTGACATTTGATAAGGTAAGATGAACACAGGACATGGACATGTACAAGATGATTCAAAGGATTTTTGGCTCTGCAGAGTTTGTACTAATTGCCCACAGCCAACGGATTTCCGTAGTCACGAAGGACTATTTCCGTCTAAGGTATTTCGGTAGAAACACATCTAACTAGTACACACCCATTCCACCTCACGATGCCAGGGATCACTCTAGACAACGTCCAAGAAAAACTTTGAGACGGGGAGGTCACAACCTCGAATAGCATGTGATCAAATTTCTATACGCGCGCTCTAAGGGGTGCCCCCCTCTCGGTCCCAACCGGAAACATCCATGCCCCCTGTCCGGATGAGGGCTTTAATCCAGGGCCATGGAACCCTCATCTCGGCCTCTCTATTTGGTGTGTACCAGGAAAACGGTTTGCAACTTACTATGCCATATTCCTTGCGGAAAACATATGGTAGTACAGGAAGGAAAACGAATGGGAACGTGACTTGATTCACGTTGATACTGAAGTCAAATGGTCTGGCATAAGACTGGCATGCTACAACACTGTCATCTTACCCATTCTCATGCCATCAGATGGCCATGCAAACTTATATCCAACAACATATGGATTTTCCAAACTCACTTGCCTCATCTTTGCATGAAATATGATATTTAACGAAATGCTCATAAACATGCCACAAAACTACTAAATGCAAACATGCAACAACCACTCATCATATCAAAAGTTCAAACATGCTTGCCTGGTTCGGAGTAGTCGGAGTCTAACTTGGCGAGGTTCGCGGCTCCGTCACCTCCTCCAGTATCTACGGTATAAGAAAAATACGTACTTAACGTAAATACCGCGAGTGCACAAAGAAGTGTTCCAAATATTTTTCAAATAAATATGACAAAAAACTAGACAGAAAACTAAAGATGACAGAAAAGAATCAATCAAAAATTAGTTTCTGTTTAAACGTTATAAAGGTTTTAAAACCAGGGACTTATCTGTAATGAAACAGAAAGTTTCCAGGGGGTCAACTGATAAAACATAAAACGATTCGGAGAAAGAGAAAACACTGACGAGGGGGTCCCACTCGTCAGGTTTAAATTTTCAAAGGGGAAAACAGAGCTCGTCGCCGCCCGAGAGCTGCGGTGGTCGCCGGCGGTGATCCACGGTGAGTTAGGATGATCGGAGAGTACCTACGTGCTCAGGGTGTCCTTCCGCATCGGTGGGTGGTGGTCGTCGTCGTCGGCGAGCACCACGTCGACGGTGGTCCTTGCTCCGGCGGACGGCGGCTCGGGTGGAGTTGGATCTCGTCGGGGAGAGCTGTGGAGGTCAAATTGAAGCTTGGGTTAGCTCACTGGGTGCTCAAGGTGGCTACTGACGAGGTTTGGGCATCGGGGATGGCCTCACCGGAGTGGATCGAGCTGGTGGCCGAGGCGGATCGGGGCGGCCGGAGTTGGGGGAGGAGACCTCCTCGAGGTCCTCCTAGTGGCTTGGCGGAGTACTGGTGAGGTGCAGTGGTGGTGCGTGCTCGAGAACGAGATCGGGGCTCCTTTTTATAGGCGATCTGAGGCGGTGGCCGTGAACGGAATTCTCCGGCGATGGTTACAGTGGCGCACAGCTTGGTCGGGGAGGTTTAGGGAGTTGGGCGTCAACGTGGAGTTCCACTGGTTCCGTTTAGACGCTAAACGATCTTGGATTAGGAGTCCTAGGTGGATTCGACGGAACGGGGCGGCGCGGGCCCATCGGCGGCAGAGGGCGCGCCCTGTGCTTGCCGGGCCACGGCGACGGTGATGCGGGGGTGAGCTGGCATGCATGAGCCATGTGGAGGGCTAGGGAGCAATGGGGGGCGCAGAACGGCGTAACGAGCCGGTGCTGGCTCTGTTTGGCCGCCACGGGTGGCTCTGCCACCGCAGAGGCTGCCGGCGTTGGAGATGCTCGCCGCCACCGACGCCTACGTCCGTCCAAGCGGGTGTGCGGTGCTCTGGCCAGGGAGAAAGGGCTGTGCGCAACGTGCCAGGACGCACTGTGGATCGGTGACAACACTCTGACGAAAACGACACTGAATCTCCCTGAAACACTGAACTTTCTGAAAGTGCACAGGAACAGTGCCAGCCAAGTGTTCGACGAAATTATTTTGGCATGTGGGGAATTTTCCTTGAGCTGATTTTTGGTGGGGTGGCCTCTCTTTGCATCTGGGGGCTGCCTGAATTTTGGTAGAATTTTTGGGGAAGAGGAGATATGAATTTCACCAAATTTGACAAATCTGGTCCAAACTTGCAGAGGATGAAATTTGAAAAATTTGAAAAGAGGAAGAGTGGATCTTGATGGTTCTAGGTTGTGGGTGCTAGAGACTATCCAGAGGAGTTGGTTTGAGATCAAAACTCAAAGGAAATCAGGCACTTCCTTTGTAAAGCATCTAGGCTTAGAATAATTGACAGAATTGTTTTGGGGAGAAAAATAAATGGAATAAAATCCAAAAATGGATTTAACTTGTTGGGACAGAATGTTTGGATTGCTCCAAAGAGGAAGGAGGAGTTTTGGGAGGATTTACCACAAGAGGCATGGTAAAACCAAGGATGGTTCAAAACAAAAGAGTAGCTCCAAAATCTTTAGGGTTTCTTTTTAAAAGAAAATAAATACCAAGAAATGTTTTTGAGAATGGAAACTCAGAAGAAAGGTTTTTAATAACAAAACACCAGGGTTGCAAAGGATGCAAAAATCAAATTCCTTGCCAAGGTAAAAAAGTTTTTGAGAGAGAAAGATTTTAGAAATGATTTAAATGACCTTTTTCAAACCAAGCAAGGTTTTTGCTGAAAACAAAAACAAAAATTTTGGAGTGTGACACCACCTACCCCCTTAGGAAAAATCTCGTCCCCGAGATTTCAGCTGATCCTCAAACAGGTGTGGGTGCTCTGTCCGAAGAAAATCCTCTCTTTCCCAAGTTGCTTCATTCTCAGTGTGATTGCTCCACTGAACTCTGAAAAACTTGATGGTTTTCTGTCGGGTCCTCCTTTCAGACTCCTCTAATATTTTTATTGGATGCTCCCGGTAGGTGAGGTCTGGTTGCACGTCAATGTTTTCATGGGATACTTGCTTCTCTGGATTGCTTATGTACTTGCTCAACTGCGAGACATGGAACACGTCGTGGACATCGAATAATTCTTCGGGTAAGTCTAGCTGGTGGGCTACCGTGCCTCTTCGGGCCACTATACAGAATGGTCCGATGAATCTTGGTGCTAGCTTTCCCTTAACCTTGAATCGTTGCAGGCTCCTCATAGGAGATACTCGTAGGTACACAAACTCTCCGGGTTCGAAACTGATTCCTCGATGCTTTCTATCGTAATAACTCTTTTATCGACTTTGGGCGGTCTTGAGTCGATCCCTAATCATCTTAACTTTTTCCTCGGCCTCCTTGAGCATATCTGGGCCGAAGATATGGCTGTCTCCGGTTTCTGACCAATTTAGTGGTGTACGACATCTTCGCCCGTACAGAGCTTCAAATGGTGCCATTTGCAGGCTGGCCTGGTAGCTGTTGTTGTATGCGAACTCTGCGTATGGCAAGCTTTCTTCCCAATAGGTCCCATAGGTGAGGACACATGCTCTCAGCATGTCTTCTAGAATTTGGTTTACGCGTTCTGTCTGTCCATCAGTATGGGGTGTCCATGCTGAGCCTCCTTAATCGTTTCCATCAGGGTAGGCTATATTTCCAAATTCCACACACTGCCTTTGGTGACCATTATTAGGTTGAGTTTGGCAAATTCCTGCTGAAATTCCGGTCTCAAATTTGGTATACTGTCGTTGCCCGAGCTGGGGTTCCGACTAAGGGCATCTGCCACTACATTTGCTTTTCCCGGATGATAGTGGATTCCAACATCGTAATCCTTCACTAATTCCAACCAGCGTCGTTGCCGTAAATTGAGTTCCGGCTGTGTGAAAATATACTTAAGACTCTTATGGTCTGTGTATATTTCACAACAATTTCCAAGTAGAAAGTGTCTCCACTCTTTGAGTGCATGGATGACTGCTGCCAACTCCAGATCATGAGTAGGATAATTTTCATGTTTGCGGAGTTGTCTGGAGGCATACGCAACTACTTTGCCTTCTTGCATCAATACACATCCGAGGCCCTTCCGGGATGCATCACAATACACCTGAAAATTCTTGTGTATGTCTGGCACAATTAATACTGGTGCCATTGTTAATTTCCTTTTTAGTTCTTGGAAGCTTTTCTCACAAGCTTCCGTCCATTCAAACTTCTTGTCTTTCTTGAGTAACTGCGTCATTGGCTTTGCTATGGTGGAGAATCCTTCGATAAATCTTCGGTAGTATCCTGCCATTCCCAAGAAACTTCGTGTGTCCGTTACGCTGGCTGGTGGTTTCCAGCCAAGTACGGCCTTGACCTTTTCCGGGTCTACTGCAATACCTTCGTGGCCCAGAAAACCCACCTGTCTTAGCCAAAATTCACATTTGCTGAACTTGGCGTACAGTTGATGTTTCCTGAGTTCTCCTAGTACAATTCTGAGATGTTCAGCGTGCTCTTCTGGTGTCTTGGAGTATATCAGAATATCATCGATGAATACCACAACAAACTTGTCCATAAACTTCATAAATACTTTGTTCATGAGGTGAACAAAATATGCGGGGGCGTTTGTTAGTCCAAACGGCATTACTGTGAACTCATACAGTCCATATCTGGAGGTGAAGGCTGTCTTGGGGATATCTTCCGTTCGCACTTTTAGTTGATGGTATCCCGACCTTAAGTCAATTTTTGAGAAGACTTTGGCCTGAGCGAGCTGATCAAATAAATCATTTATTTGGGGCATTGGTTATTTGTTCTTGATTGTGACCATGTTAAGTGCTCGATAGTCTATGCACAATCTCAGTGTCCCATCCTTTTTCTTGGCAAATAAGATTGGTGAACCCCCAAGGTGAGGAACTGGCTCGTATGTATCCCTTGTCCAACAATTCTTTTATTTGCTTCTTCAATTCTACCAACTCGGATGGTGCCATTCTATATGGTTTCTTGTAAATGGGAGCAGTTCTGGGTGCTAGCTCAATGCTGAATTCTATCTCTCGGTCTGGTGGCATGCCTGGTAGTTCTTCGGGAAATACGTCTGGAAATTCACACACTACTGGAACCTTGCTTAACTCAGAAATGTCCACCTTGTTTAATCTCGGTTGCCGAGATATTTGTCTTTCTTTGGCTAAAACCTTTATTGTCTTCCCGTGGTGGGTGAGAATTACGGTCCGGTTGAAGCAATCAATAAAACCTTTGTTGGTGGTTAACCAATCCATCCCTAGGATGACATCCAGTCCTTTACTTTCCAATACAATAAGGTTGGCGTAAAACTTCAATCCTTCGAATTTAATAACCACACCTTGACAGTAACTCTGGGTCACTTGCTTAATCCCAGGGGACTTGATGATCATGGATTTTTCCAAGGGAAGCATCGAAAAATTATTTTGCAAAGCAAAACTCTTCGAAATGAATGTGTGAGAAGCTCCAGAATCAAACAAAACCATGGCAGGTATTGTGTTGATAGGGAACGTACCGAGTACGATATCTGGGGTGTTCTGTGCTTCCTCTTTGGTCACGTGGTTCAGATGACCCTTCCTGTGGTTGTTATTGGGATTGAAATTGTTTTGCTTGGGCGCTGAATTATTGCCACTATTGATTGGCTTTGGGGTTGAGTTCCTTGGCTTGGGGCACTGCTTGGCATAGTGCCCTTCTTCTCCACAAGCGTAGCAAGTAACTCCTGGGCAATATGTGAACTCTTTGTACCTTGCATGGAAATTCTTGATTGGGCGTGAATTATTCGTTGTGGGTTTGTGTGTCCCACCTTTCTGGAAATCTGTCTTGCTTCGGTGGTTTCGAGCCTGAGTAGTCTGGTCCCTTTTGTGTTTGCGAAAATCCTCCAAACTACGTCACTCATTTTCCAAGGTAATTGCCTTATCCACTAGTATTTTGAAATCTGGGAAGGTGTGTACAACCAGCTGGCATCTGAGCACGGGTGTCAGGCCTTCCAAGAATTTTTCCATCTTCTTGCTCTCAGTCATACGCTCTTCGTTGGCGTAGCGGGACAGCAGTGTAAACTGGCTGTTGTATTCTGATACCGTCATGGTCCTTTGTTTGAGGTCATCAAATTCTCTCTTCTTGATCTTCATAACACTTTTAGGAATGTGTGCCCCACGAAAACTTTCCTTGAATTCCTCCAAGGTTATTTCATTTTCGTTGGGGTGCATGTGTAGGAAATTTTCCCACCATGATGCAGTTGCTCCAGTGAGATAGTGCGGTGCATATAGTACTTTCTCACGGTCTGAACACTATGCAATAACTAATTTTCTTTCCATGTCTCGAAGCCAGTCGTCGGCCTCAAGAGGTTTGTCAGTATGAGAAAATATTGGGGAACGCGTCTTCTGTAGCTCAGACAACTTGGATTGCTGCTGATACTGTCCATAGTGATTTCCCATATTGATGACCTGGTTCATCATTTCTTGATGTTGTTGCTGACTCTGTTCATAAAGGCGACACACTTGGGTAAATGCTGTTTCACTGTCCTGTTGACTTGACTGCCCCTATGTGAAATTGTTGTTTGGTGGTGTGCCATAATTTTCCTTTGGCGGAATTGGCATGGAGCGCGTCGAAGGACAAGACATCTTTCACTCTGGGGATATATTTTGTAAAACTCGTAAGAAAAGAAATTGAGTCGCAACAGCCAATAAATTCACAAATACGGAATTTTTGAAAGCTCCAGAATTTTTCAAGAAAAATCAACGATTGCGCACGGAGAAGGACTATTACATATCTTACATGCGAGCAGTAATTATACAATACATCACTCAGGATATGCGTACATAATCCTGACATGTTATTGAGGCTAGTGCACTTCTCCAGACCCTACATGATGCGCAAACAAGCTACTTCTCACAACCTATGTACATATAAACATATAATACAAGTCGGTACATCGCATGACGGCTCAGCGTACTCAGTCGGAGATGGTGAGGATCTCCCTTGGCCTGCCGAGGGTGAGGCGCAGAGAGGCGGGGGACTCAACTTCCTCCTCGCTAATAGGCTCCAGACGTGAAGCATTGCGCTGAGCTGGTGGAGCGGGTGCCATAGGCGGAGTAACACGAATAGGAGTGGGCGCAATAGGTAGAGCAGAACGAACTGGAGTGGGTGCAATGACTTGGTTGAACTACTCGGTGCTAGGCAGGCGACGAGCAGTGGCGAGAATGGTAGGTGAATGAGATGCCGAGGACGAGATGAAAGTCAGCGGTGGAGCGGTGTGCAGGAGCTCCCTCCTGTTGGCGGCACAGCCATGGACTGAGTCCATGCGGGCAGCTACAAGGTCGTCCACCATGCTGTCGAAGGCTGCCTCCAGAGCTCGGAGGTACTCGACAAGCATCTCAAAGGCCTCGTCTCGCTCTCCTCTAGGGCAAGCGAATGAGTAATGACAGGTGTATGGCACGTGGCATGGAAGGTAGCGGTAGCGACGAGTCTTCATTGAGGGAAGAACATCCCGGAGACGAGCTATCGCCTCACGGGCAGCCATCTGCATAGCATGCCTCTCCGTAGGCATGGCTCTCCCCAAGAACCGGAAGCGGCGTAACTCAACACGCCCTCCCTTGAATTGCACCGCGGCCTGGTGCATGGTCAGACTGTCGTTGATCTTGTGTGGGTAGAGTGTGAAGACTGGGCGCACTGATGGCCCCATCGCGACCTGGACGATGAAGGAGAGGAGCTTGACGAACCCCTCAGGCACGTTGGCGAACACCTGTGACTCACAGTCGTTGCCAGCCATCTACAAAAGTAGGCGAAAATTCTGAATGGTCAGATCATAAATTTATGCTGACTGTCAGAAAATGACTACATTTGTAAAAATAAGAATGAACTCTACTATGCTAATAACCGATTAGTGATCACACCTAGTGGCTTCCTACAGCCAGCCTGGCTCTGGTACCAAGTTTGTCACAACCGGTTTTCAATAAAATACTTATTGAGGAAATCGATCTCTTGATCCCAGTATAGGAAGAGTTATCCTTACTGGTAGACAAATACTTGAATACAGAAGACCAGTAGCATCAAATATATTACAGGGTTGAGCTGAGGTTGCTCAACAATTTATTACAAACACGCCAATATTGTACATAAGGGCGGTTATGACACAGAGGTGTGGTGACATGCTACTAGCTCGAGATAAAAGTGGTGGTGGATAACTTGACTTCTAAACTGGCAGCTCATCGAGCGTCGAGGTGAGGCTCGATGAATTTTTTTTTGGGGTAGCGGAAGCGGATATAATACAGTGACCAAATCCAGGATCGCACGGGACTGACTGGGACTCCTCTAGGCGTCGGACTCGCTATCGAACTCTTCATCCATGAGATCGCCTTCATCAACATCTGGCCAAATCAACAAGCCAGGTGAGTACTTTGAAAGTACTCGCAAGACAGTTCGGACAAAAGATATGGCAAATGCATGCATGAATGCGTCATGAGCAAAAATAATGATGCTCATTCAAATAATAAATATTTGCACGACATGATAAGTAAAAAGGAAGTCGGGCGGTAGTCCTCCCGAAATCCCAATAACCAACTAAAACCGATCGGGTGTTTGGAGCGACGCCTCGAAAGGTAAACAAATAAATAATCATGCCGCAGTCGGGCGTCTAAGAGACACCACATAAAGGGCTTATATTGAAAAGTAAATAACACGCCTGCCACAGTCGGACGTCTGAGCGACATCACAGAAAGGGCTTAATTAAAAGTAAATAACAAGAGTGCCACAATCGGACATCTGAGCGACATCGCGGAAAGGGCTTATCTCGAAAGTAAATAACAAGCGTGCCACAGTTGGACGTCTGAGCAACATCGCCGAAAGGGCTTATATAAAAAAAATAACAAGTGTGCCACAGTCGGACGTCTGAGCGACATCGCAGAAAGGGCTTATATCAAAAATAAATAACAAGTGTGCCACAGTCGGACGTCTGAGCGACATCGCAGAAAGGGCTTATATCAAAAATAAATAACAAGTGTGCCACAGTCGGACGTCTGAGCGACATCGCAGAAAGGGCTTATATTAAAAATAAATAACAAGTGTGCCACAGTCGGACGTCTGAGCGACATCGCAGAAAGGGCTTATATCAAAAGTAAATAACAAGTTAGTCCATCCACAAGAATAAACTTTTAACCGGACTTAACACTCATGTGGTTCACTGGAGTTTTGTCACTGAGACTGACATTTGATAAGGTAAGATGAACACAGGACTTGGACATGTACAAGATGATTCAAAGGATTTTTGGCTCTGCAGAGTTTGTACTAATTGCCCACAGCCAACGGATTTCAGTAGTCACGAAGGACTAGTTCCGTCTAAGGTATTTCGGTAGAAACACATCTAACCAGTACACATCCATTCCACCTCAGGATGCCAGGAATCACCCTAGACAACGTCCAAGAAAAACTTTGAGACGGGGAGGTCACAACCTCGAATAGCATGGGATCAAATTTCTATACGCGCGCTCTAAGGGGTGCCCCCCTCTCGGTCCCAACTGGAAACACCCATGCCCCCTGACCGGATGACAGGCTTTAATCCAGGGCCATGGAACCCTCATCCCGGCCTCTCTATTTGGTGTGTACCAGGAAAATGGTTTGCAACTTACTATGCCATATTCCTTGCGGAAAACATATGGTAGTACAGGAAGGAAAACGAATGGGAATGTGACTTGATTCACGTTGATACTGAAGTCAAATGGTCTGGCATAAGACAGGCATGCTACAACACTGTCATCTTACCCATTCTCATGCCATCAGATGGCCATGCAAACTTATATCCAACAACATATGGATTTTCAAAACTCACTTGCCTCATCTTTGCATGAAATATGATATTTAACGAAATGCTCATAAACATGCCACGAAACTACTAAATGCAAACATGCAACAACCACTCATCATATCAAAAGTTCAAACATGCTGCCTGGTTCGGAGTAGTCGGAGTCTAACTTGGCGAAGTTCGCGGCTCCGTCACCTCCTCCGGTATCTACGGTATAAGAAAAATACGTACTTAATGTAAATACCGCGAGTGCACAGAAAAGTGTTCCAAATATTTTTCAAATAAATATGACAAAAAACTAGACAGAAAACTAAAGATGACACAAAAAGAACCAATCAAAAATCAGTTTCTGTTTAAAAGTTATAAAGGTTTTAAAACCAGGGACTTATCTGTAATGAAACAGAAAGTTTCCAGGGGTGAACTGATAACACAGAAAACGATTCGGAAAAAGAGAAAACACTGACGAGGGGGTCCCACTCGTCAGGTTTAAATTTTCAAAGGGGAAAACAGAGCTCGTCGGCGCCTGAGAGCTGCGGTGGTCGCCGGCGGCGATCCACGGCGAGTTAGGATGATCGGAGAGTACCTACGTGCTCAGGGTGTCCTTCCGCGTTGGTGGGTGGTGGTGGTGGTCGTCGGCGAGCACCACGTCGACGGCGGTCCTTGCTCCGGCGGACGGCGGCTCGGGTGGAGTTGGATCTCGTCGGGGAGAGCTGCGGAGGTCAAATTGAAGCTTGGGTTAGCTCACTGGGTCTCGAGGTGGCTACTAACGAGGTTCGGGCGTCGGGGATGGCCTCACCGGAGTGGATCGAGCTGGTGGCCGAGGCGGATCGGGGCGGCCGGAGTTGGGGGAGGAGACCTCCTCGAGGTCCTCCTAGTGGCTTGGCGGAGTACTGGTGAGGTGCAGTGGTGGTGCGTGCTCGAGAACAAGCTCGGGGCTCCTTTTTATAGGCGATCCGAGGCGGTGGCCGTGAACAGAGTTCTCTGGCGATGGTTACGGCGGCGCAGAGCTTGGTCGGGGAGGTTTAGGGAGTTGCGCGTCAACATGGAGTTCCACTGGTTCCGTTTAGACGCTAAACGAGCTTGGATTAGGAGTCCTGGGTGGATTTGACGGAACGGGGTGGCGTGGGCCCGTCGGTGGCAGAGGGCGCGCCCTGTGCTTGCCGAGCCATGGCGACGGTGCTGCGGGGGTGCACTGGCATGCATGAGCCACGCGGAGGGCTAGGGAGCAATGGGCGGCGCAGAACGGCGTAACGAGCCGGTGCTGGCTCTGTTTGGCTGCCACGGGTGGCTCTGCCACCGCAGAGGCTGCCGGCATTGGAGATGCTCACTGCCACCGACGCCTACGTCCGTCCAAGCGGGCATGCGGCGCTCTCGCCAGGGAGAAAGGGCTGTGCGCAACGCGCCAGGACGCACTATGGATCGGTGACGACACTCTAACGAAAACGACACTGAATCTCCCTGAAACACTAAACTTTCTGAAAGTGCACAAGAACAGTGCCGGCCAAGTGTTCGACGAAATGATTTTTGCATGTGTGGAATTTTCCTTCAGCTGATTTTTGGTGGGGTGGCCTCTCATTGCATCTGGGGGCTGCCTGAATTTTGGTAGAATTTTTGGGGAAGAGGAGATATGAATTTCACCAAATTTGACAAATCTGGTCCAAACTTGCAGAGGATGAAATTTGAAAATTTTGAAAAGAGGAAGAGTGGATCTTGATGGTTCTAGGTTGTGGGTGCTAGAGACTATCCAAAGGAGTTGGTTTGAGATCAAAACTCAAAGGAAATCAGGCACTTCCTTTGTAAAGCATCTAGGCTTAGAATAATTGACATAATTGTTTTGGGGAGAAAAATAAATGGAATAAAATCCAAAAATGGATTTAACTTGTTGGGACAGAATGTTTGGATTGCTCCAAAGAGGAAGGAGGGGTTTTGGGAGGATTTACCACAAGAGGCATGGTAAAACCAAGGATGGTTCAAAACAAAAGAGTAGCTCCAAAATCTTTAGGGTTTCTTTTTAAAAGAAAATAAATACCAATAAATGTTTTTGAGAATGGAAACTAAGAAGAAAGGTTTTTAATAACAAAACACCAAGGTTGCAAAGGATGCAAAAATCAAAGTCCTTGCCAAGGGAAAAAAGTTTTTGAGAGAGAGAGATTTTAGAAAGGATTTAAATGACCTTTTTCAAACCAAGCAAGGTTTTTGCTGAAAACAAAAACAAAATTTTTGGAGTGTCACAAAACCCGAGACTAAGTGCTTCTGAAATGAGGGAAACGATCAGTGAAGCAGAACTACCCTAGATACTTGGTAGATGAGAAGGCTGGCAAGGTTGACAGAAGTATATTAGATATACATTATATGTAATGTGTACTTTACTAGTACTCCTAGTAGCACCAGGGTAATAGATACCGGTTCGGTTGCTAAGTGTTAGTAACCCAAAATAGAAGGCTACAGAATAAATGGAGACTAGCTAAAGGTGAGTTGACGATATGTGTTGGAAGTGTTTCCAAGGTTGATGTGATCAAACATCGCACGCTCCCTCTACCATCGGGATCGGTGTTAGACCTAAATAATTGCTATTTGGTGTTTGCATTGAGCATAGATATGATTGGATTATGTCTATCGCAAAACGGTTATTCATTTAAGGAGAATAATGGTTACTCTGTTTATTTGAATGATACCTTCAATGGTCTTGCACCTAAAATGAATGGTTTATTGAATCTCGATCGTAGTGATACACATGTTCATGCCAAAAGATATAAGATAGTAATGATAGTACCACCTGATTGTGGCACTGCCATTTGAGTCATATTGGTATAAAATGCATGAAGAAGCTCCATGTTGATGGATCTTTGGACTCACTCGTTTTTGAAAAGTTTGAGACATGCGGACCATGTCTATTGGTATGTGCGCATGAAGAAACTCCATGCAGATGGATTGTTTGGACTCACTTGATTCTAAATCACTTGAGACATGCAAATCATACCACATGGGCAAGATGACTGAACAGCCTCGTTTTCAGTAAGATGGAACAAGAAAGCAACTTGTTGGAAGTAATACATTTTGATGTGTGCAGTCCAATGAGTGCGGAGGCACGCAGTGGATATTGTTATGTTCTTACTTCACAGATGATTTGAGTAGATGTTGAGTATATTTACTTGATGAAACACAAGTCTAAATTATTGAAAGGTTCAAGTAATTTCAGAGTGAAGTTGAAGATCATCGTGACAAGAGGATAAAATGTCTATGATATGATCATAGAGATGAATATCTGAGTTACATGTTTGGTACACAATTAAGACATTGTGGAAATTGTTTCACAACTAATACCGCCTGGAACACCATACTGTGATGGTGTGTCCGAACATCGTAGATGCACCCTATTGGATATGGAGCATACCATGATGTCTCTTATCGAATTACCACTATCGTTTATGGATTAGGCATTAGAGACAACCGCATTCACTTTAATAGGGCACCACATAATTCCGTTGAGATGACACCGTGTGAACTATGGTTTAGACAAACCTAAGATGTCGTTTCTTAGAAGTTTGGGGCTGCGACGCTTATGTGAAAAAAGTTTCATCCTGATAAGCTCGGACCCAAAGAGGATAAATACATCTTCATAGGACACCCAAAACAGTTGTGTATACCTCTTAATTCAGACCCGGAAGCAAAAGTGATTGTTTCTAGAAGCGGGTCCTTTCTCGAGGAAAAGTTTCTCTCGAAAGAATTGAGTGGGAGGATGGTGGCGACTTGATGAGGTTATTGAACCATCACTTCAACCAGTGTGTAGCATGGCACAGGAAGTTGTTCCTGTGACACCTACACGTATTGAAGTGGAAGCTGATGATAGTGATCATGAAACTTCGGATCAAGTCACTACCGAACCTCATAGGTCGACAAGGACGCGTATTGCTTCGGAGTGGTACAGTAATCCTGTCTTGGAGGTCATGTTGCTAGACAACAATGAACCTACGAGCTATGAAGAAGCGATGGTGGGCTCGGATTCCGACGAATGGCTCGAGGCCATAAAATCCGAGAGAGGATCCATGTATGAAAACAAAGTGTAGACTTTGGAAGAACTACTTGATGGTCGTAAGGCTGTTGGGTACATATGGATTTCAAAAGGAAGACAGACAATGATGGTAATTGTCACCATTAAGAAAGCTCGACTTGTCGCTAAGATGTTTTCCGACAAGATCAAGGAGTTGAGTACGATGAGACTTTCTCACTCGTAGCGATGCTAAGAGTCTATTGGAATTATATTAGCAGTTACTGCATTATTTATGAAATCTGGCAGATAGGATGTCAAAACATTGTTTCCTCGAAGAGTTGTTTGAGGAAAGGTTGTATGTGATACAACTAGAAGGTTTTGTCAATCCTAAAAGATGCTAACAAGTATGCAAAGGTCCAGCAATCCTTCTAAGGACTGGAGTAAGCATCTCGGAGTTGGAATGTATGCTTTGATGAGATAATCAAAGATTTTGGGTTTATACAAAGTTTAATTGTTTTTCAATGGGTTTATACAAAGTTTAAGCATCTTGGGTAACTTGTATTTCCAAAGAAGTGAGTGGGAGCACTATAGAATTTCTGATGAGTACTATGTTGTTGACATATTGTTGATCAGAAATGATGTAGAATTTTTGGACAACATATAGGGTTATTTGAAAAGTGTTTTTCAATGGAAAACCTGGATTAAGCTACTTGAACATTGAGCATCAAGATCTATAAGGATAGATAAAAAACGCTTAATAGTACTTTCAAATAAATACATACCATGACAAGATTTTGAAGGAGTTCAAAATAGATCGGCAAAGAAGGAGTTCTTGGGTGTGTTATAAGGTGTGAATATTGAGTAAGACTCAAGACATGACCACGCCAGAAGAGAGAGAAAGGACGAAGGTCTTCCCCTATGCTTCAGACGTAGGCTCTATAGTATGCTATGTTGTGTACCGCACCTGAAGTGTGCCTTGCCATGAGTCAGTCAAGGGGTACAAGAGTGATCCAGGAATGGATCACAGGACAGCGGTCAAACTTATCCTTAGTAACTAGTGGACTAAGGAATTTTCTCGATTATGGAGGTGGTAAAAGAGTTCGTCGTAAAGGGTTACGCCGATGCAAACTTTGACACTAATCCGGATTATTCTGAGTAGTAAACCGGATTCGTATAGTAGAACAGTTATTTGGAATAGCTCCAAATAGAGCATGGTAATTGCCTCTAGGAAATGACATAGAGATTTGCAAAGCACACACGGATCTGAAAGGTTCAGATCCGTTGACTAATAACCTCTCTCACAAGTGAGATATGATCAAACCCCATGGGTGTTGATTCATTACAATCACATAGTGATGTGAACTAGATTATTGACTCTAGTGCAAGTGGGAGACTGTTGGAAATATGCCCTAGAGGCAATAATGAAATGGTTATTATTGTATTTCCTTGTTCATGATAATTGTCTATTATTCATGCCATAATTGTATTGACCGGAAACCGCAATACATGTGTGAATACATAGACCACAACATGTCCCTAGTGAGCCTCTAGTTAACTAGCTCGTTGATCAATAGATGGTCATGGTTTCCTAACCATGGACATTGGATGTCATTGATAACGGCATCACATCATTAGAAGAATGATGTGATGGACAAGACCCAATCCTAAGCATAGCACAAGATCGTGTAGTTCGTTTGCGAAAGCTTTTCTAATGTCAAGTATCATTTCCTTAGACCATGAGATTGTGTAACTCCCTGATACCGTAGGAGTGCTTTGAGTGTACCAAACGTCACAACGTAACTGGGTGATTATAAAGGTGCACTACAGGTATCTCCGAAAGTGTTTGTTGGGTTGGCACAAATCCAGACTGGGATTTGTCACTCCGTATGACGGAGAGGTATCTCTGGGCCCACTCGGTAATGCATCATCATAATGAGATCAATGTGACTAAGTAGTTAGTCACGGTATCATGCATTACGGAACGACTAAAGTGACTTGCCGGTAACGAGATTGAACGAGGTATTGGGATACCGACAATCGAATCTCGGGCAAGTAAAATACCGATTGACAAAGGGAATTGTATACGGGATTGATTGAATCCCCGACATCGTGGTTCATCCAATGAGATCATCATGGAACATGTGGGAGACAACATGGGTATCCAGATCCCGCTGTTGGTTATTGGCCGGATAACGTCTCGGTCATGTCTGCATGGTTCCCGAACCCGTAGGGTCTACACACTTAAGGTTCGGTGACGCTAGAGTTGTTATGGGAAATAGTATGTGGTTACCGAAGGTTGTTCGGAGTCCCGGATGAGATCCCGGACGTCATGAGGAGTTCCGGAATGGTCCGACGGTGAAGATCGATATATTGGACGAAGGGTATTGGAGTCCGGAAGTGTTCCGGGGGTACAGGTGATGACCAGCGTGTCCGAAAGGGGTTTCGGAGGCCCCGGCAAGCGTTGGGGGGCCTTATGGGCCAAGGGGAGAGGGCACATCAGCCCACTAAGGGGCTGAGCGCCCCTCCCACCCCATATCATGTAACCAGGAGAGGTGGGGGCGCCACCCATAGGGCAGCCGCCCCTCCCGGCTTGGGGGGCAAGTTTCCTAGGGGGTGGGGGCGCCCAAACCCATCTAGGGTTTCCCCTATGGCCGCCGCCCCTCCCCTAGGGAACCCTAGGGCGCCTCTCCCTCCTCCCTTCCCCCTATATATAGTGAGGGAGAGAGAGGGCAGACGCACCCTTCCCCTGGCGCAGCCCTCTCCCTCCTCCAAATCTACCTCCTCCTCCGTAGTGCTTGGCGAAGCCCTGCTGGAGAACCACGAGCTCCATCACCACCATGCCGTCGTGCTGTCGGAGTTCTCCCTCAACTTCTCCTCTCCCCTTGCTGGATCAAGAAGGAGGAGACGTCCACGGGCTGTACGTGTGTTGAACGCGGAGGCGCCGTTGTTCGGTGCTTAGATCGGAATCAACCGCGATATGAATCGCTACGAGTACGACTCCTTCGTCCGCGTTCTAGTGACGCTTCCGCTTAGCGATCTTCAAGGGTATGAAGATGCACTCCCTCTCTCTCTCTCTCTCGTTGCCAGAATCTCCATAGATTGATCTTGGTGATGCGTAGAAAATTTTGAATTTCTGCTGTGTTCCCCAACAATTACTCCACACATCGACCGCTATCCAGCATGCATCTAGAGTATTAAGTTCATAAGAATAGAGTAACACATTAAGCAAGATGACATGATGTAGAGGGATAACTCAAGCAATATGATATAAACCCCATCTTTTTATCCTCGATGGCAACAATACAATACGTGTCTTGCAACCCTTTCTATCACTAGTTAAGAACACCGCAAGATTGAACCCAAAGCTAAGCACTTCTCCCATGGCAAGAAAGATCAATCTAGTAGGCCAAACGAAACCGAAAATTCGAAGAGACTTGCAAAGATAACTCAATCATATAAAAGAATTCAGAGAAGATTCAATTATTATCCATATATAAACTTGATCATAAACCCACAATCCATCGAATCTCGACAAACACACCGCAAAAAGAGATTACATCGAATAGATCTCCACAAGAGAAGGGGAGAACATTGTATTGAGATCCAAAAAGAGAGAAGAAGCCAACTAGCTAATAACTATGGACCCGAAGGTATTTGGTAAACTACTCACAACTCATCGGAGGGGCCATGGTGTTGATGTAGAAGCCCTCTATGGTGGTATCCCCCTCCAGCAGAACGCCGGCGACGGCTCCAAGATGGGATCTCGCGGATACAGAAGGTTACGGTGGTGGAAATTGTGTTTCAGTTGCTCCCTGAATGTTTTTGGGGTATGTAGGCTTATATATGAGGAAGAAGTATGTCGGTGGCCGCGCGAGGGGCCCACAAGACAGGGGGCGCGCCCTATAGGAGGGGGCGCGCCCTACCCTCTCGTGGCCGCCTCGACTGCTTCTTGACTTGCACTCCAAGTCCTCTAGATCACGTTCGTTCCAAAAATCACGCTTCCGAAGGTTTTATTCCGTTTGGACTCTGTTTGATATTCCTTTCATTCGAAATACTGAAATAGACACAAAAAAACAGCAATACGGGTTCGGCCTCCGATTATTAGGTTAGTCCCAAAAATGATAATAATGTATAAAATAAAGCCCATAAACATCCAAAACAGGTAATATAATAGCATGGAACAATCAAAAATTATAGATACGTTGGAGACGTATCGTGGAGGAGTAGAAAACATGTTCATCCAGTGGGTGTGTTGTGACATCTGAGCCTGTATGTTCTCCTCGGGATGTTGATCACTCCCCCACGTATCATGTGATGCCGACATAGACGCATGATATCCGTAGGCTCCTGCACGACGGAACTTTAAGTCATGAAGAATGATGTCGCCTCAACTAATATTGAAAACAATACATATGAAGACACACACCTGCTGGCTGTGACGGCTGCTCTGGCTCAAACACAAAGCTCGACGAGGACCATGGTGCTGTGGCTGTGGAGAAACACGAAGCTCGATGTGGGACCATAGTGTTGTGGGTGCTGCCACGATGAACTGCCAGGTTGTTCAGGAGGGGGTGGCCTGGTCATCAGCTGATGTGCTAGACGTGGACGTGGTTGATGTCGGTGCATGGAGGGACGCAGCTGCTGTTGCTCGTGATGAACAACGTCGCGTCTTCGGGTGCACGTGATAGCCTCGTAGACAACCCGTATTTTGTTCTGCATCCGTTCCAAGAAGGGTTGTATGACAGGACGGTGGTGAAGAAGAGGTCCTGACGATAGTGATCGTCCAAAGGTGGTCACGTCGTCATAGAGTTCGTGTGTCAAGGTAGCCTGCAAATTTTCAGGATGATTATTAAGTATGCACGCCAATGTATGTGACAACATTGCTTAAAAAAATATATCTTACCGCGTACTGCCTAGAGCCCGAAGTATCATAGCTCAGGTACATATCGGACGGAGTAGGATCAGGTATCTCCTCTGGGTGAGAGTGCTCAACGATGCGTAACCGTGTTCCGGTCATGTAGCGTCGCAAATAGAGATTGAAAGCATTGAGTTCAAAATTGTGATTCTCGTGATATAGATTTGTGTTTGCTGTCTCCCATTCTATAACATACGGCTCTAGTCTAACTAGCCACTCAGCAGTTGTCCTAGTCATGCCCTTCCTTGTCGTCCTAAAATTGTGGTGTGTGTTCAGCAATTATGAAAGATAATTGTGGTGTCATGCCCTTCGAATTGAGCACTATGAAAGATAATGCAACATTGTAAAACTGGTTAATACCTGTGGATGTGTGATGGCACCGGGTTCTCTGTAGGGGGAGGTACCTCCAACTGCAGAAGACCAAATTGCCTCATAACCCTCTGTTGTGCCATCTGCTCGACGAAGATATCAAAGATGATCTTCGATTTCGTCATCCAGTAATCTCGGTCCCTTGTGCACAGGAAATACATACCACCAGGGTATCTCACATTTATGGCTGCTTCAGTGTAGGGCTGCCAGATGACCCCCAATGTACGTATCGAACTGCTCGTTCAGTGCCGTGTATGCCTTTTTGTCCTGATCACTAGCAAAGCGTCTCTGCAGAAAACAAATGTTAGTAGCCGCTAGCATTGAACTATCTCTGGTGCACACAAAAAATGCATTAAACTATAACAATTCAGAACATAGTGCCACACTTAATAAAAATTCAGAACATAGTGCCACACTTAATAAAAATTCAGAACAGAGTGCCACACTTAATAAAAATTCAGAACATAGTGCCACACTTAATAAAATTTTAGAACATACTGCCACACTTAATACAAATTCAGAACACAGTGCCACACTTAATACAAATTCAGAACATAGTGCCACACTTAATACAAATTCAGAACATAGTGCCACACTTAATACAAATTCAGAATATAGTGCCACACTTAATACAAATTCAGAACATGGTGCCACACTTAATACAAATTCAGAACATAGTGCCACACTTAATAGTACTGCTAGTTTATCTTCTTCCTCTCCCTCTTACTCCTCTAGTTCCTCCACCTCCTCTTCATCCCCGGTTGCCCCGTCCACGCCCAGTCAAGAAAGTGGGACAATTAGTGTCCCTATGGCCATATTCATTGCATAGAATGCATTGTCTAGTCGGACCTCTTGCTTCAGATTCATCCATATCATTCTGGATGCGCTGACACTGCCGTCTGCCTCTACTTGTACGCATATGCTCTGGGTTTGGAATGTAACACCTTTCAGCGGGGTTGACGCTGTTGAAGTTACCCATTGATCGAAAACCCATCAGCTCACCTGTCCAGGTATTGAGGACAGACTCTTTCAGAAAAAATGGAGACACAAATGATATTGCGTCCATTCCAAGCTGTCCGCAAGCAGCAAGTACATGTGAGCAAGGTAGGTGAAGCAATTTCGGTTTCTTGCATGTGCACACACGCGTTGGCCAGGCTTCATTACCAATTCTCATCTCACGCGTCCTCAGCTCATTTGCACATCTGAATTTGTTGTTGGCTAAGCGGACCTCAAACCTTCTTTCTTGATTACCGATGGCGACTACAGTGTGTGACCTAGCTTTTTGCATCTTGTTGTCCATGTACTTTGTGACTCTTTCACAGTAACGTGTATTCGGGTTGTTCAAAATATGCTGCTCTACTTTTTGGCGTCTATCTCTGAAATACTTCACGGTGCCATAGAAAATACCCTCAACAATGGCTGTAAGTGGCAATGCCCGGTTTCCTTCATACCTTGCTCCAAATGTGTCATGTAGCAAAGACCACCTCTCAAGAGGCTCATGCTCTATCCACTGCTTGAAAGTTTTAATCGTACTCCCGAGCCTTCTCCTAGTACCAGGTGGGTCAAAGCCTGGAAGGTCACATAGCCCAACAGGCTCCTCCTCCACGGCCGTTGTTCCTGTTGCCAACTGTGCAGCTACTGCTTCAACATGTGCCCTCACCGCTGCATCTCTTGCAGATTTCTTGTTCCTCACGTGTCTCTGCGTGCACACATTAAGTCTGTCACGTATCAAATTGTACTTCCATAACTAGTTCTGCTTGCAGAGTTTTTTGAACATATTCATCAGGTTCTTATTTCTAAACTGCGAGAAGAAATTAGCCCCCAGATGGTGCATGCACCAACGGCTCGGCAAGTCCAGCCATGGAGTTTGTTCCTCAGGGCCTGGGTTTGTCAGTGTCCTTATCGCACTGAGTATACCTGCGTGCCTGTCATGAAGGATGCACACATTGGGCTTCTCCTTCACAACTGATATTTTCAACTGCCTGAAGAACCATGTCCAACTTTCAATGTTCTCACTCTCCACAAAAGCAAATGCGAGTGGGACAACTTGATTTTGGTCGTCTTGAGCTATGGCTGTCAGGATCTGACCCTTGTACTTGCCTGTAAGAAATGTACCATCAACACATATCACCGGTCGGCAATGCCTGAAAGCTTCGATGCATACACCGAAAGAGAAGAAGAGACGATGCAGCACCCTCACAGTTGGGAACTCTGTCATGAACATGTCTTGGATATTGATATAGGTACCTGGATTCCGCTGCTGCAGGGTGTGGAGGAGCTGGACAACAGAGTCATATGCATCAAAATAAGTACCAAATCTCCTCTCAAGCGCCGCATGCTTAGCCCTCCAAGCCTTGCCATAAGAAATTCTGTACTTGAACCTGGCGAAGACTTTTTTCTGGACTGCCTTCACTTCCATAGCTTTGCCCTGCACTATCTCATCGTAAAACAGCCGAGCAATAAGCGTCGATGAAAGGTTGGCATGATCTTGAGGGATGCATGGAATAAGACAAGTGTGATTAACTAAGTCATTGATCACCCAACTGGTGCCATACTTAGGAAGAAAGTCGTGCACCCTGGCGGGACAATCTGCATTCTTGCATACCATTGTCAGGTATTTCTAACTGGACACCTGAGCAGTGAAAACCCTTTGCATAGACATTGCCCAATTAATTATTGCATCCTTCAGGGCTTGCTTGTTCGGATACATAGCTTGTCAGAATCATCGGCATGACCCCTTTCAACATTGGTGTCTTCTTCTTCCATCTGGCCCTGCATGTGCCCATCTACCTCGTCAGCGTCCACCTTGCCATTGTAATCACCATCGGCATTTCCTCCTTCTACCTGACTACTCTGCCCTGGTTCATAACCATAAACATTTCCTCCTTCTACCTGACTACTCTGCCCTGGTTCATAACCATAAGCATTTCCTCCTTCTACCTGACTGCTCTGTCCTTGTTCGTAACCATCATCTCCAGCATTTAACATAGATGACTGCCTCCCTAAACTGCTATGACCAGCATCATAGCCACTCTCGTCTTCATGTGCAGTGACCTCCTTCACAACGGGAAGCACTAAAGCAATATGATTGCATCCCCTTCGTTCACAACCATGTAACCACCGCACCCAATTGGAGTCTCGCTCTATTGGCCTCAAATAAAAGTAAATTATTGAACTTGACCGTGTCCACAATGCATGAACAGCGACGGTGTGTGTTTCAGTATCAAGACCTAAACTTGCCACAATCCATTCTTTCAACTGACTGACAGACCATGTTTGAGGTGCGCTCATTGACACCTCTATGTGAGTAAATTCATTTAGATCTGCTCCCATCTCATTTGTTTGGACAGTACCAGGACCATAGTAAAATCTGAACTTCACTACATTGGACATCTCGGCTCACCTTTTTTTTTCAACAACGAAATACAAGTATTAAGCAACAACTTAAAATACCCCCACTAACAAATATTAGACATGTCTATATATATTAGCTAGCTATATATTAGAGAATATTAATGGAACAACTAATACAATTCACACACCTACAAGTATATTGCGACTATTTGCTGGAGCAACTACAAATATTGACAGATTTTAATATTTGACTGGACTGCCTATATTACGGATTTTACCGGAGCAACTACAAATACTAACACTCCTAAATACTACACATCTACATATAGTCCAGAATATTACCGGAGCAACTACACATTTTTACGCAACTAATTAGTTGACATCTAAATAAAATGCTCACTGAAACCGGAACGGGAAAATAAAATGCTCACCACGACCACCTAAATATTTACGTTTACTACTGGAGCAAACAACAATAATTGCACACAACTTCGAAAAGTAAATGTTTGTTGAAATATACCCTTGAAGCGTGCGCGCGAACGCGAACGGCGGCCTTCAATCATCGGAACCGGAGCCGGAAACTCCACCGAACTACCGCAACTTCACCTCCACCACCACCTCCACCTCCACCGCTGCCACAACCTCCACAAATGAGCTGAAAAAATGCTCCAACAAAATCCTCACCAGGACCACCACAAGCTACCCCATCAGTAGATCGAGGTCTCTTTTGGCTCCCCTAACTATGTAGAACCCATTCACGGTGCCAAATCCGCAAAAAACCGGGTCACTTTGGTGTATTAATTGGAGCTATTTCGTGTAAGAGAGAGGAGGAAGGAAGAACAGAGAGAAGAGCAGAGAGATGCGCGCGGTGGGGAAAGGAAAGGAGAAGGAGAAGGGAAAGGAGAAGGAGAAGGAGAAAAGAGGCAGCGCGGCAGGGCCCGCTCCCTATTGGCCGGCAGTTAAGAATTGCAGTCACGGGCGACATTAAGTACTCAGAGAAAAGAGGCAGCGCAGCGGGGCCCGCTTCAGTTAGTAGTCGGCCCGCACGTGGCCGATTGACCACATGTCGGCCCGCAGTTGGCTGATAAGGCCCTGTCGGCCCGCTATTGGCTGACTAGGCTCAGTCGGCCAGCTGCTGGCTGATTGGGTAAAATTTTCGAAAATAAAAATATCAACGTAATATTTGTGCAAATTAATAAATAAATGTATTATTTAAAAAATTAGCTTCCTTACCCCTCGTACACCGCCACCACATTAGGGAAGTGTTCATGGGCTATCACTCTGCCGTCATTCTAATTGAAGTGTGATTTCCCACAAAATATGTGCTAATGCACATGACATTAAGAATTGTAGTCACCTTATGTTTTAACAGTGGTACACCTTTGCAGGGTTAAATATATTTGAATATCCATGTTCATCCTTATGGCTGACTTATAGATTTTTAACTTGATCATAGAACAGCTAGCTTCAATAAATAATAATAAAAAATTTCAAGTTAGGCATGAGTGGCAAGGATATACTTCCTCGCGGGTGATGCGAGTGTTGTTCTGTTTTGATTGGGTAGAATGCTCAGATGTGGGCGCAACTTGATCAGGCGGCCACCCGTCGAGGTGAACATGTGGGGTTATGTTTCACATCGATTAGTATAGCCGGTTCTTATATGCTCTTCACCTTTTAAAGTTGGTACAAAGTTGAGACACTTATTTTGGGATGGAGGGTGTATTCATTTGTTAAAGTTGACTCTTTGGAGTAGTTACTGAAATTGTTGCTGTAGATTCTTTTGTGGTTTGTGTTATGATGTTTAGAAATTTAACTTGTATAGTGTGTATATTGGGACATGCATGTTGTGTTGGTGGGTGTCCCAGGATCGATATTATGCGGACAATAGAAGAGCTGTGAGCTTTGCATAGTGTCTGTCCTAGAGCGCTACATGTTTTCGCTGTTAAAGGTGGCTGAAATTGAACATGAAATGGAGTGATGCTGATCGATAGTAGGAGTAAATGTTATCCTTGAAAAGGTTGCCATGTACCTCCTCAAGAACCTCTCAATAATCCTTCTGGATGCCTGAGCTGTCCCGCGTGAAAACAAACACATCCCCAACAAAGAAAATAGATCAATTAGGATTAGGGGGCAATGGCCCCCCTCCCTCTCATGAACTGTGTTGACACCGGATTTTTGCATGCATACAAACTCAATTAAAATGGCCTCAAATGAGAAAGGTTTCAACATGAAAGTTGTTCGACTTGTTCAAACAGATGATTTTCATATAAAAATTGTTTTAATCTGAAGTCGTATGCAAAAGTTAGAGCCAAAATAGTCCATTGCAATAGCAACAGAGTTACAGGACGGCCGAACGATCGGGCTAAGGCCAGACGAAATCCCGGATGAGTACTCAGAGAAGAATTACATCTGTTTAAGGCCGAACATATGGGTTTTGGTACAAACAACTTTTGTGTCCGACCATGAAATTCTTTCTATTTTTTCTCAGCCGTACAAGTCAGAAAACAAGTGAAAACACCCCTAAGATAGCCTCGAATCGAAAAACATTCAACACGAAAGTTGTTTGTCCCCATTGTCAGCTGAAACACCTTGTATTAATTGAAGAATAGAAAATGTGTTATTGTTCACCAACAATTTTCTTTTATTAACGAGCTAGCTAGAATAGGACGTGCATGTGTTAAAACAGCCGTTTGGTTGCGATCTGCACCTGAGGAGGTTGTAAACTTATGCTCCTTGGATCATCCTGATCCAGACTGATTAATAGAAGGTCTTTCACCCTGCAAAAAAAATCCTTTTGAACAATAATTTTTCAATTTTTTTTCCTTTTTTGAGCTGAACAATATTTTTTCTTGCCAGACTAGAACGATATTGTTCACTAACAATAATGCAAAAAAAAACACCTGGTCTCCATCACTCTCGTCCGTACCTACAGCCTCTCACCGGTCCGGCCCACGGCCACGGGCAAGCCTACCTATCTGAGAGGCTCTGTCTGACACATCCCCTCCTCAGCTCCGGCGACCAACAAGCGACCGGCAACCGGCGACGGGCGTCCCTCTCACTCCTAGTACCAGGTGATAAGATCCATCTCTCCCTCACCCACCTTATCCCTGTCTCGGTGCCTCTTAGTCCCATCCACCTTCTCCGGTTGGTGGCTTGGTCGCTGCCCCACGCAGCTTCTCCGGCGCATTCATCCCCGAGCCCACCAAATTAGGTTGCGCATTGTGTTGTGCGTCCCCTTGCTTCCTCAGAGTCAATGGTGTGTCCTTAGCTGAGCATTCATTGGGTTATTACTCTGACGATGATGATGTATTTACACACGTTTTGTCTGAGAGGTATTTTTGGCTATGTAGTTATGTACAGACATGAGATGAAGTTCAGTGATAAGTACCCAAATTTTTGACTCTTAAACAACCCATGAGTAGTAAGGCCAAGGTCCGAAGAGTAGTCCGGGGGGCGCTAACACTCAATTCTTCCACATGATAACTAATGGCAAGCACAGGAAGAAGAGGATCTTTCAGCTTGAACAAGATGAAGGAACGATTCTTGGTCAGGAGAACCTAAAATTATACATTACTGAGTATTACAAGCAGTTGTTTGGGCCTCCAGAGAATTACTGTGTGTTTCTGGATGAGTCTAGGATTGAGGATGTGCCTCAACTTACTGCTGTTGAGAATGATATTTTAGCTGCTCCTTTTTCTGAGAAAGAAGTGTTTGAGGCCATATTGCACATGAAAAATAATAAGGCTCCGGCCCAGATGGATTCTCGGTTGAGTTTTATAAGAAATGCTGGCATATTACTAAAGGGGGTCTGATGCCAATGTTCCGTGATTTATACTCTGGACAGCTTCAACTTTTTCAACTGAATTTTGGAACGATAACCCTGCTTCCTAAGAAAACAGAGGCTGTGAGAATCGAGAAATTCAGGCCCATCTATCTTCTTAATGTTAGTTTCAAAAGTTTTACCAAGGTAGGGATGGTTAGGCTCACACAGATTGCGCATGCTATGGTGCAGCCTTCTCAAACTGCTTTCATACTGGACATGAACATCCTAGAAGGGGTGGTGGTCCTTCATGAAACACTCCATGAGATTCACACGAAAAAACTAGATGGAGTTGTTTTCAAGGTGGATTTTGAGAAAGCGTACGATAAAGTCAAATGGCCTTTCCTTCAACAGGCATTACGCATGAAGGGTTTTGATGAAGTTTGGCGACGCTAGGTAGAATCTTTCAAGCAGAAAGGAAGTGTTGGAATCAAAGTGAATGACGACATAGTCATTATTTCCAGACACACAAGGGCCTGAGACAAGGTGATCCAATGTCTCCTATTTTGTTCAACATTATGGTTGACATGTTGGCAATCCTTATAGGTAGGGCAAAGGAGGCCAGTCAGGTGGGTGGCTTGGTGCCTCATCTAGTTGATGGTGGTGTGTCCATCCCGCAGTACGCTGATGATACAATCATCTTTATGGAGCATGACTTGGCAAAAGCGAGAAATATGAAGATGGTGTTATGCTTATTTGAACAATTGACCAGCCTAAAAATTAACTTTCATAAAAGCGAGTTGTTCTGTTTTGGTAGAACCAATGAGGAATAAGAGGCTTATAGGCATTTGTTTGGGTGCGAATTGGGGGCATTACCTTTCACATACCTAGGGATACCCATTCACCATCGTAAGCTGACAAACAGAGAATGGAAGTGCATCGAGGATCGGTTTGAAAAGAAACTGAGTTGCTGGAAGGGCAAACTCATGTCATATGGAGGCCGACTGATTCTTATCAATTCGGTGCTCACGAGTATGCCCATGTTTCTCTTATATTTCTTTGAAGTCCCAGTTGGAGTTAGGAAAAGGCTGGACTTCTATCGATCCCGATTCTTCTGGCAGAGTGATGAGCTAAAGAGAAAGTACCGACTCGCCAAATGGGATATCATCTGTCGACCTAAGGACCAGGGGGGCCTTGGTATTGAGAATCTTGAAGTCAAGAACAAATGTCCCCTCAGTAAGTGGCTGTATAAGTTGTTAGTTGAGACCGAGGCAATGTGGGCGCAGATTCTCCGTAGTAAGTATCTGCAGTCCAAGACTTTGTCCCAGGTGACAGTGAGACCGACTGACTCGCCGTTTTGGAAGGGGCTTATGAGAGTCAAAGCTGCCTTCTTTAATAGAACAAAGTTTACTGTCGGTAATGGCAACACTACTCGCTTCTGGGAGGATACTTGGCTTGGTGAAACGCCGCTGGCGCTTCAATATCCTTCCTTGTATCGTATTGTTCAGCGACGTGATGCTTTTATTGCAACGATTATGCAGTCCATTCCCCTTAATATTCAGTTTAGGAGGGTGCTTGTTGGCGAATGGTGGGAAGGATGGCTTCATTTGGTGAGTAGACTGATGGAGGTTCAGCTAACTCATCAGCCCGATCAGTTGTGTTGGAAGCTCACTAGATCTGGAGAGTTCACAGTCAAGTCGATGTATATCGACGTCATTAACTCTAGTGTTATTCCTAGTTCCGAACATGTTTGGAAAGTAAAAGTTCCTTTGAAAATTAAAGTTTTTATGTGGTTTGTACATAAACAAGTCATTTTAACAAAGGATAATTTGTTTAAGCGCAACTGGACAGGATCTACTAGGTGTAGTTTTTGTGATCGGGACGAAACTATCAAGCACCTCTTCTTTGATTGCCCGTTGGCGAGAGTTCTGTGGCGCACGGTGCAAATTGCCTTTAGCATTACTCCCCCGAATTCGGTCAGTACGTTATTTGGAAAGTGGCTTGTTGGGATAGAGTCCGCAACAGCTAAACACATTCGTGTCGGAGTATGTGCGTTGTTACGGGCAATTTAGAATTGCATAAATGATTTGGCTTTTAACATAACAACATCTATTCATTTTTTGCAGGTTTTATTCCGAGCTACCGCGCTGATCCGTATGTGGTCCTTACTCACTCCGACGGAGGCCAGGGAGCGTTTGGTTACTGGATCTGTCCGATGGGTGATGGTAGCGTGGGATATCTTTAACCGGTTTGGATGGCAGTCATGTAATAGGATAGGCGATTAGTTTACTTATCTTTGTTATGCCAGCCGGTTGTGGCTTTTTGGTCTTGTGGCTCTTTGTGAGCTTGCCATTTTTTTTGTTTTCGGACTTTAAAACCTTGTTGAACCTCTTCATTTATTTATAAATGTGGCCATATGCATCGTTCTGATGCAGAGGCCGGGGAGTCCCCCTTTTCGAAAAAGAAAAGAAAAAAAAGGACGACAGATTTGCACTTCACTGTTGACTCTCAACCACGTTTTTTAGAAGCCAAATCGGTTTGCGGCTAAACACTTCCTTAATTAGCTGCCCCCAGCTAATCTCTTGTTTGTTTGGGTTAACAGGGGAGTGGAGTAGGAGCAGCAACTGTATAATCCTAATGCTGGACCAGGACCAGGGCCAGATGCATACCTATCCGAATTTGCTTCCCGGCATATTCTTGCTGAGTTTTGTTCTTTTTGTTTATGCCCTGAAGAGGATCCTCTTGAAGGAATTTCGATATATTGATTTCCCATGGTGGGCTTGAGTGCTTGACTTACAGGCAGGTTGTCCTCTTTTCTCTCTGTACGTGTACGGGGCATACAGTGATTAGGTGGGCAAAGCTGGAAAGCACAGGAAGTGTGCGTCCATTAAGTAGGGTGGGTCGTGCAAGTGACAGTAATTAAGTCGGTAAAGCAGGAAAAGACATGAAAATGCCCCTCCATTAAGTGGGGTCCTGCTTAATTAAGTGGTGGGTAAATCAGGGAAATAGAAACCAAAGTGTGTGTGAATTTGATTGGCTTATTCAAAGCTTCCTGGAACCATCCTGCTGCCCTAAAACCAGTTATTGGCATTCATACTTGCATTAGTTTTATGTCTCTTTCTTGGTATTAATTCACCTTTGATCATTTATAATTCTGCGCGCTAGCAAAGTTGATCATGACTCCTCAGAGTCGAAATCAGGATAGACCGTGCTCCTTATTTCTTTATACAGAATAGGTAGGATAGTACCAACTTTTGGTTAGAAATCATTTAGCTGATTGTCATACTAATGCTAATTTGGTTAATCAGACCCCCAACTGATCTGATTGCATAGAGTTATGTCATAACCTGAAAGATGCATCTGGCCTACTTTTGGTACTTTAATATCGATTATTGGTCACTAATTTGTTTATTCACAAGTCCAGTCAGCTGAACTTAAAAAAATGGCAAGTAGCATCTCTCCCAGGTGATAAATAAGATAAACTCCCACCTCCCTTGTCCTTGCCTACTTGGTGGGTTCATTCCTTCTCGCAGAAACTCAGAATGATGGATTCCTGTCACTGTCCCTGCTTAGTTTATGCTACCATTTAATGATAACGTTAACAATTGTGTGATATATGATATCAGGAAAGATCCATCTAGCCTAATTTATTTACTTTATTTAATTATCAATCAGTGAGCTGTGTCCACGTTGGTTACTGGTTAGTTTATTATCGATCAGTGAGCTAGACCTTAAAAGATATGCAAGTTGTTGGATCGGATCTAGTATTGCCTTGTCGACCTGCTGTCGTGTGATTCCTGTCTCTCATTCTATTAGCTCCTACTATCTGCCTCTCCTGCAACCTTGCTGCATCGCTGCACGGGCTCCTACAATGTTGCTTCTCACTTCTTCATCTGTGTAAGCCCACCATTATTCTCGTCTGTTTTCCTCTAATAAACGTTGCAGGCTTCTGTCTATTATCTTTGTAGTTGCAACAGGCTAGTTTATCTCGTGATTTCCCCACTCACACAGGTTTTCATCCATTCTATACTCACTGTTGTTTCTACCTCCCATCTAGAAGCACTTTTATCCCTCGATTATCATTTTTTCATGTCATTTTCCACGCTCCAAATAGTATTCTTGGTTTTTGCCATTGTCTACAGATCTGCCAGCGGGTTTCCTTGTTTGTTTTGTTTTAATCTCTGTTGCAGTTGGCTAATTTATATCGTGATTTCCAACTTCAACAGGCTTTGATCCATCCCTTTGCCCAGAAACAATTCCAGCGCTCTATGGATCAAATTTGTTCAGGCCGTTCTATGATTGGTATCTTTATGGATCAAATATCTCCTAGTTTCGTCTAGAAACATCACTTAAACTCTCTTCCAGCCTAGTGAAACCCACCTTCTAACAGGAAAATTCTGCTTGGTTTCGCATAGTTTGTCTTTCTGCACCCAAGATCTGTGCATCCACAAAGCAAACACAACCCCCCTCCGAAGGCATATACGCAAAAAAAAAAAACTGCAATACCGATGACAGAAGTGGCATTAGCTATAGCTGGCTTAAGATTAGCTGCATCGCCGGTTTTGAAGAAGCTCCTTGCTTATTCTTCAACGTACCTTGGAGTGGACATGGCACTTGAGCTCCATGAACTGGAAGCTACTATCATGCCACAGTTCGAGCTGTTGATTGAAGCAGCAGACAAGGGAAAACACAGGCCCAAGTTGGACAAATGGCTTGAAGAACTCAAAGAAGCCTTCTACTTGGCTGAAGAATTGCTGGAAGAGCATGAGTATAACCGTCTCAAGCGCCAAGCAAAGGGGAAGGATTCTTTGCCGCCCAATGCCTCCACGATCGGCAGCACTTTTATGAAGCCTCTGCGTGCTGCATCAAGCAGGCTGTCCAATCTGAGCTCTGAGAACAGAAAGCTCCTTCGGCAGCTGCATGAACTGAAGGCTACCCTGGCGAAAGCCAAGGAGTTCCGTGAACTGCTCTGCTTACCAGCCATCTATAATGCAGAGAGCCCCACCATACCATCAGTTGATGTTCTTGAGGCCACATCACTACAACCTATGAAAGTGATTGGTCGTGACAAGGATTGCGATCATATAATTGATCGCCTTACCAAGACAACTGCTACTACTGAGTCTGAGTCTAGTACAGCTATGTACTCGGGTTTGGCCATTGTTGGAGTTGGAGGCATGGGAAAGTCCACATTAGCACAACTTGTTTACAATGACAAGAGGGTAAAAGAATATTTTGATGTGACAATGTGGGTAAGCATCTCACGCAAACTTGATGTCCGTCGTCATACACGGGAGATCATCGAGTCTGTCTCTCAGGGGGAATGCCCACACATTGGTAGCCTTGATACTCTGCAGCACAAGTTGGCAAACATACTGCAAGAATCAGGGAAATTTCTTCTTGTGTTGGATGATGTTTGGTTTGAACCTGGCAGTGAGGGGGAATGGGACCAACTATTAGCTCCTCTAGTTTCGCAACAGATGGGAAGCAAAATTTTGGTAACTTCTCGAAGGAATACATTTCCAGCTGCTCTTTGCTGTGAAGTGTGTCCTCTGGAAAACATGGAAGATGCTCAGTTCTTGGCACTCTTCAAACACTATGCATTCTCTGGACCAAAAATCATAGATCTGCAGTTGCGCGAAAGGCTTGAAGATTTTGCAGAGAAGGTTGCTAAAAGACTTGGACAATCTCCTCTGGCGGCAAAAGTTGTGGGTTCCCAGTTGAAAGGGAAAACATGTACCAATGCATGGAAGGAAGCTCTAAATATGAAGATTAACAAATTAAGTGAGCCCATGAGAGCTCTATTATGGAGCTATGAGAAGTTAGATCCATGTTTGCAGAGGTGCTACCTATATTGTAGCTTGTTTCCAAAAGGTCACAAGTATGTTACGGATGAGTTGGTTCTTCTTTGGATGGCAGAGGGCCTTATTTATTCTTACAACCAAAACAAGAGTGTGGAAGATGTCGGGCGGGACTGCTTCAAGGAGATGATATCTGTCTCCTTCTTTCAACCAGTTAATGAGAAATATCATGTTATGCATGATCTCCTTCATGATCTTGCAGAATCACTCTCCAAAGGGAACTGCTTCAGATTGGAAGATGATAAGGTGACAGATGTACCATCCAGTGTTCGACATCTATCTGTTCGTGTTGATAGTATAATGCAACACAAGCAAAGTATCTGCAAGCTACATCATTTACGCACTATTATCTGCATAGACCCCCTAATGGATGATGTAGTTGACCTTTTTAACCAGATACTACAGAATTTGAAGAAGTTGCGCGTACTATATTTGTCATCTTACAGTAGTAGTAAGTTGCCAGAATCTGTTGGTGAGTTGAAGCACCTTCGGTATTTGAATATCATCAGAACATTGATTTCTGAATTGCCAAGATCTATGTGTACTCTTTACCACTTGCAGTTACTTCTGTTCAATCACAAAGTCGAGAATTTGCCAGAGAAACTCTGCAATTTAAAGAAGTTACGGCATCTTGAATATCGTCAGGATCTATATTACATGCCCAAGAAAGCACTGCCTCAAGTTCCTAACATCGGCAAGCTAACTTCTCTTCAACAATTTGAAGAATTTTCAGTGCAAAATAAAATGGGTTATGGGTTGCTACAGCTAAGGGACATGAACCAGATCCGTGGAAGTTTAAGTGTCACAAATCTTGAGAATGCCACTGGGAAGGATCAAGCCTTGAAATCAAAGTTGTATCAGAAAATTCATCTTCGCAGCTTGCAACTTGTCTGGAGTTGCAAGGATGACACAAACTCTGAACATAGCTTACATTTGGAGATTCTAGAAGGCATGATGCCACCGCCTCAACTTGGGGCCCTTAGTATTCACGGTTACAAATCGTCAAAATATCCAGGCTGGTTACTTGATGGTTCATATTTTGAGAATTTGGAATCCTTAAGCTTTGTTGATTGCAGCATGGTAGAAAGCCTACCATACAATACTGGACTATTTGGAAATTGCTCTTCTCTTGCCCTCCGCAATGTGCCAAACCTGCAGATGCTACCTTGTCTTCCACTAGGCCTTAAAATATTAGTAGTAGAGAAATGCCCACTGCTTATATTTATCTCCAACAATGGGCTGGGATATCTTGATCAGAGGGAGAATATCATGAGGACAGACCACTTGGCATCACAACTTGGTTTAATCTGGGGGGTGGGTTCAGGATCATATATGAGGAATGCGTTCTCATCTGAACATTCAGTTCTGAAGCAGCTGATGATATCAATGCATGCTGATGTGTCACATGTTCAGAACCTTGAAAGTGCTCTAGAAAGAGAGAAAGACGAAGTGTTGGTAAAAGAGGATATCATCAAGGCATGGATATACTGTCATGAGCGGAGGATGGGACTCATGCATGGAAGGAGCATTGGGCCGCTGCTGACTCCACCAGAAGGACTTCATGAACTCACTCTTTCTTCATGCTATATTACAGATGGAGCTTTAGCTGTTTGCCTTGATGGCCTGGCTTCACTGGAAAAACTGTTCTTAGCAGAGATTATGACTTTATCTACACTTCCTTCAGAAGAGGTCTTCCAACGTTTGGCAAAACTTGACCGCTTGGACATCAAACATTGCTGGTGTCTCAGGTCATTAGGGGGCTTACGAGCTGCCACCTCTCTTTCATGTCTCATATTGAGTTATTGCCCTTCTTTAGAGTTGGCAGATGGAGCAGAATGCTTGCCATTATGCCTTCAAAGATTAAGTATAACTGGTTGCGTGCTTGCACCTGACTTCCTCTGCGGTGACTGGCCACACATGGATCGTATTTTCATATCCTACAGTAGAAGCACCGCATGCTTGTCTGTTGGTAATCTCACCTCCGTTGAATCACTCTACCTGTATTACTTGCCAGATCTATGTACACTCGAAGGATTGTCTTCCTTGCACCTTAAAGATGTACATTTGATTGACGTTCCGAAACTCACCCCCGAGTGTATCTCACAGTTTCGAGTCAAGAAGTCACTCTATGTTAGTAGCTCTGCTATACTCAACAAAATGCTTGCGGCTGAAGATTTCACAGTTCCACCATTTCTCTGTTTTGAAGCATGCAAGGAACCATTCATTTCACTAGAAGAATCTGCATATATCACTTCTGTCAAGATCCTGTGCTTCTTTAACTGTGAACTGATTTCCCTGCCAACAAATCTGAAGTGCTTCTCCAATCTGAAGGATCTACATATCTCTAGCTGCCCTAACATATCATCTTTACCAGATTTGCCATCCTGCCTCCAGCGCATTTTCTTAACGGGTTGTGGTGAGCTCTTGAAGGAGAGTTGCCGACAACCTGATGGAAAAAGTTGGCCAAAGATCGCGCATATCCGCATCAAGGAAATTAGTTCAACCGTGATTTAGATTTCCACCTACAAATAAATGGAATGGTAAATTAGCTTTCCTCAGCCACCTTTGCACTCTCAATAGATATTTATCCTTTTATAATGTGCATTTTGTTAATCTTTTTTATCTTTAAAATACTCCATTTATTTCCAAATTCCATTCATTTGTTTACTTGAAATCAATAGCAGGCCCAAGATGTGTGCCGTCCTGCAAGAACCTGTTATGGGGTGGAGTTCCTTATGCTGGCTCATCTCACAATTGAACTATGTTTCCTACTTCATCGGCTGGTGCTGATCGGTCCACCTTATTGGCCAACTGCCTCATGATGACGAGGTGCATTGGCCTTAAGAGTTGGAAGCTACCCTGGCAAGGCTGCTACTTATGCAACATGGGCGCCAGTTTATTATGTATGTCAATTTATCATGACTGATGCGTGCACTTTAATGTATTCATCCTCCAGCAGATAACTGTTGTTTAGCTGTTTTCTCTTTGTATGAGAGGCAAGTAGCGGTATCCGTGCTCTGTTTTGCTGGTGCTACCACTGAAATGCATCACTGTATGTTTTGCAAGTAGCGGTACCATGACTGAACAATGGAGCCTCCATCACTTGCTCTCAACATTTGCTCCAGCTTGTTGCTTAGCTCTGATACTACTTTTCAAGTTTTGTATCTCTTGTCATCCCAGAGTTTGTTACGTCGCTGCCTACGTGTTGTTGGCCTAATTGGGAGGTTCTCAGTATATCTCTCTCTTTCTCTCTTGTTAGCCCAATGGCACGACTTGACTGAAATGCACTTACTTTGTATCCAGCGGCTGTGCTGGTCGAGTCCAATGGCTAAGTTGTGTGTATGTGTTTGTTTTTTTTCTCAAGAGAAAAGGCATATGACCGACTTTATAAATAAAGTCATAAGTTGTGTTTTCCGCTCAAAAAAGAAGTAGGAGAAATGGAGCCTGCCAACTCTTCCTATTGATGGTGCTATCTTGATAGTATGAAGTGATGACCCTCACTTGACTGCCTGATCGAGGGGTGTTCTAATTAGGAAGCATAAGAACATCTTGAATAGAATATGTAGATGCAAAAATATCTAACTTTTGCATTTCCGAGGCCCAAGACCCGTCTCCAACAGACGTTGTAGATGCAATTTTTATTACATCTCCACCTCCTGGAGCAAAGCAAATTTGCATCTATGGGTGCAGGAAATGTAAAAATGGCCGCCAGCGCGTCAACCGTTGTTCATTTCATCCCCCACCCATTTCTTCTTCCTCCCGCCGCCTCGCCGCAGCCCCGCGACACATCTGCAATCTCCTACACCCCCTTCACCGATTCTGGCACATTTCGACCGCTGCCCGCAATCGGATGCCTCGAATCGGTCGATTTTCCCCCGCCGCCAGCGCGCCAACCGTTGTTCATTTCATCCCCCACCCATTTCTTCTTCCTCCCGCCGCCTCGCCGCAGCCCCGCGACACATCTGCAATCTCCTACACCCCCTTCACCGAATCTGGCACATTTCGACCGCTGCCCGCAATCGGATGCCTCGAATCGGTCGATTTTCCCCCGCCGCCAGCGCGCCAACCGTTGTTCATTTCATTCCCCCACCCCTTTCTTCTTCCTCCCGCTGCCTCGCCGCAGCCCCGCGACACATCTGCAATCTCCTACACCCCCGTCGTTGCTACTGCCGCGTTTCGACCGTTGCCCGCAATCGGACGCCTCGAATCGGTCAATTTTCCACCCGCCGCCAGCGCGCCAACAATTGTTCATTTCATTCCCCCACCTCTTTCTTCTTCCTACCGCCGCCTCGCTGCAGCCCCGCTACACATCTGCAATCTCCTACACCCCTGTCGCCGATACTGCCGCGTTTCGACCGCTACCCGCAATCGGATGCCTCGAATCAGTCAATTTTCCACCCGCCGCCAGCGCGCCAACCGTTGTTCATTTCATCCCCCACCCATTTCTTCTTCCTCCCGCCGCCTCACCGCAGCCCCGCGACACATCTGCAATCTCCTACACCCCCTTCACCGATTCTGGCACATTTCGACAGCTGCCCGCAATCGGATGCCTCGAATCGGTCGATTTTCCCCCGCCGCCAGCGCGCCAACCGTTGTTCATTTCATCCCCCACCCATTTCTTCTTCCTCCCGCCGCCTCGCCGCAGCCCCGCGACACATCTGCAATCTCCTACACCCCCTTCACCGATTCTGGCACTTTTCGACCGCTGCCCGCAATCGGATGCCTCGAATCAGTCGATTTTCCACCCGCCGCCAGCGCGCCAACCGTTGTTCATTTCATCCCCCACCCATTTCTTCTTCCTCCCGCCGCCTCGCCGCAGCCCCGCGACACATGTGCAATCTCCTACACCCCCTTCACCGATTCTGGCGCTTTTCGACCGCTGCCCGCAATCGGATGCCTCGAATCGGTCGATTTTCCACCCGCCGCCAGCGCATCAACCGTTGTTCATTTCATTCCCCCACCACTTTCTTCTTCCTCCCGCTGCCTCGCCGCAGCCCCGCAACACATCTGCAATCTCCTACACCCTGTCGCCGGTACTGACGCATTTCGACCGCTGCCCGCAATCGGATGCCTCAAATCGGTCGATTTTCCACCTGCCGCCTGTGCGCCAACCGTTGTTCATTTCATTCCCCCACCCCTTTCTTCTTCCTCCCGCCGCCTCGCCGCAGCCCCGAGACACATCTGCAATATCCTACACCCCCGTCGTTGCTACTGCCGCGTTTCGACCGTTGCCCGCAATCGTACGCCTCGAATCGGTCAATTTTCCACCCGCCGCCAGCGCGCCAACTATTGTTCATTTCATTCCCCCACCTCTTTCTTCTTCCTACCGCCGCCTCGCTGCAGCCCCGCAACACATCTGCAATCTCCTACACCCCTGTCGCCGATACTGCCGCGTTTCGACCGCTACCCGCAATCGGATGCCTCGAATCAGTCAATTTTCCACCCGCCGCCAGCGCACCAACCGTTGTTCATTTCATTCCCGCACCCCTTTCTTCTTCCTCCCGCCGCCTCACCGCAGCACCGCGACACATCTGCAATCTCCTACACCCCCATCACTGATACTGTCGAGTTTCAACCGCTGCGCGCAAACGGATGCCTCGAATCGGTCGTTTTCTACCCGCCGCCAGCGCGCCAACCATTATTCATTTCATTCCCCCACCCCTTTCTTCTTCCTCCCACCTCGTTGCCGCAGCCCCGCAACACATCTGCAATCTCCTACACCCCCATCGCCGATACTGCCGTGTTTCTACCGCTGCCCGCAATCAGATGCCTCGATTCGGTCGATTTTCCACCCGCCGCAAGCGTGCCAACCATTGTTCATTTCATCCCCCCACCACTTTTTTCTTCCTCCTGCCGCCTCGCCGCAGCCCCGTGACACATCTGCAATCTCCTACACCCCCATCGCTGATACTGCCGCATTTCGACCGCTGCCTGCAATCGGATGCCTCGAATCGGTCGATTTTCCACCCGCTGCCAGCGCGCCAACCGTTGTTCATTTCATTCCCACACCCCTTTCTTCTTCCTCCCACCGCCTCGCCGCAGCCCCGCGACACATGTGCAGTCTCCTACACCCCCGTCGCTGATACTGCCAAATTTCGACCGCTGCCCGCAATCAGATGCCTCGAATAGGTCGATTTTCCACCCGCCGCCAGCGCGCCAATTATTGTTCATTTCATTCCCCCACCCCTTTCTTCTTCCTCCCGCCGCCTCGCTGCAGCACCGTGACACATCTGCAATCTCCTACACCCTCGTCGCTGATACTGCCGTGTTTCGACATCTGACCGCAATCGGATGCCTCGAATCGATCGATTTTCCACCCGCCGCCAGCGCGCCAACCGTTGTTCATTTCATTCCCCCACCCCTTTATTCTTCCTCCCGCCGCCTCGCCACAGCCACGCGACACATCTGCAATCTCCTACACCCCCGTCGCTGATGCTGTCGCGTTTAGACCGCTGCCCGCAATCGGATGCCTCGAATAGGTCGATTTTCCACCCGCCGCTATTGCGCCAACCGTTGTTCATTTCATCACCCACCCCTTTCTTCTTCCTCCTGCCGCCTTGCCGCAGTCCCGCGACACATCTGCAATCTCCTACACCCCCGTCACCGATACTGCCTGTTTCGACCGCTGCCCGCAATCGGATGCGTCGAATCGGTCGATCTTCCACCCGCCGCCAGCGCGCCAACTGTTGTTCATTTCATTCCCCCACCCCTTCTTCCACCAGCCGCCTCATCGCAGCCCCGCGACACATCTGCAATCTCCTGCACCCCCGTCGACGATACTGCCGCATTTCGACCGCTGCCCGCAATCGGATGCCTCGAATCGGTCAATTTTCCACCCGCCGCCAGCGCGCCAACCGTTATTCATTTCATTCCCCCACCCCCATCTTCTCCCCCCCCTGCCTTGCCGCAGCCCAGCGACACATCTGCAATCTCCTACACCTCCTTCGCCGATACTGTCACGTTTCGACCGCTTCCCTCAATTGGATACCTCGAATCGGTCGATTTTCCACCCGCCGCTGCCCCGTGATTCGGCCGCTGCCTGCCGCTCGATTCTACTCCATCGCCGTCTTCGCTGTCGCCACAGCCTCCGCCGTCGCTTCCGCTATCGGCCTAACCTCCCCATGCACCGCCGTCGCCAACAACCATTGTGTCGTCGTCTCCGTTGAAAACAAGAAGTTAAAAACAAGAGCATTTCTTGAATTTATGAACAAATTTTGAAATCCAGAACATTTTCTGAGAATGTGATGTCTTTTAATTGGTGAACAAAAATTTAAAATAGAAACAATTCTTGAAAATTCAGAACAAAATTTTGAAATGGAAAACAATTTTGTAAATGCTATTTTTTTGGGATACGTGAAGAAAAATGATAAAAATGAAGCCATTTTTCTATAGCTCCAAACATTTTTGTAAAACACGAACTTTTTGGTAAGACGTGAACAATTTTTGAAACTTTGAACAATTTTTGAAACAAACACACAAACATTGAGTAATTTTTTAAGATGTCTAAAAGGCAAATTTTGAGTATTTTTTTGAATGTACGATTTTTTTCACAAACACAAACAGAAATTTGAAAAGAAACAAATTTTGGATTTCCAAAACATTTTTTGAAAAACAGTTTTTTAAAGCATGAACATTTTTTGAATGTTGAGAACAAATTTTGAAACGGAGAACCAATTTCAAAGCGCGTACAATTTTTTAAAGCACGAACATTTTTTGAATCTTGAGATCAAATTTTGATATGGATAACAATTTTGAAAAATCCCAAACAAATTTGGTAGCATGAATTCTTTTTGAATACGTGAACAAAAAGTTGAAATCCGGTACTTTTTCTGAATTTCGAAAGTTTTGAATTCTTTTGTGTAACAAGAACAATTATTGAATTTTGAGAACATTTTTTCGAAAACTGAACATTTTCTGGAAACACAATTTTTTTTGAATATTTCAAAAAAAGAATAAGAACACATATGGAAATAAAACCCAAAGAAAGAAAATGTGTTGAAAAGAGAAATTAGCTTGAAAAGGAAAACATAAAGGAAACAAAAAATTAACGAAAATAAAAGAAAAAAGAACCAGAAAAAGGAAGTAGAAAAAAACAGAAAGAATAAATATAAAAAAGGAAAAAATAAAAAACTGGTTTAGGAACCTTCTAGATGGTTCCCAAAACCAGTAAGAACCGGCTGGGAACGCTCTAGAAGGTTCACAAAACCGGAACTTGTACGAACGGTACAGATGGGCTGGCCCAAAATCTCTCTGTGCGATAAGTCGACAGTTTGACGCAATATGCTTCCAATAGGTTTTTCCCAGGGTGTGCACATCATCGCTCCGAACTTTTTATGAAGGGAAAGTTATTTAAAAAAAATGGCTCAGCGAAAGTTACGAGCTCCCCAGGGTGTTTATTTAGGTGGGCTCCCCAGGGTGTGCGCCTTTTGGAATTGTTGTTATTGAACGAAAAATAAATTTCGTGGGCCAGCCCAGCAGATGAATCCCGGTTCAAATGATGTCAGGGTTCGATTTAGACCGGCATTGCATAGTTTAGGGTACAATCGACCGGGGTTTTGACTTGAGGGTCCATTCCACCTAACCTCTACAAGTTCAAGGTTTAAAATGGACTTTTTTCCCTTTACGCCTGCAAAACATGGGAAGACGATAAAGGGAGGAAAGAGCAGGACTTTGTAAAAAGTTCACAAAATCTTATTCAATGTCTGGAAAATTTTGCTCAAAGTTCGGAATAAAAAAAATTCTTAAAATTTACAAATTTTATTTGGCAATGGAATTCATATTTTTTGGGGATCTGCATGAAAAAAAACTACATAGTTGTACTTTTCCGATCTGCAATTTTGGGCTCCAATGTAGCTACTTAATTGTGTATAGAAAATTAAACCCAAAATATTAAAAATATCATACGATTTTAGGCTTCATTTCTAAAATAAAAGTTGATAGAAAAATATTTATACCTAATTTTAGGCCTAAAATATGCAAATTGCCAGTTGCACATTTTGCAACCGAAGTTCAACACAAACATGGCTTCAAAATATGCAAACATCCCAATTACATAAATTGAAATCCAACATTATTGCACAAAAAATGTGATTTCAAGTTTCATGGTGTGTGAACTCACTACTGAAAAATTCAACTTTGACGAGTGTCAGGGACACTCGGCAAAGGTGTTTTGCCGAGTTCCACACTCAGCAAAGGACGAAAAAGACTCAACAAAGGTGTTTGCCGAGTTCCTTACTCGCCAAGAGGACTCGGCTGGTCTCTGACCGGCAAAGTTATTATTGTCGAGTTCTTTTCCACGGGCACTTGGCAAACACCTACGAAAAGCTTTGTGCAGTGCCATGTAGAGGGAGTTTGGCAAACTAATAGCTCAGACGGAATGACACGTTAATAGTAGTACCACTTGGCAACTCCTGTTTGTCGAGTTCCTTTCAAGAAAAATTGTGCAAAACCTTGGAAAACACCAGCGTGACACGTGGCGCCAATTTTGCCGAGCCCCCTAGAGCAGGAACTCGGTATCCTTTTGCCAAGATGGGAGCTTGGCCAAGGGTCGATGAAGGGTAGGCTGACACGTGGCTCAGTTGTTGCCAAGTTCTGGCAAGCGTGTGCTCGACAAACCTTTTGATGAGTTGGGAGCTCGACAAAGCATCAATGAACCACATGCTGGCACGTGGCTCGGTTATTTTCAAGTTTCATCAGGCGTGTTCTCAGTAAACGTTTTGCCGAGTTGGGAACTTGGCCGACCATTGACACTGGCAGGTTGTGCCAGCCTCCTTCGCCGAGTTCCCTGAGGTGTCACATGTTGACCACCAAGAGCTCCTGGTTGTTGACACATGGCCTTTTTGCCGAGTTCAACACTTGGCAAATGCTCCTGGAGATATCTTCTTCTTGTTTTTCATGAGTCTTCAGCCTCTCCATGACATTAGCAATGTCAAGAGATTTGAAGTCAGGTCTCTCCTTTATCTTCAGTACGAGGGTGTCAAAGGAACTGTCCAGAGATATGAGCAACTTATCCACTACTTCATGATCAGTAATGTCTTTGGCTCCAAGACCTTGTAGTTTATTTGATATGTCACTCGGGCGATCGAACATTTCCTGATAGCTTTCGTACTTGATTCTCCTGAAGCGGTTGAACTTTGTACGAAGAGTATCAGCGCGAGCTTCTTTTTGTGCGGAAACACCTTCATTGATCTTTTCAAGTAATTCCCAGATTTCTTTTGTCGATTCAAGTCTTCGCTATCGCAGGAACTATGACCGAGAAAGATGGTTGCAGATGACGTCCTTTGCTTGTGCATCAAGTTGGACGAGCATCTTTTCCCAATGAGAGAGATATCCTGGGGTGTCAATGATGTACCCGTGATGCATAACATGCCACATATCATCATCAATAGTCTTGAGGTGAGTGCGCATATTTTGCTTCCAGAAGGAGTAATCTGTTCCATCGTAGATAGGAATCTTCTCGCTCGACCTGAAGTTCATTGAAGAAGACATACTTAACATTAAAGATTTTTAGACCTTGATAATCAAAGTTGAATATGCATTATTATTCGGTTTGTATCTTTTGATTCTAATAGGTGCTACACATATTGAAGCTTTTGGTGATCTTTATTAGTACTGCCACAAATATCCAAGGATTATCAATATTTTGACGATTGACTTGTAATTTATCTTGAGTCATGTCTAGACGTAATATTCACCTTGCCTTGCTTATTGCTCATATATCTGGACATGACACTTGGAGAGCAACTGAGTTGGCACAACAAGCATCCGGCTACCATGTTGATCATGGTGCGTTGCATATCTATCAATAGCCGATGCTTAGACTCACCGACATATGCAAAGCCGAATTGCGAATTTGAGCCCACCGCTTTGGCCACTATAGAAATTTTTATGCAAGCGAAAGCAAGGATTGCAGAAAGTTCATTCTTGATTATCTCCAAGATCCTAGCAGAAGGGTGGACAAGATGGTTCCGCAAATGGATTCGAGGTACATTTCTATAGAAATTTATCGCCGGATTGTTAATGAAGTTGAGAAGGTTCCAACCAAGTTTGCATCAAGAGATTGAAACAAGCAATGCCCGATATAGAGTTATCGCCCTAAGCACATGCAAATGGGGTATGGAGTGTTGAAATAGTCCTTAGAACAAGCTCTGTATGAGTTATATTTCAGCACACAAGCTTTGCAGATAAATAGAGGGGCATGTGTTGACACCCGTTTTTGGCAAGGCAGAATACGTAATTAACATGACCTCAAATGAAAAAGTTTGCAACATGAGAAACCTCCATATCATCAAAATGAACAACTTTGATGTGTGGGTCATCTTCATCTAAGGTCGTATGCAACCTTGTGAGCCAAAACAATGTATTGTTGAAATTTGCATGAGAACATTTTCTGTCATTCTGCAGGCCAATTTGCTCCCCCAAGGATGACCTCTGATGAAAATAATGGCGGCGGCCGACAGTGCAGGTCGAGCACTGGTGCGGCGCCGCGACTCCTTTGTGTGGAAACCCTAAGAGAGATAGGTGGGGTGTCAAGCGAGAGAGATGGGTCGAGCTAGGGAAGGGGAAATCAATTGTCGGGTGCTTTCCCATGTCCCAGCCTTCCAATTTGAGGGAGCTTGTTCACGTGCAACTGACCCCGTCAAATTCAAAGGCACCCAACGATATCGATTGGGCTCAATTGACTCTCAGGGCTTCCATCCCTATTGATATCATGAATATCACTCGCTGTAAACATGGCCTCCAGCCTCTCTGTGTCCCAACTCTTCCCATCCATCGTGAGAAGATCAGCTACTTTAGTGATGCCTGGCACATAAACTTGTCCCACCGGCCTCAAGCTGCCACTCCGTGGGATCCAACTCGCATGATGAATAAGCACCTGTGATCCATCCCCTATGCGCCACACCAGCCCTTCCCTTAGAAGGTCCCTCCCATGCAGAATACTACGAAAGGTATATGAAGCCGTAGGTGGGCAGGTTGCTGTCATTTTTTTTTCGAAAAGGGGGATTCCCCGGCCTCTGCATCAGAAAGATGTATACGGCCATCTTATTAACCAAATAAAGTAGTGCCAACATGGTTCCAAAGGTCTCCTAAAATAATAAAAAAGCACAGAAAGCTCACATAGAGCCAAAGAGGGCTAGAAACATCAACTAGCCAAGAAAAGACGCCACAACCGGCTGGCTAAAATTAGATAGGGATACTAAATGCCTATCCTATTACATGACCGCCATCCAAACCGGTTGAAGATATCCCGAGCTACCACCTCCCAGCGGAAGGACCTAGTAACCAAATGCTCCCTGGCCTCCGTCTGGGTGAGTAGCGACCACGAACGGATCAGTGCCGTAGTTCGGAATAAGACCTGCAAAAATTGTATACATGATATTCTGTTAAAAACCAAATCATTTCTGCAAGTCCAGATAGTCCACAGCAAAGCACAAACTCCAACCCGAATATGTCTCGCTAAGTCAGGCTCAATCCCATTAAGCCATGTCCCAAATAACGCATTAACAGAATTCGGTGGATTGATATTAAAAGCAATGTGGACCGTCTGCCAAAGTACCTTTGCCAACGGGCAATCAAAAAAGAGGTGTTTGATAGTCTCATCCCGATCGCAGAAACTACACCTAGTAGGTCCTGTCCAATTACGCTTTATCAAGTTGTCCTTAGTTAAAATAACTTGTTTATGGACAAACCACATAAACACTTTTATTTTCAAAGGAACTTTGACATCCCAAACATGCTTGGACGTAGGAATGGAGTTCGAATTAATAACATCAATATACATTGATTTAACCGTGAAAGCTCCAGACTTAGTCAATTTCCAGCGTAATTCATCGGGTTGTTGTGAAAGCTGGACTTCCATCAGTCTCCTAACTAGACGGAGCCATTCTTCCCAACGATTGCCCGCTAGCGTTCGTCAGAACTGAATATTAAGGGGGGTAGATTGAAAGATCGATGCGACGAACACCTCACGTCGTTGAACAATGCGGTACAAAGACGGGTACAGGATGGCCAAGGGTGTCTCGCCGAGCCAAGTATCCTCCCAAAAACGTGCACTCGTGCCGTTTCCAATAACAAACTTTGTCCTATTAAACAAGGCCTGTTTGACTTTCATCAGGCCTTTCCAGAATGGCGAGTCGGTCGGCCTGACTGTAACCTGGGACAAAGTTTTTGTCTGGAGGTACTTGCTGCGAAGGATTTGAGCCCACATAGCATCATTCTCCGATGAGAGCTTCCACAGCCACTTGCTAAGAAGGCATTTATTCTTAACTTCTAGATTGTCGATACCTAGACCCCCTTGGTCTTTCGGTCTACAGATGATATCCCATTTAGCAAGCCGATATTTTCTTTTAAGCTCATCACCCTGCCAAAAGAAACGCGATCGATAGAAGTCCAGTCTCTTCCTAACACCAACTGGGACCTCAAAGAACGATAGGAGAAACATTGGCATACTCGTGAGCACCGAATTAATTAGAATTAATCGGCCTCCATATGACATGAGCTTACCCTTCCAGCAACTCAATTTCTTCTCAAATCGGTCCTTGATGCACTTCCATTCTCTGTTTGTCAGCCTACGATGGTGGATTGGAATCCCCAAGTAAGAGAAGGGTAACTCTCCCAACTCACACCCAAACAATTGCCTATAAGCATCCTGTTCATCTTTGGCCCTACCAAAACAGAACAGCTCGCTCTTATGAAAGTTAATCTTTAACCCGGTCAATTGTTCAAATAGGCATAACACAAGCTTCATATTTCTCGCCTTGGCCAATTCATGCTCCATAAAGATGATTGTATCATCAGTGTACTGAAGGATGGACACACCTCCATCAATAAGATGAGGTACCAATCCACCTACTTGACCATTTTCCTTAGCCCTTCCTATCAAAATTGCTAACATATCCACCACAATGTTAAACAAGATAGGGGACATCGGATCTCCTTGTCTTAGGCCTTTATGTGTCTGGAAGTAGTGACCTATGTCATCATTAACTCTAATTCCGACACTACCTTTTTGCGTAAATGATTCAACCTGTCGGCGCCAGGCTTCATCAAAACCTTTCATACGCAGTGACTGTTGGAGGAATGGCCATTTGACCTTATCATACGCTTTCTCGAAATCCACCTTAAAAATTACTCCATCTAATTTTTTGGAATGGATCTCATGGAGTGTTTCATGCAGGACTACCACCCCTTCAAGGATATTTCTGTCCGGCATGAAAGCGGTTTGGGACTGTTGCACCACAGAATGCGCAATATGTGTGAGTCTGTTAGTCCCGACCTTGGTGAAAATTTTGAAACTAACATTGAGGAGACAGATCGGACTGAATTGCTCAATTCTCACCGCATCCGTCTTCTTAGGAAGCAGTGTGATAGTCCCAAAATTCAAGTGAAATAGTTGAAGCTGTCCAGAGAACAGATCATGGAACATAGGTAGTAAATCCCCCTTAATAATGTGCCAGCACTTTTTATAGAACTCTGCCGGGAATCCATCCGGTCCGGGAGCCTTATTGTTTTTCATCTGTGCAATAGCATCAAACACCTCCTTCTCCGAGAACGGGGCAACCAAAATATCATTATCGGCAGCCGATAGCTGAGTTACATCCTCAGTCCTGGACTCATCGAGGGACACACAATTATCCTCCGGAGGTCCAAATAACTGCTTATAATAGTCGGTAATATATGTTTTTAGGTTATCCTGACCTAAAATAGTGCCCTCGTCTTGCTCAAGCTGAAGGATACACTTCTTTCTGTGCTTGCCATTAGCTATCAAATGGAAGAACTGAGTATTCGCGTCCCCTTGGACCACTTTGCGGACTTTAGCACGCAAAGCCCACTTCAATTCTTCTTCACGGAGTAGTTCTTTTAACCTCTTCTCCGCCTCATTTTTAACCTGAAGCTCAGCTGGCGATAAAATAGTGGATTCGGCCTGTATGTCCAGGGCCTGTATAAGAGTAAGGAGTCTATCCTTTTCAATCTTATACTCACCACTGAGGTGCTTAGCCCAACCCCGTAAGAAACTTCTCAAATGCCTAATCTTATTCTGCCAACGCTCTATCGCAGTCTTGCCTCCTACACCTTTAACCCATTCCCTGGCAATCAAGTCCAAGAACCCCTCATGTTCAAACCATGACATCTCGAACGAGAAGGTGTTCTTGTTACCCACGTGGTTCGGCTCCCCTGAGTCCACGAACAATGGGGTGTGATCAGATATTCCCCTCGAAAGAGCTTGCACCGTAACCAGAGGGAACTTTTGTTCCCACTCCACGCTCGCAAGAACTCGATCATGTTTTTCATAGGTTGGGTTTGACAGAGCATTAGCCCAGGTGAACTTTCTACCAGAAAGCTCTATCTCTCTCAGATCCAAGCTTTCAATAATGGTGTTGAACATGAACGACCATCTGCCATCAAAGTTATCATTGTTCTTCTCCTCTCTCCTCCTGATGATATTGAAATCACCTCCAACTAAAATTGGCAGCTGTTCTGACCCACAGATTCGAACAAGGTCCGCCAGAAACTCCGCTTTAAGCTCGGGCTGTGCGGCACCATAAACCGCCACCAAAGCCCAATTAAAACCATCTATCCTAGACCTGACTTAATTGTGTCCTCTTTGAAGTACCTTGCTTTGAGCACCCTCGCACATAGAGAAGATGGCACTTGCAAAATTCTCCAAGCTTGCTTTGCTAGGAGTGCTTGATTAAAAGCTTCAGGGTCCCGAAACCCAAGACCCCCCTCTCGCTTTGCTGCACACATTCTCTTCCAAGATACCCGATGTACTTTCCATTCATCGTTTGTCGCGCCCCACCAGAATTTCGAAGAGATTGAAGTCAGATTCCCACACATCTTCTTCGTGAGACGAAAGCAACTCATAGTGAACGTAGGTACAACTTGGAGACCCGATTTTATTAGCACTTCTCTAGCAGCTTTGGACATACCTTGACCCTTCCATCCACACACTTTTCCTTTTGAGCTCTCTACAACATACTTGAACGTTCCATCCTTCGACTTACCAACCAATGTTGGGAGGCCCAAGTATATCTCACTTAGAGCTTCAGATTGGACACCCAGCGCCTCTGTGAGCTCCTCCTTCTTCTCATCTTGACACCCCTTGCCAAATAAAATAGATGATTTTTGCAAATTGATTTGTTGCCCCGATGCCTCTTCATATTTCACTAAGATATCCTTTAAAGCATCCATGTTATCTGTAGTCCCCTCAAGGAAGACAATGCTATCATCTGCAAAAAGAAGGTGGGTCACATGGGGGCCAGTGCTCCCAAATGTCACCCCTTTGAGCTGCTTATCCTGTTGTGCTTTCTTCAATAGAGCTGAGAATCCCTCCACACAGAACAAAAACATATAAGGGGACAGCGGATCACCCTGTCGGAGTCCCCTAGACGGATAGAAGCTCCTGGAGCATGCACCGTTGAGTTTAACGGTAAATGTCGTTGTCCTCACACATCTCATGATCATAGCAATCCACTCCGGTGCAAACCCGAACTGTCCCATCATTTGTTCCAAGAAGCTTCACTCAACTCTATCATATGCTTTCATCATGTCCAGCTTGACTGCGCACAACACCTTCTTCCTCTTTCTTGTTCTTATCGCATGCACACACTCATATGCCACAAGTACATTATCAGTAATGAGACGTCCCGACACAAAGGCACTCTGCTCCTCTGAGATGAGAATAGGGAGGATATGCTTCAGCATGTTTGCCAATACTTTTGTTGCTATCTTGTATAAGACGTTACATAGGCTAATAGGCGTGAACTGGGACAACAACTCCGGTGAGTTGATCTTAGGAATCATTACAATGACTGTATCATTAAACCCATCTGGGGCTGCTACTCCATTCAAGAAATCTCTCACCTGCCCGACAAACATCCGCCCGCACCGCCGACTATTGTCGTTGGTAGAAAAGAGCCTGTAGCCCATCCGGGCCCGGATCCTTTGTTGGACCCATTTGAAATAGAGACGTCTCTATTTCATCATCAGTAACAGGGGAAACAAGAGTTGCATTCATTTCATCCGAGACGGCGCCCATTATATTCTGTAGTAATGCATGCGCCCCCGTTGAACCTTCGGATGTGAACAGGTTCTCATAAAAACCAGCTGCCATCTCTCTCATTTCTACATTTACCATACATCTTGTACCATTCTCCCGCTTGAGAGCCTTGACAGTATTTTTCCGCTTACGATGAGATGCTCTATTCTGAAAATACTTTGTGTTCTGGTCTCCAGCCTGTAGCCAATCAGCCCTCGATCTTTGTCTGTACATTAGTTCTTCTCTATGATATATTTCTCTCAGCTCATCTTCAATCTCCCGGACATACGACCTCCATCTCGTGTACCTGAGCAGCTAACCAGTGGAAGCAACAAACGTTAGTGTACAAATGGGAGCGTACATGCATAAGAACTACTCGGACAACTGTTTTGAATTTTTTGGAACCTTATCTGGAAATTCTGATTCTTTGTAAAAACAAACAATGTTTGAAAATCTAATAATTTCTTGAACAACTCGAATTTTTTTCAAAATTTAAAAAAATAAAATAGAAACGTGAACATGTTTCAACAGAAAACATTTTGAAATTCCAGGATATTTGATGAAAACCCAAACATTTATTGAAATTTGAGAAACAAAAATTTAATACTGGGAACAATTTTTGAACAGTGCAAACATTTTTTTAATTCCAGAATATTTTCAAAAACTAGAATATATATTGAATTTGAGAACAAAATTTGATAATGGGAACTGTTTTGAATTGCTGAACATTTCTCGTAATTCCCAAACATATTTTGCAATTCCCGAACATTTTTTGGAAACATGAACATCATTTGAAAACAGGGACAGTTTTTAATATTCTGAGCTTTTTCGTAAACATGAACATTTTTTGAATTTATGAGCGAAATTTTAAAAGAGGAACAATTTTTTAAATCACAAATTTATTTGGAATTGTTAGAACAAATTTTGAAATGGAGAACAATTCAAAAATCCCAACAAAATTGAAACATGAACAAATTTTGAATATGTGACCAAAAAATTGGAAACGAGAACATTTTTTGAAATGCCAGTCATTATTTGAAAAGTTCTGATAAATTTGAACAGAAACATTCCAAGAAAAAGAAATGCTATAAAATTTGTATAGCGCGAACTCTAATGAACAGAAAGCAGCGGCAGATTTGAAACATTTATGATTTTTCTTATATTTCTTTGAAATAATGAACAGTTTTGAGATTGTCATTCTTTCTGAAAACACAAACAAATTAAAAAAACGTGAAAAATTTCGTAATTCCAAACATATTTCATAAACAGGAAGAAACGGTGAACAAATTTTGAAATCTGGAACTTTTTTCTAAAATGCGAACAATTTTTGAAAGTTCTGAACATTTTGAGAAAACTCAAACATTTTCTCAACACACAAACGAATTTTGGAGACGCGAACATATTTTTTTGGAACGGAAACATTTTCTAAACTACCCAAAAAACTGAACAGGAACAATTTTTCAAATTTCAAAACAAAATTTGGAAACACAAACAACTTTTGAGTTTCCCAAATATTCTTGGAATTTGTGACATTTCTTTAAAGCACAAACATTTTCGAAATCTTAAGAACAAATTTTGAAACAGAGAACAAATTTAGAAGCACGAACAATTTTTTAAAGCACGAACAATTTTTGAATGTTGAGAACAAATTTTGATATGGAGAACAAATTTGGAATCTTGAGAACAAATTTTGAAATGGAGAACAAATTTGGAAGCACGAACAATTTTTGAATGTTGAGAACAAATTTTGAAATGGAGAACAATTTTTTTAAGTGCGAACAATTTTTGAATGTTGAAAACAAATTTTGAAATGGAGAACAAATTTGGAAGCGCGAATTTGAAATGGGAAGATTTTTTGAAACTCCCAAACATAATTTGATATGTGAACAAAAAGAAGACAAAAAGAGAAGAAAAAGGAATTGAAAAATGAAATAAAGAAACAGAAAAACGAAGAAAGAAAAAGAAAAAAACAGGAAAAAGAACAAAGAAAAAGCAAACAGAAAAAAATTTGAAACGAACATTTTTTGAATCTTGAGAACAAATTTTGAAACAAAGAACAATTTTCAAAATTCCCGATCAAATTTGGAAGCAAGAACAGTTTTGCAAAAGCACGAACATTTTTTGAATCTTGAGAACAAAATTTGAAACTGATAACAATTTTGAAAAATCCAAACAAATCATTCGTGCTTTTCTAAAGATCCATACAAATTTTGAAACAGAGAACAATTTTTAAAATAACAAACAAATTGTAAAATGGAGAACAATTTTGAAAATCCCAAACAAATTTGAAATGTGAACATTTTTTAATACATGGACAAAAATATGAAAAAGAAGAACATTTTTTGAAATTTGTGAAATTTTTTGACAATAGGCATTTTTTGAAATCCATGCCATTACTTTCAAATTTCACAAATAATGAACAAAAATGATTCGAACAAATTTTGAAAAAACAGGAACATTTTCTAAAAATACGGAACAAAAATTTGAAAGCAGAAACATTTTTTGAATTTGTGAACAAATTTTGTAAAATGGGAACATTTTTTGAATTTGTCAACAAATTTTGTAAAATGGAACATATTTTGAATTTGTGAACATATTTTTTTAAAAGAAGATAAGAACACATATGAAAATAAAAACTAAAGAAAGAAAATGTGTTGAAAAGAGAAATTAACTTGAAAAGGAAAACAGAAAGAAAACAAAAAAGAAAAGAAAAGAAAAGAAAATGTTCTGAATATGAAAATATTCAAAAAAACATTCAAAAATTCGAAAATTCAAGAAGAACATTTTTTAAAAGCAAGAACATTTTTTGAAAATTAAGAACAAATCTGAATATGTACTTAGTTTAAAAAGATAAAATAACGTTGAAAAAATAACAAGAAAACTAAAACGAAAAAAAGAAAGAAGAAATTAGAAAAATAAACAGAAAAGAAAAAAAACCGATTTAGGGAACCATCTAGAAGGTTCCCAAAACCAGAAAAAACCGGCTGGGAAACTCTAGAAGGTTCCCAAAACGGGAAACACTGGAACACGTTAAATGGGCCGGCCCAAGGGTAGCGCTCGATCGTTGGCTCTGTGCGTTTGGTCGACTGTTTGACGCAACGAGCGTCCAATAGGAAATTCCCCGGTTGACATTGCCATGTTTTTTGCATCAAGGAGTTGGGCCTTGAGTTGGGCAATCTTTCTTCGTATAGACCCAAATATCTCCCTGGCCCATCTCTGCATCGAGCACGTGACTTTGCTGAGTTTTTGCCAGACCGCTGCTAGGCCTTGTTCCCCTGTAGCCGCCGCTTCCCACGCTTCAGAGAACATAGCCTCGTACTGCTCATGACGGGTCCAAGCTTCTTCAAAGCGAAACAGTTTGGGTCCTGGTCGTTCTTGACATGGAGCCGTCTCCAATGCCCTGACTAGAATTGCTTGGTGATCGGATTCTTTCGTGATGATGTGTTCGACTGATGTTTCCGGGAACATCTCCAGGAATCCCTCATTGCATGTTGCACAATCCAAACGCACCTGAATATTTGCTTGGCCATCACGCTTATTATCCCATGTATATGGGTATCCCGAGAACCCCAAGTCCGCCAGGCCGCAGTCGGCGAGAGTCCCGGAAGGCCTCCATTTGCATGAAGCTCCTCTGATTGCCACCCAGCTGGTCTGTTTGGAACAAGGCCTCATTGTAATCACCTAGACAAATCCACAGCAAGTCATCCTGTGCACGCAAGTACCATAGTGCGTCCCAGGTTTTCCCTTCAACTACCACCTCCGCATCCAGAAAATATTGGCACCATGGCCGGACAGTAACTTGCACATGATCACGCCACCATAGTGCTAGACCACCACTCTTTCCCACACAGTCCACCGCTACACCGTTCCTGAATCCCAAGCTCCACTTTAGCGTCTCCATTGCCTTCTCTTTTTTCTTAGTCTCATAAAGAAACACCACCGCTGGGTTGTAGGACCGTACCAGGTCTCGCAATTCTCGACAGTTTCTGGCCAACAGATTCATGGTGACCAGTGGCCCCTCTCCTGGAGGTCCGCCGACTTGTCATTGATTTCTGAGATACGGTCAAACACGGTAGCCATCTTCCGTCTAGTTCCGCGAATGAACGCATCAGATGGAACCTGCCTGTCCGGGTCATTTTTAGCCACCCAGTACTGCCTTGGCCTTCTTTTCCTTCCTTCCTGATCATGCTTCGGTCGTGTGTTCTCATAGTGACTAGGCTGGTAATCCTTCATCGGCTTCCTAACGTACGTAACATGTTTCTTCCTCCTAAACTCCATATTTCTGTGCTGTGGCTGCATTAGGTTGATATAGTTTTGGATGGTGGTTTCTGTGGCATGTGCACCGGTGAAGGGATGAGGCATGAGGCAATAGTATGGTACAGCCTCCGTAATTCATGCCCGAAGAGCATCTGCCATCGTACGTTTAATTTGACCCGTCAAACGTCCGTGGACACCCCCGTTAATGATCGGGCATGTCCGTTTTGAGCCTCTTTTGTTCATCCATGCAGCCACAATCCTCATTTTCTTCCTCATATGTCATGTCATTTACATATGATTGATGGAGATGGAGAGAGAAAAGGAAAAGAATAAATAAATAAAGAGAAAAGATAGCCTGAGGTGGGGCCGCATCCCACATGGCGGATTGACCGGTCATGCGCGAGCCCTCATATCCTCCCCATATTTGAGATGGATAAGAGGGTTCACGAACAGCCCGGACATATAGAAAAGACTAGATCACCGAAGGCGCGCTGTAACACCCCGGATGTAACTTTCCATCTTTGTAACTCCAACTCTTGCCATTTTCGGCTATGTGATATGATATTCCCTCCGTGGTTGGGCTTTTGTCTTTTGATTTGCATTTTATTAATGTCAGGCATCTCATATCATGTCATCATGTGCATCTCATTTGCATACGTGTTCTTCTCATGCATCCGAGCATTTTCCCCGTTGTCCGTTTTGCAATCCGACACTCCCACATGCACCGGCGCACCCCTCTTGTCTCTTTTCGTGTGCGGGTGTTAAACATTCTCGGAATGGACCGAGCCTTTCCAAGTGGCCCTGGTATAGCACTGGTAGACCGCCTGTCAAGTTTCGGGTCATTTGGAGCTCGTTTGATACTCCAACGGTTAACCGCATAACCGCAAAGGCCTCTTTTGAGTTGCAGCCCAACACCCCTCCAAAAAAGCCCAATAACCCATCTAAGTCACTTCCATGCTCTCCATCATCGGATCATGATCATGTGGGCGAAAACTACACCTCATTTGGACACTCCTAGCTCCCTATACATATAAATATGTGGCCATCCCCGAAATTTTCGGGCAAACCCTAGACAAACTCCTCCCCACCGCCACCGGACGCATCCGGACCGGGCCGGACACGTCCGCCCGCCACCGAACGATTCCCTCCGCCGCCCCCAGCCTACCGCGAGCCGCCACATGGCGCCGGCGCCCGCGCGCCGCCGCAGGCCCGCCAGGCCCGCGCGGGGCCCCCGCGGCCCATCGCCCCGCTACCCGCCGCCCGGGTGCTCCGCCCGCCCGCGCCATCGCCGGTCTTTGCCGCCGTCCAGCCGCGCCGCCGCGCCGGGCCTCCGCCGCCTCCGCCCGAAGCTCGCGCCGCCCGCGCCCCCGGCCGCCTCCGCCCGAGCCCGATGCCGCTGGCCCCGCCCTCCGCCGGATCCGGCCACCTCGGCCCTCCCCGAGCTCCTCTCCATCCTCTCCGGCGAGTCTCCGGCTGCCTCGCCTTCCGTGCAGCCGGAGCAAGATCCGATCTGGACTAGGTTGACTTATTCTCCCCCGAATTCGTCTAAGTCCCTTTTCTATCAGTAATTTTGTTGCATGTTCATCGCACCACAACTTTGCACCCGTGGCTCCGTTTTGGGCGTGTAGCATACCGAATTGTTCACCTAGACGAGTGCATCATGCATCATTTTCATTTGAGCTCATCTTGATGCCCGAAATGTTGTTGGAAGAGTGCTTCATAATGTTAGTTTCAGATTCTTATCAGAACATGCACTTTTGTCATTTTTGCCATGATTGATGTGTGCACCTTATGTACTTGAGCCCTACATGTGTTTTGATCTATGCCATGTCTTCTTTACAGAGTTACTTGCCATGTATTTTTGTGATCAATGTGGTGACTAGCACAAGCATGCAAACTAGGCTTCGTGATATTGCTGATTTTAGTCCCTGTTCTGCTGTTATTTTCATGCCATGTAAACTTGATGCTACAGAAAGATCCATGCATATTTTGAGATACTTCAGTAAGGATGTTTTGAACATATGGTTATGCTATATCCATTCATGCCACTGTTTAAAATTATGGAGTAGTCTAGCATGTCATTTTCGTGCTCTACTTTTGCTACAAAATGTTTCCTGGCAGATTGTTTACATGTTATTCAATTTTGCCAAGGTTGGTGTAGTTGATCCGTGTATGATATGATGTTGTTCTTGCCATGTATAGCTTCTATGCCATGTCTTCTTGATGGATGTATGCTTAGTTTATCATGAAATGCTCTATAATGAGTGCATAGAGCTCGCGAAGATGCCTTCATAATTCTGTCAATGCCAGGCCCAGTTTGCTAAATCTGTTAACGAAACTTGCTATGTTTACATGCATGCCATCATTTCTTCTGATCCTTTTTGGCTCATGGTCAGTAAGGGACTTTTGTTCTATGCTTTCAGTAGAATCATGTAATGCCTTGTGTTGCTATTATAAGTTCCTGTAGCATGTTGATTACTTGCTCTGAACATTGCTACCTGATGCTGTTTATGCCATGTCCAACCTGATATCTTTTGCACTTTTCCCATGCTTGTTTGAACCTGTTATGGTGTGATTTAGCCGTAGCTCAGTGTTCCTCTTTTGTCAAGCATCTCCTGTAGATCACTGCCATATGCTTTGTTTTTATGTTGGGGTGCTGTAGCATAGTTTCTTGTTGCATGCTAAGTAGCATCGTGCTGTTAGTCGCAGATTTGTCTCATTCTTGTTTTGCTTGCCATTTGCAAACCGTGCATCCGATTCCGGTGATCTTTATATCGATTTCAACCGAAATCATCTCATCTTTCCAGAGGCATACTTGGTTTGCCAAGTTGATGCCTTGTTCATCATTTCCCTTCCGGAGCACGCATATGCATTGCATATCACATCTCGCATATCATGTCATGTATTGCATCATGTTGCTTGTGCATTGCGCCGTGATTTATTGTGTTCCATTGCTTGTGTTCTTGCTTTGGGTAGAGCCGGGAGATGAGTACGTGAACGAGGAACCTGTTGAGAACGCTTTCGAGGATCAAGCCTTCGACAACTCTGAGAACTTTGCTTTTCTAGTACTCACTCTATCGTTATGTTAGCTCTACCTGCCATTGTTTATCATGCCTCCCTATTGCCATGTCAAACCTCTAACCATCCTGTCCTAGCAAACCGTTGTTTGGCTATGTCACCGCTTTTTGCTCAGCCCCTCTTATAGTGTTGCTAGTTGCAGGTGAAGATGAAGTTTGTTCCTTGTTGGAACATTGATATGTTGGGATATCAGAATATCTCCTGTTTAATTAATGCACCTTATATACTTGGTAAAGGGTGGAAGGCTCGGCCTTATGCCTGGTGTCTTGTTCCACTCTTGCCGCCCTAGTTTCCGTCAAACCAGTGTTATGTTCCTTGATTTTGCGTTCCTTACGCGGTTGGGTGATTTATGGGACCCCCTTGACAGTTCGCTTTGAATAAAACTCCTCCAGCAAGGCCCAACCTTGGTTTTACCATTTGCCACCTAAGCCTTTTTCCCTTGGGTTTTCGCGAGCCCGAGGGTCATCTTTATTTACCCCCCCCCCCCCCCCCCGGGCCAGTGCTCGTCGTGAGTGTTGGTCCAACCTGTCAACTGCCGGTGGCCACCAGGGGCAACTCTGGGCTGGCCTATCGGAAGTTTGGACAATCTGATGTGCCCTGAGAACGAGATACGTGCGACTCCTATCAGGATTTGTCGGCACATCGGGCGGCTTTGCTGGTCTTGTTTTACCATTGTCGAAATGTCTTGCGAACCGGGATTCCGAGGCTGATCGAGTCTTCCCGGGAGAAGGTATATCCTTCGTTGACCGTGAGAGCTTGTGATGGGCTAAGTTGGGACACCCCTGCAGGGTATATTATCTTTTGAAAGCCGTGCCCACGGTTATGAGGCAGATGGGAATTTGTTAATGTCCGGTTGTAGATAACTTGACACTCGACTTCATTAAAATGCATCAACCGTGTGTGTAGCCGTGATGGTCTCTTCTCAGTGGAGTCCGGGAAGTGAACACGGTTTGAGTTATGCTTGACGTAAGTAGTTTCAGGATCACTTCTTGATCACTTCTAGCTTCTCGACCGATGCGTTGCTTCTCTTCTCGCTCTCACTTGCGTATGTTAGCCACCATATATGCTTAGTACTTGCTGCAGCTCCACCATATTACCCCTTTACCTACCTATGAGCTTAAATAGTCTTGATCTCGCGGGTGTGAGATTGCTGAGCCCTCGTGACTCACAGATTCTACCAAAACAGATGCAGGTGCCGAGGATACCAGTGCAGATGGCGCAACTGAGCTGAAGTGGGAGTTTGACGAGGACCTTGGTCGTTACTATGTATCGTTTCTAGATGATCAGTAGTGGAGTCCAGTCGGGACGATCGGGGATCTAGCATTTGGGGTTGTCTTCTTTTCATTTGAATTTGACCGTAGCCGGTCTATGAGTGTATTTGAATGATGTATGATCTCAATTATGTATTGTGTGAAGTGGCGATTGTAAGCCAACTCTCTTTATCCCATTCTTGTTCATTACATGGGATTGTGTGAAGATGACCCTTCTTGCGACAAAACCACCATGCGGTTATGCCTCTAAGTCGTGCTTCGACACGTGGGAGATATAGCCGCATCGTGGGTGTTACAAGTTGGTAATCAGAGCCATCCCCGACTTAGGAGCCCCCTGCTTGATTGTTTGCTGGCGTTGTTGAGTCTAGAAAAAAAATGTTTTGAGTCTTAGGATTATATATATCGGGGAGTAGGATTCTTTTTACTCCTCAGTCCCTTCGTCGCTCTAGTGAGGTCTCCTGACGTAGATGTTTTGACTTTCCTCTCCTCAAATTTCTCTAAAAATTTTTTAGGATCACGCGGGTATCTTGGAATCGTTCCGATGGTTTTGTGACGAGAACATTGTTCTTGGTGCCTCCTGACATTTAGGGGTTGTGGCAGTGTCCCGGGGAGTTGAGCTCCGAGGTGTTGTCGTCACAATTTTATCGTTGCAATTCTGGAATACCTGAGTTTTGCCGACATCGAAAATCTCTTTTATGCAGTTGTTGGTGAGATAACCTCGACGTCACCCAGTACTGGGGAGTTCGGGAGTATTGCCATGACTCGTATAACGGATGCTTTTTGAAGGTTGAGGTACACGATTTCCAAAGGTTTCTTGGTTATGTGTTGACGGATGGATACAACTGGATGTAGGGATTGATAGTTTGGGTGAGATATATTGCTTCCCCTGTATCCCCAACACCTGATTGCATAACCGGAAAGTTTCGGGAGTTTATAGGTGGGATTCAAGTAGCTCTAGCACTTCTTCCCGCAGATATTTGGTTTGTGATTGGGTAATCCTTACCACTTATTTGTTCCAGTTGTACCTTGTTTATTTCATTCTTCAATCTCTTATCAAGTGGCTTCTCACCTTAATGGATGTGTGATGTTAGCTTTGGGAATTCATTCGTTCATCCTTGTTCGAATGTTTATTGTGAAGACTATATGTTGCAATTTCTATCCATTGATTCAACTTGTCTATCTGTCTATCAAGATGCTAACGGATGTCACCCTCTTCAAGATGGCTCCGCCAACGCGTCAGAATCCGGAATGCAGTGATGGGAGTCAGGCGAACCCTCCACCTCCACCTCCGCCTCCGGAGGCATGACAAGCTTTGATGGCAACCACAAACGCCAACACTCAGTTGTTGATTCAGCTTATGCAAGAGTGCAACCAAGGCCAAGGCAACCAAGGGAATCAAGGTCAAGGGCAGTTCAATCATTAGCCTCAGTTTCCTACCCTCAACCAATTCCTTGCAAATCAGCCGAAGTCTTTCAGCTACTGTGCCGAGGCCACAGACACCGACGATTGGCTCGTGGATATCAACAAGCATTTTGAATGCAGCAATGTCAGGCCTGAGGACTATGTCAAGTTCGCTTCTTTTCAGCTCAAGGATCAAGCAGCTGATTGGTTCCAGCAATACAAGGATTCCAAAGGTGGTCGAGTGATTACTTGGACTGATTTATGTCTGGACTTTAAAGCTCACCATATTCCTACCAGTGTTGTTGAGAGCAAGCGTGAGGAGTTTCGCAGTCTCAAGCAAGGCAACATGTCAGTGTATGAATACAACAAGCAGTTTCGGAAACTTGCTCGCTTCGCTAAGCAAGATGTTCCTGATGAAAAGAGTATGATCTATCAATTTAGAGGTGGCCTTAGAGAGGATCTGCAGTTAGCTCTCATTCTTGTTGAGCCTACTCAGTTTGATCAATTCTACAATATGGCCCTCAAGCAAGAAGGTGCTCAGCTCAAGTGTGAGGCTTCTAAGAAGAGAATCAGGGATGTAGTTCAGTCTTCTTCTTCCTCTCAAGTGGCAGCTAAGCAGAAAAAGTTCTACCTTCCTCCTCCTCCGTTTCGGCAGCCTTACCAGCAGAAGAACTCAGGTGGTCGTGGATCTTCACACCCACCCAACCCAGGCTATCAGAACAAGTCTCATTCTCAAGCTCCAAGGTCAAATGCTCCGTATCATCGTCCGCTCTCAGAAGTGACTTGTAACAAGTGCCAGCAGAAAGGTCACTACGCGAACAAATGCTTCAATCAAAGGCTTCTTCCTCCTCCTCCTCCTGTGAGGTCTTCAAGCAATGCAGTGGTCAAGCATAATTCCAAGTTTGCTAAGGTCAACATGATGAATGCAGCTCAGGCAGAGGATTCTTCAGATGTGATCATGGGTAATCTTCCAGTTAATGATATTCCTGCAAAAGTTTTATTTGATACTGGTGCATCGCATAGTTTCATCTCAAGACCTTTTTCATCTAAGCATGAGATGGTTTTTCAAGTTTTGCCTAGACCGATATCAGTTGTCTCTCCGGGTAAATTCATGAACGCAAGCTCCATGGTTCCGGATGTTTCCATCAAGATGGGCGACTATAAATTTCTGTCTTCTCCAGTTGTTCTTGGCGACTCTGATATTGATCTAATTCTCGGGATGGACTGGCTTTCTAAGCACAAGGCTCAGCTTGATTGTGCTTCCAGGGAAATTCAATTGACACACCCTTCTGAGGATGTTATCATCTATGCTGCTCATGATGAAACCATTCGGTTGTTTTCTCTCAATGAGAAGGGCGAGTTGGATGCTATTTCTCAAATTCCAGTCATTTGTGAGTACCAAGATATCTTTCCAGAAGAGCTTCCGGGTATGCCTCCTCATCGGCCAGTCGAGTTTGTTATTGATCTTGAGCCTGGAACTGAACCCGTTTGCAAGCGTCCTTACAAGCTTGGACCCAAGGAGCTGAAGGAATTGAAGAAACAGCTCGATGAACAAGAGCGTCTAGGTTTGATCAGACCGAGTTCATCTCCATGGGGTTGTGGAGTTCTTTTTGTCCAGAAGAAGGATGGCACAGACCGACTTTGTATCGATTACCGTCCATTGAACAAGAAGACAATCAAGAACAAGTATCCACTTCCCAACATCAATGAGATTTTCGAGCAACTCAAAGGTGCTAAAGTATTCTCCAAGCTTGACCATCGTATGGGTTATCATCAGATTCGCATTCGTGAACAAGATATTCCCAAGACAGCATTCAGAACAAGCTATGGTTCTTATGAATACATTGTCATGTCTTTCGGCCTTGTTAATGCTCCTCCAACATTCTCTCGCATGATGAACTTATCTTCAACCCCTACACCAATGAATTCGTCTCGGTGTATCTCGATGATATTTTGGTCTTCTCCAAGAATAAGTCGGATCATGCCAAACATTTGCGATTGGTGCTCGACAAGCTCAGAGAGCATCAATTCTATGTGAAGTTTTCCAAATGTGAGTTCTGGCTTGATGAAGTTCTTTATCTTGGCCACATCATCTCCGCCAAGGGCATTGCTGTTAATCCGGTGAAGGTGTCTGCAGTTGTGAATTGGGAACCTCCTCAGAATGTCAAGCAGCTCCGCAGTTTTCTTGGTCTTGCAAGCTATTGCCGAAGATTCATTGAGAACTTCTCTAAGATTGCAAAGCCTCTTTCCAACCTCCTCCAGAAGCATGTCAAGTATGTCTGGACGCCTGAGTGTGACGTTGCTTTCAACACCCTCAAAGAGAAGCTAGTCACAGCTCCTGTCTTGACTCCTCCTGATGAATCCAAGCCATTCGAAGTTTTCTGTGATGCTTCTCTTCAAGGTCTCAGTGCTGTGTTAATGCAAGAGAAGAAAGTTGTGGCCTATACCTCTCGTCAGTTGAAGCCCAACAAAAAGAACTACCCCACTCACGATCTTGAGTTGGCGGCAATTGTCCATGCATTGATAACATGGAGACATCTCTTATTGGGAAGGCAAGTGGACATTTTCACCGATCACAAGAGCCTCAAGTATATCTTCACTCAACCCAACATTAACCTCAGGCAAACTCGATGGGTCGAAATGATTCAAGAGTACAATCCGAGTATTGAATATACTCCTGGCAAGGCGAATGTGATTGCAGATGCTCTGAGCAGAAAGGCTTATTGCAACAGTCTAATTCTCAAGCCATTTCAACCGGATCTTTGTGAAGCTTTCCGCAAGCTGAATCTTCAAGTTGTTCCTCAAGGCTTTCTTACCAACCTCTTAGTCTCTCCTACTTTGGAAGATCACATTCGTGAGGCACAACTCCTGGATACCATGGTGAATAAGGTGAAACGTGGTATTGACAAGGGTATTCCCAAATACAAGTCCTATCGCTTGGATGACAAAGATACACTTTTCTTCGAGGATCGAATTGTGGTTCCAAAAGGCGATCTGAGAAAAGTCATCATGAACGAGGCACACAATTCCCTCCTATCCATTCATCCTGGGAGTACAAAGATGTACCATGACCTCAAGCAGTCGTATTGGTGGACTCGAATGAAGCGAGAAATTGCTCAATTCGTGAATGAATGTGATGTCTACAGAAGGGTGAAAGCAGAACACCAAAGACTAGCTGGTATCCTCCAACCTCTTGTTATTCTAGAATGGAAGTTTGACCATATCGAGATGGACTTCGTGACTGGTTTTCCTAAGTCCAAGCGTGGAAATGATGCTATCTTCGTTGTCATTGACAAGTTTACTAAAGCGACTCATTTTCTTCCTATCAAAGAATCTATCACAGCAGCTCAGCTGGCAGAGCTATACACCTCCAGAATTGTCTCCTTGCATGGCATTCCACAATTGATATATTCAGATCGTGGAAGCATCTTCACTTCTAAGTTCTGGGACTCCTTTCAGAAGGCCATGGGCACCAACATTCGCTTCAGCACAGCTTTCCATCCTCAAACAAGTGGCCAAGTCGAGCGAGTCAATCAAATCCTTGAAGACATGCTCAGGGCTTGTGTCATTTCCTTTGGCATGAAGTGGGAAGATTGTCTTCCATATGCCGAGTTCTCCTACAACAACAGCTTCCAAGCGAGTTCGGGCAAGGCCCCATTCGAAATTCTCTATGGCAGAAAGTGTCGTACTCCTCTCAATTGGTCCGAGACAGTTGAACGCCAACTTCTTGGCAACGACTTGATCACAGAAGCCGAAGAAATGTGCAAAGTCATTCGTGAGAATCTCAAAGCCGGGCAATCACGCCAAAAGAGCTATTATGATAGAAAGCACCATGACTTGGCTTTTGAAATCGAAGACCATGTCTACCTCCGCGTCTCTCCAATGAAAGGCACTCGTCGCTTTGGTATCAAAGGGAAGCTTGCCCCTAGATACGTGGGTCCTTTCAAGATCATTGGAAAAAGAGGCGACCTCGCATATCAACTTGAACTTCCGTCAAACTTTGCAAACGTGCACGATGTGTTTCACGTGTCACAGCTTCGCAAGTGCTTCAAGACTCCTGAGTGCACTATCAACTTCCAAGAAATCGACCTCCAAGAAGATCTCTCTTATCATGAGCACCCCGTTGCTATTCTCGAAGAAACCGAGCGCAAGACTCGCAACAAGTCAATCAAATTCCTGAAAGTGAAGTGGTCACACCATTCCGACCGAGAAGCCACCTGGGAGCGCGAGGATCACCTCCGTTCCGAATATCCGGAGTTCTTTCAGTCCTAGATCTTGGGACGAGATCCTCTTGTAGTGGTGGAGTGTTGTAACACCCCGAATGTAACTTTCCATCTTTGTAACTCCAACTCTTGCCATTTTCGGCTATGTGATATGATATTCCCTCCGTGGTTGGGCTTTTGTCTTTTGTTTTGCATTTTATTCATGTCAGGCATCTCATATCATGTCATCATGTGCATATCATTTGCATACGTGTTCGTCTCATGCATCCGAGCATTTTCCCCGTTGTCCATTTTGCAATCCGACACCCCCACATGCACCGGCGCACCCCTCTTGTCTCTTTTCGTGTGCGGGTGTTAAACGTTCTCGGAATGGACCGAGCCTTGCCAAGTGGCCCTGGTATAGCACCGGTAGACCGCCTGTCAAGTTTCGGGTCATTTGGAGCTCGTTTGATACTCCAACAGTTAACCGCATAACCGCAAAGGCCTCTTTTGAGTTGCAGCCCAACACCCCTCCAAAACAGTGCAATAACCCATCTAAGTAAATTCCATGCTCTCCATCGTCGGATCATGATCGTGTGGGCGAAAACTACACCTCATTTGGACATTCCTAGCTCCCTCTACCTATAAATATGTGCCCATCCCCGAAATTTTCGAGCAAACCCTAGACAAACTCCTCCCCGCCGCCACCGGACGCATCCGGACCGGGCCGGACACGTCCGCCCGCCGCCGGACGCCCGCCGCCGGACGATTCCCGCCGCCGCGCCCAGCCTACCGCGAGCCGCCACGTGGCGCCGGTGCCCGCGCACCGCCGCCGGCCCGCCAGGCCCGCGCGGGGCCCCCGCGGCCCAGCGCCCCGCTCCCCGCCGCCCGGGTGCTCCGCCCGCCCGCGCCATTGCCGGCCTTTTCCGCCGTCCAGCCGCGCCGCCGCGCCGGGCCTCCGCCGCCTCCGCCCGAAGCTCGCGCCGCCCGCGCCCCCGGCCGCCTCCGCCCGAGCCCGACGCCGCCGGCCCCGCCCTCCGCCGGATCCGGCCCCCTCGGCCCTCCCCGAGCTCCTCTCCGTCCTCTCCGGCGAGTCCCCGGCCGCCTCGGCTTCCGTGCAGCCGGAGCCAGATCCGATCTGGACTAGGTTGACTTCTTCTCCCCCGAATTCGTCTAAGTCCCTTTTCTGTCAGTAATTTTGTTGCATGTTCATCGCACCACAACTTTGCACCCGTGTCTCCGTTTTGGGTGTGTAGCATACCGAATTGTTCGCCTCAACGAGTAAATCATTTCATCTCATTGCATTATTTTCATTTGAGCTCATCTTGATGCCCGAAATGCTGTTGGAAGAGTGCTTCATAATGTTAGTTTCAGATTCTTATCAGAACATGCACTTTTGTCATTTTTGCCATGATTGATGTGTGCACCTTATGTACTTGAGCCCCACATGTGTTTTGATCTATGCCATGTCTTCTTTACAGAGTTACTTGCCATGTATTTTTGTGATCAATGTGGTGACTAGCACAAGCATGCAAACTAGGCACTGTGATATTGCTGATTTTAGTCCCTGTTCTGCTGTTATTTTCATGCCATTTAAGCTTGATGCTACAGAAAGATCCATGCATATTTTGAGATACTTCATTAAGGATGTTTTGAACATATGGTTATGCTCTATCCATTCATGCCCCTGTTTGAAATTATGGAGTAGTCTAGCATGTCATTTTCGTGCTCTACTTTTGCTACAAAATGTTTCCTGGCAGATTGTTTACATGTTATTCAATTTTGCCTAGGTTGTTGTAGTTGATCCGTGTATGCTATGATGTTGTTCTTGCCATGTATAGCTTCTATGCCATGTCTTCTTGATGGATGTATGCTTAGTTTATCATGAAATTCTCTGTAATGAGTGCATCGAGCTCGCGAAGATGCCTTTATAATTCTGTCAATGCCAGGCCCAGTTTGCTGAATCTGTTAACGAAACTTGCTATGTTTACATGCATGCCATCATTTCTTCTGATCCTTTTTGGCTCATGGTCAGTAAGGGACTTTTGTTCTATGCTTTGAGTAGAATCATGTAATGCCTTGTGTTGCTACTATAAGTTCCTGTAGCATGTTGATTACTTGCTCTGAACATTGCTACCTGATGCTGTTTATGCCATGTCCAACCTGATATCTTTTGCACTTTTCCCATACTTGTTTGAACCTGTTCTGGTGTGATTTAGCCGTAGCTCAGTGTTCCTCTTTTGTCAAGCATCTCCTGTAGATCACTGCCATATGCTTTGTTTTTATGTTGGGGTGCTTTAGCACAGTTTCTTGTTGCATGCTAAGTAGCATCGTGCGGTTAATCGCGAATTTGTGTCATTCTTGTTTTGCTTGCCATTTGCAAACCGTGCATCCGATTCCGGTGATCTTTATATCGATTTCAACCGAAATCATCTCATCTTTCCAGCGGCATACTTGGTTTGCCAAGTTGATGCCTTGCTCATCACTTCCCTTTCGGAGCACGCATATGCATTGCATATCACATCTCGCATATCATGTCATGTATTGCATCATGTTGCTTGTGCATTGCACCGTGATTTATTGTCTTCCATTGCTTGTGTTCTTGATTTGGGTAGAGCCGGGAGACGAGTACGTGAACGAGGAACCTGTTGAGAACGCTTTCGAGGATCAAGCCTTCGACAACTCTGAGAACTTTGCAGGCAAGATGACCATACCTTCGATATCACTTCTATCTTTGCTTTGCTAGTACTCGCTCTATCGTTATGTTAGCTCTACCTGCCATTGTTTATCATGCCTCCCTGTTGCCATGTCAAACCTCTAACCATCCTGTCCTAGCAAACCGTTGTTTGGCTATGTCACCGCTTTTTGCTCAGCCCCTCCTATAGCGTTGCTAGTTGCAGGTGAAGATGAAGTTTGTTCCTTGTTGGAACATGGATATGTTGGGATATCACAATATCTCCTGTTTAATTAATGCACCTTATATACTTGGTAAAGGGTGGAAGGCTCGGCCTTATGCCTGGTGTCTTGTTCCACTCTTGGCGCCCTAGTTTCCGTCATACCGGTGTTATGTTCCTTGATTTTGCGTTCCTTACGCGGTTGGGTGATTTATGGGACCCCCTTGATAGTTCACTTTGAATAAAACTCCTCCAGCAAGGCCCAACCTTGGTTTTACCATTTGCCACCTAAGCCTTTTCCCTTGGGTTTTCGCGAGCCCGAGGGTCATCTTTATTTACCCCCCCCCCCCAGGCTAGTGCTTGTCGCGAGTGTTGGTCCAACCTGTCAACCGCCGGTGGCCACCAGGGGCAACTCTGGGCTGGCCTATCGGAAGTTTGGACAATCCGGTGTGCCCTTAGAATGAGATACGTGCGACTCCTATCGTGATTTGGCGGCACATCGGGCGGCTTTGCTGGTCTTGTTTTACCATTGTCGAAATGTTTGCAAACCGGGATTCCGAGGCTGATCGGGTCTTCCCGGGAGAAGGTATATCCTTCGTTGACCGTGAGAGCTTGTGATGGGCTAAGTTGGGACACCCCTGCAGGGTATATTATCTTTCGAAAGCCGTGCCCGCGGTTATGAGGCAGATGGGAATTTGTTAATGTCCGGTTGTAGATAACTTAACACTCGACTTCATTAAAATGCATCAACCGTGTGTGTAGCCGTGATGGTCTCTTCTCGGTGAAGTCCGGGAAGTGAACACGGTTTGAGTTATGCTTGACGTAAGTAGTTTGAGGATCACTTCTTGATCACTTCTAGCTTCTCGACCGATGCGTTGCTTCTCTTCTCACTCTCACTTGCGTATGTTAGCCACCATATATGCTTAGTACTTGTTGCAGCTCCACCATATTGCCCCTTTACCTACTTATGAGCTTAAATAGTCTTGATCTCGCGGGTGTGAGATTGCTGAGTCCTTGTGACTCACAGATTCTACCAAAACAGATGCAGGTGCCGAGGATACCAGCGCAGATGGCGCAACTGAGCTGAAGTGGGAGTTTGACGAGGACCTTGGCCGTTACTATGTATCGTTTCCAGATGATCAGTAGTGGAGTCCAGTCGGGACGATCGGGGATCTAGCATTTGGGGTTGTCTTCTTTTCATTTGAATTTGACCGTAGCCGGTCTATGAGTGTATTTGAAAGATGTATGATCTTAATTATGTATTGTGTGAAGTGGCGATTGTAAGCCAACTCTCTTTATCCCATTCTTGTTCATTACATGGGATTGTGTGAAGATGACCCTTCTTGCGACAAAACCACCATGCGGTTATGCCTCTAAGTCTTGCTTCGACACGTGGGAGATATAGCTGCATCGTGGGTGTTACACGCGCGTTGCTGCGTCCATCTATTTTTGCAATAGAATGAGGAATCACTATAATTAGTATAAATGCACTAAACATGAGAGTTGAATTTGCATACATTTACCCATATGTTTGTTGGTTACCAAAGAACGGAATTTAATGAATTTGAACAGAAATAATGTGATGCTAGGGTATCATAAAAGTTAAGAGTCGAAGTAGATAGGAACAGAGGGCACAAAAAATTATATGGAATAATTCCATAAAATAATCAAATACAAAAGTCGGATAAGTCCAAACTTTAAGGATCACTTGCAAATTACCAAGTGGGGAAATGTTTCTTCATATAACGCACAAAATAAAATAGACAACCATTCTTAGAAATTACAAATTTCATACATTAGAAACATGATATGAGGTGTACGTGTTATATCGTTCCAACAATTAGTAGAGCACACAAACAAATATCCTTTCCAAGATGTAGAACACATCATTCCTAGTTAAAATGCAGAGGTGATCCGACGTTGTCAAATAGAGTACATGTAGACATAAGTAATAATTGGGGCGGTGATTTTTTAGGACAAAAGAGTCCCTTACAGCTGCCATCAGGAGAGACGAGGGGCAACGATAATGGATGAGACCATGAGAAGAACTTATGGGAAAGAAAGGAAAACTAATGCTCCGCTAGATTTGCACATCAAATCATCTTGTTCTTGTATCATGGCTAGGTCATGTAACATCCACCCCATCAAATGTACACAGAATCTTATCAACATTTTCTAGATCAAAGATTCTTCCTTCCAACTATCTGAACCAAACTTAAGCAAGCAATGGAAGTTTTAGTAGGATATCAAGTAGCAAAAACAATGCAAGTACAGTTCACAAAATTATAACCTGTAATTTTATTATAATAAATACTATTTGATCAGGATGCAATTTCATACATAGATTAATCCAAAAGTGATATACAACTTGATTTGTTACAATGAGCCCTTCCCTTGGTAGTATCCAAGAATGGTACAACTGAGAACAAATACATAGATTTTCACTAAGGGAATGAAACATTAATCTTCATTGGACAATTGAACGGGAAAAAGTATAGGACGCACTATTAAGTGTGATTAAGTTGCGATAACTGATCTATCTTATGTAACTAAACCTAATAAATTAGTACACCACAACCTCTCTTTTTGTCTGTTTTTTAGATAGCTAACGACTCATGCAAAGCGGTTACTTCTATCTAACAAATCAAATCGCAAAAACACTGAAATTATAAAGTAAATTCTATAATGGTCAGTAACAAATGGTTAAATAGGTTTCACTGGAATCGGAAAAATAGTCTCAAAGTGGTATGCAGAAGTTATGGAGATGCTCAAGATCGTATTGAAAACTAAGGTTAAATTAGACTCCCAAAATATGGAACATGCAACCACATATGACACCGTGCAGTTAAAGCAAGCACCTGGGATGGTGGTTCATTGCGAGCGAGGTCATCAACTCCAGAGCTATGTTTACCGTCTCCATCTGCTGACACTGCACCCTTTATAGCGTTGTAACGTGCCGTGCCTACCTGCTTAGCAAGATGGAGCAACTTCTCTCTTTTCTTTTCTGCTTCCCTCGAGGCAGACTCTGAAAAACCCTTGCATAAAAACACAATAGTGAGAGTATGGGTGAAGTGTGTGCAGAACTAGTGCACTGTAAAAGTAGCAGATAGTAGGTGGCTGAAATATAAATGACATGAGACATATGATAGCTCTACCACATTGCATGGCAAACAAAATTAGATTCTACTCCGTATGATTTTGTAATATATGAGCACAGGAAATGCAGGTACTCCTCCAGCACACCACCACATGTGGTCATATCTAAGATAACAGTCGACTGAAAATAAATAGGTCAGTCGATTTTTTAATGAACCGTCCGATCTGTAAGGAACGGGCAGATGGCCTTCGTCTACCTCCCGCCAGTCACTGTTGACGATCTTTCTCGAACCGTTAGCGACCACCGGCCCAGACCCCTGCCTCCGCCGCCCCGCCCTCCCCTCAACCTCACACCACCGCCGTGCTTGGCACCGCCCCCAGGCCATCCCTTTAATCCCGGCCGACCTCCAGTCTCCAGATCGGGCGCCAGTAGATCTAGGCCGCACACGCCCCTAAGATAAACACCAAGGCGCTGCTTCCCCGGCGTAATAGGCATACTAGCGCCTGTTACGCTAGGGAATGCTTCCGTTAATTGGGAATCAACTGGCTAGAAATTGAAATTCAGGGGGGCGACGGACCTCTAGCTAAGGTGAAATAGTATATGAGGAGAAACCTTGTGCATCAAAAGTTACTTGGAACATCTAGTATAAAGAAGAAGCGGTCAACTAATGTCTTCTGTGGGATGAATACCGTGCAAGCAGACACGTAAGATTTGCACGAATAAGGGAAGAGGAGTACCCGTATCGGTTGTCAGTGTGGTGTCGATATGTCGCAGCGATCTTCTTGTTTTTCCCGGGGGAACCGATGTTTTGGAGAGCCGTTGTTCCTTGGACAAACCCATGGCCAAATTGTTGACTGTGTTGCCACGGCCGTATATCGGCGGAGGGGAAGCAGATCCGAGGCGGCGAAGGACGGCATAGCAGGAACAACTTCGGTGCGATGGACGGTGGCGAAGTTGGAGCGGCAGCGGTGAGGCGCAGGACATCTTGGTTGAATTGGCTCGGGTACGGACTGCTCGGCCTCGGCTTCAACTACTAGCCAGGGAGGGCATTGCGGTTGAGGTTACGGTGGATGTCGACGTCGGGGTATCGGCTCCGGCGTGATGGAGGAGGGCAGCGGTTGATGGGTGGGATGGGGTGGCGGACGGAGGACGCCGGGGTTTCGCGGCTGGTGGAGAGGTAGTTTTGGCGCCCACGTAGTATGAATGGGGAATCGTACGGGTGGGGGGAACCATGTTTCGGTTTGGGACGCGCTTGTTTTTGGCTTTTTTGAACAGAAGATGGGACGCGCTTGTTTCAAATTTGGGGAAAGTACAAACTTTGCCCCCCTCTTAAATTTCGGACCTACTGCGGGTCGGGGGTAGGATGGTAATCCCGGGTGTCCCAAATAGTGGGCGGGAGCGATTTTGGCCACGCGCATGTGTGCTTAGGCGACCATTGTGTATGAATGTTTTTCAGAGGCGGTTGCGTGGCGTGTAGATGAAGCTACAAACCTACCCCGGTTTAGACCTTTGGACGTCGGGCCGGTAGGTTTCACGGGTCGGAGTTATTAGAAAAGTGATTTCCTTGTACTACCAAACATTGGTCTCACGCGGTTTCGGGCGAGTAGAGGCTCTTTTGGCGCTTCGTTTGAAATTTTGAAACACAAGCATTCATGTTTAGAGTACTCTTGAACTATGAGGATTGACCTAAATAGACAATGCTATATTTGAGCTTGTATGTTTGAAAACCTCATTAAATTATCTGCTTCTTTTTGAAATTTTGACACTTGAAAATCCTATAACTACGATTATTTTGGAATGGAGGAGCTAAATTTGAATCTATTTTGTACACGACTACATATGCCATTATGTACAAAATCAGAGCAAAGATTGGTGCCCCCATAATTTAGGTGTGGTTTACAAATGCCATGATATCAAATTCAAATAATTGAATGGACTTCATGTTGAATTCGATTTTTTAAACCACCTTAAGTTGAATTCAAATGTATGCTAGTTCATAGGTAGCTATTTATAATGTTCATTGTGTAACTTCCATATGTATAATGTGCTTTACACACACAACATAAACTATACTCACGTTTTATTCGATTGCTAAAGCGATGCATTGTCTGGTGTTCAAAATACTAACTATATGGATCAATTGTGTCGACTAATAACATAGACATGCTCAAATTCGATAGAATCTAGATGTCTGATGGATCAATGACCGCTCCTTACGCGAATTGCAAATATCATGATCCCATCCTAATATTTGGATACAATTTATATCTTTAATCAATGTGTACAACAGTCTTTTACGTGTAGTTTCACTCTCCATCGGTGGTCTCTCACACATGCTCACACACTCTCTCCCGAGGTGTCTTTCTCGCACAGATGCTCTAGATATTACCCTCCCTCCCTCTCGTACCCATTTACAACTGTTTTCACTAACCTTTATCACAAGCACTCTTCCTCTCGCAAACATACACACACGCAATCCCCATCGACCATTTCTATATACATGGACCTGCCTACATGTCTCATGTGCGCACATTATCTTTAGGCATGTCTCTCACGCATTGTCTCACACCTCTCTTCCTAATCGACGAGTATGATTCTAGCAGAGCATTCTGTAGGATGCCCCTTAAAGTTAGGTTGGATTAATAGTAATATCAGAGATAAAGGAGTTACCTTAGTCCGAGAACCTAGGGTTACAAATCCTAGCCGGTTTTGTCAGTGGACACAGAGTCCTTCACAATTCTGCTATCTTTGTCTTGTACGACTAGTCCTCCATGGGTCTTCCTAAATGCGTCACGGGCCGACCAATGTGGCGCAGGACAGAACCGAACGAAGGGCCTCACCTCGACCCACCGGTCCTCACGCGGTGACACACCTTCTGCCCCCACGTCTCATTATCTTCTCACACCCACACATACCAACACAAACACCACACACACAGAAAATTTCTCCTGGTGCCTCTATTCCCTCCCCCCTTGCATATACACACTCAAGGGAATGGAATCTCTCATCGTGACGTCATATTCGTTTCTCTCTCTCTCTCTAGACCACTCGTAATACACACACATACCTCTCTAGGCCCCGCCAAATGCGTCAACTACACATTCACACATGTTACATCACGTACCCCATTGATCTAAAAAGCCTTCAAATCACGTTTATTTCGCATACAACATTCCTTTTGAATAAAGTGTGGCCAAAAAATTATTTTAGAGTTTCTACATATATACAACATTACAAAGTTATATGGAGGAGTACGAACGCTAATTTGCATTGCATGGTGCCCACAATGATATTTATTCCGCACTGTGAATTTGTATATTTTTATACTATATACAAAGTTAGTCATAATAAAGAGAAACGAAGAGCATCTCCCTCTCCATCGCATACCCCCTGTACGCTCCTTTCATGTATGCACACAAAACTATCTCCAGGTCCTCTAAAAGTAAGCCCCCAGAAAATTCACGCATGTTTCATCTTTCTCTCGCGATATATGCAATGACGATCATTGTATTTGAAGGAAAGAACGATACACACATTGGACTTCAGAATCCACTCATTACGGTCACCATTTACGTTTAGTGGTTATTATACAGTCACGGGCTCAACATACAACTCTGTATTTGCTCATGATATGACTAGTTGACCAGTTAAACGCTCCACGTGGCACCTCTAGTGTTGCATCACATTATCTCACTACCATCGTGCCCCACCTGTCGACTTGTATCTACTCTATATCTACACTCTTATAAAATACATAAAATACACTCTTATAAAAAACAGAGTTGGTGATGATGGTGTGCCTGCCATCCTCCAATATAGACCGTCCGATTTATATCTGACGGATAGGAAGGATAGTATGGCAATTTTGCAAAAAGGTACCCACACACCTCTCCACATTTACAAATAAGGCCTTCCCTCGTTCATCCTTTTCTCTCACAAGATAAACAAGTCATACAAATGCATCTTGATGTTACGTGCAACGCACGGGCATCTTGCTAGTAAGAATGAAAACAAACGACAAAAAAATATTTGGACGGTGGTTCGAAGTCATGACCGTGGGCACAGCGGACAAGGTGGCCTTGTATTGGTATGCTGAGCGGTCTGTTTTAACACACAGGAGCTGGTGTGCTGATTATACACACACGCACGCATGCACACGAACTGCATCCACGCAACACTCTCTCAAACACATGCACCCACGCACGCGCGCAATAGTCACACACGTACACATGCAACCACGCACGCATGCAACACTCACACGCCCACACGCACACATGCATGCACACACCAGTACACCACACGACCAACACACACTCTGACGCTCAAGTGCTCAACCTACACGTGTATGCGCACACATCAGGCCCTGACAGACACATACACAACCAAGTGATTCCCGCGCATGGGTTGGAGCCTTGTCGCGCGTGCGTAAATTTGTGTTTATCTGACCTTTTCTCTATGTGAACTGGCAGGTGGGACCCACAAGGAACATGGTCAATTTAACTAGTCAACATGGTGCCACGCAGGCTATTTGGTCGGTCAACAGAGTGCAATCCGATGCTGAACCGTGAGCAAGCGACCGTATAATCACCGCAAAACATATATAGTGACCGTAATCAGCTTATTCTGAAGTTCGGTGACCGTATTACGATTTTCTCTCTGTATTCCCTTCAAAACTACATCTCTACACGTTCTCGCATGTTACAGCACTGCTACTACACTCTAACACAATAAATCATATGTGTTTTTAGTTTTACTAGATATCATATTGTTACTTATAATTATTTAGTTTGCATACATTAAAATTGCCTTTGAAATGTATGGCCAGTATCATCTACCGCGCGGGAAAAATCCCGCCCTTTCCTATTTAATCGGGTTTGTATCGATGGATCGTGCGAAACAGCAAAACTATAGTACTACACAGTACAAGTGACAGTTCACTGGGCCATCGTGTCGTCTACTCCTCTGTCGTAAGAGTGGAGCGCTCGCTTTCATAAATCTTCTAGTGCCTTTCGTCGATATGTGGGACATCAAGCTACCGGGTCCACGTGCCATACCGGAATACAGTGCAGAGCAGCCGGGGTGAAGCACCCCAGTCATGGCGCCGGCGTAGTAATGAGCAATGAGGTGTCAAATCACAAAGCTGCACCTTTCCCACAGTTAAGTTGGAGGGACGAAGTAATAATGCTAAAAAAAGAAGTTAGAGGGGCGAAGCAACCATCATTTAACTCGTTGCTGAATCCGCTTCTCCCTCATCTTCTTCAACTTAACCACGTGTTGCTTCAGCCGTTGTTCTGCCTCATGTGGGACACGGATCGTCTTGGTAAAGCACTGACACGTGGGACCGCATGTTAGCAAACCGCCAGGACAACGTCATCCGAAAATAAGAAACCTCCCCCGCCATCCGCGCGGCAAAATCACCTCCTTTTTACTAATCTTGATTCTATAATTTTTTAGATCAATATAATTGAGATTTGTATAGATAGCACACAGGAGCAAAACCAAGTGGTACGGTTAAGGGCATCCACAATGTGTAGCCAAATGTGAAAATAGCTTTTGGCATCATGGGAACCATTGTGGACGGTGTTGCCAAAGCCAAAAAGATGGAACCGAAGCTTCCTGATTGATTGATTGAAGGAATAGAAAAATGCAACGTCCCTCCTCTTTCTCCCATGCTTGGACGCATGTACTAGTAGTAGAGTATAGAGCATAGAGTCTACTCCCCTGTCCCTTCTATCACTAATCACAAAGCAGCGAGGCGTCAAATCACAAAAGCATGAACGAAGTAACCTTCATTTCACTCTTCGCTGACTCCGCTTCTCCATCGTCTTCTTAGAGAAACCATCTCACCGAACTAGTACTCATAGTAGTACAAGTCCTTTGGTTCAACGGACTTCCTGGATGCAAATAAGGCGGTTGCCTCGGCTTGCAGGCGGCACTTGCGAACAACTTACCGTGGTCTCCCTCAATGGTGTTCTCCGTCGAACGCACTTTGCCAAACCACAAAAAAAAGATATCATCGACGTCACCGCAATGGGGAAGGAAGTCAAATATAGTTACTAGTACCTCCATTTTTTTGTACGCAAGGCCAATATATCAAAATTAGAATTTGCAAAGGGCAACTAACACTAATCGAGGCAAAATTAATGGGGTTAGCAACCAAGGACATTAATATCCCCTGCATGCATGCGGAAGTGCGAAGGTTGGTTTGCATGGCGCTGCATTTATCAAGCGATGAGGAGTGAGATGGTTAGCTCTTTGGTCTTTGGATAAAAAATACGCATTGATTGACACGTGAAACGAGGATTTGTATCGATTATATCCCGCTAAGGAAAACCCCGCCTTTCTTTTTTAACACTAGTACTCCTAGTACATACGTACTTATCCTGTTTGGGTCTAGGCCTTGCATTGCCAAACTTCGCCACACATTTTTGCCAGGCTTGCCTAAAGTTTTCAAAATGAGAAGGAGGTACACTTGCGCATGGCTGTCGCGGTCGCACCGCATCCTCACACTGTCGCTCCTGCACGCCACGGTCACACCATACCCTCACACAGTCGCTCCTGCACGCCGCAAACCCAACCAAGGGAACGCACCCTCACTGACATGTGCTGTCGCATGTGAACACACCAAACTCAGCCATCCTATCGCTAACACATAATTTTCGTTCATAGAGTATGTTTATCCAACCGCACGTTGGGGAGTATCCGTACGGCCCGTGCGGTGGTCTGTTGGGGAAGAGGAAGAGGTGAGGAAGAAGGAAAGAAGGGTTAAGAGACGTAGGATATTCATCCAAACGCCTGAAATGGTAGACTGACCCAAGTCAGGAGACTTTCATAACAAATATAAGTCTTTACATAGCAAAAGATCCATAAAAACAACAACATAAAGAAAAACTATCACTGCTCGCGGAAAGAGACGGCCTCGTCGTCTTTGGCTACCGGCGCGAACCAGCCGTAGCTGCCGACGTGTGTCTCCGCACTGTGGTTGTCCTCGGCCTCCAACTACTCGTTCAAGCGGAGCGTGTGGGCGCTCTGCACGGACGAGAGCACAGCCCGGTTCAAGTCGAGGACGTCCGGTTCCGCCTGCAGGAGGGCCTGATGGAAGTGGCATCCGCGTGCTCCGCGTCGAGTCGAGCCTCCGCCGCCCGGTTCAAGTCCAGGACCCCGGTTCCGCCTGCAGGAGGGCGTCGATGAGAGCGGCATCCGCGCGCTCTGCATCGAGTCAAGCCTCTGCCACCCGGTTCAAGTCCAGGACGTCCGGTACCGCCTGCAGGAGGGCCTCGATGGCAGCGGCATCCGCGCGCTCTGCCTCAAGTTAAGCCTCCGCCGCCCGGTTCACATCCACGACATCCGGTTCCGCCTGCAGGAGAGCCTCGATGGCAGAGGCATGCACGTGCTCCGCGTCGAGTTGAGCCTCTGCCTCCTGATCCTCCTTTAGTATCGCCATGTTGAACCGCTGGTCCACCTGCACCATGGGGGACTCGGACGCCGGCACGAAGTTGACGTCCATCGTCTCATACCCATCGGGGGCCTTCTATGTCGCGACCTCCGCCATGAACGTTGGATCAGCTTCCTCCTCCTCGTAGCTTGGCTCGAGAGAACTCGGGGATTGGCCCGCCGCAAAGAGAGCTTGGGAACGGAGGTCTGTGGCACCGACCGCCGCCGTGATTTCTGCGCGGCGCTCCGGCATCAGCATCTTGTAGTGAGTGATCTTGTGGTGCACCATGGCTTTCCGGCGAACTAGGGGACGCTTGATGCGGGCTAGGGGATCGAAAGGTGGGGGAATGTGCTGGAGATTTGGTGTGGTTTTAGGGCAGTGGCTGGTGTAGGCCGAGCAGCAAAGGTTCTGGTGTGAATAGTGGTTCCGGTGACGACCGGTCAATCGGTTTTGACTGTACATCGCTCTTGTCGCGTTCGCGTTGCAGCCCGACACGCTGGACCCTCCACATCGCTCACCAAATGGAATGCGCTTCGTCTTGCATTTTCGCTCGCTTGTGGGACCGTAGTTGAGAGCAAACCGACGTCCGCCCCCCTCCCCCGCCCGCGTCATTTATTATACTACCACTCGCTCCGTTTTATGTGGAGTAAATAAAAACAGAGGGAGTATACTACGGATGAGGATCCCCTGATGTGGCCGAACCCATTGAGTAAATGACATGCGGGGCCTAGCAAGCATGGGGTCCGCCAGTAACTGACCGAAAGGGAGGGCAAGGTAGGGATATTGTAGGACCTTGAGAAGAGGTGTCTAGAGCGGGGGTGATTAGACACTAAGTACCAAAGTTGCAGTTTTTAGCTTCTTTAAGTTTAAGTGGAGTTTAGGCACAAGTTTAACATTCACAACATATAGCAAGCAAGCATGCAAAGAGTATATGAGCAGCGGAAAGTAAAGCATGCAACATGCAAGAATGTAAAGGGAAGGTTTTTTGGAGGATTCAAACGCAATTTGAGACACGAATGTTTTTGGCGTGGTTCCGATAGGTGCTGCTATCGTACATCCACGTTGATGGAGACTTCAACCCACGAAGGGTAACGGTTGCGCGAGTCCACGGAGGGCTCCACCCACGAAGAAGCAACCTTGTCTATCCCACCATGGCCATCGCCCACGAAGGACTTGCCTCACTAGCGGTAGATCTTCACGAAGTAGGCGATCTCCTTGCCCTTACAAACTCCTTGGTTCAACTCCACAATCTTGTCGGAGGCTCCCAAGTGACACCTAGCCAATCTAGGAGACACCACTCTCCAAGAAGTAACAAATGGTGCGTCGATGATGAACTCCTTGCTCTTGTGCTTCAAATGATAGTCTCCCCAACACTCAACTCTCTCTCATAGGATTTGGATCTGGTGGAAAGAAGATTTGAGTGGAAAGCAACTTGGGGAAGGCTAGAGATCAAGATTCATATGGTAGGAATGGGATATCTTGGCCTCAACACATGAGTAGGTGGTTCTCTCTCAGAACTGGTAAGATGGAAGTGTAGGTTTGTTCTGATGGCTCTCTCCACGAATGAAGAGGAGGTGGAGGGGTATATATAGCCTCCACACAAAATCTAACCGTTACACACAATTTACCAATCTCGATGGGACCGGATCAACAAACTCAGTCAGACCGATTTAGTAAACCTAGTGACCGTTAGGATTTTCGGTGGGACCGAAATGCAACTCGGTAGGACCAATATGGTTAGGGTTAGGGCATAACGTAATCTCGGTGAGACCGATTACACAAACTCGGTGAGACCGATTTTGGTAATTAGCTAACCAGAGAGTTGGTCAGGAAAACTCGGTGGGACCGATTACTCAAACTCGGTGAGACCGATTTTGGTAATAAGTTAACCAGAGAGTTTGCATTGTAATATCGGTAGTACCGATTACACAAACTCGGTGAGACCGATTTTGATAATGGACATACACAGAGAGATTACAATCCCATCTCGGTGAGACCGAGATCCCTATCGGTCAGACCGATTTGCCTAGGGTTTTTGGCAGTGGCTATGACATCTGAACTCGGTGGCGCCGGATAGAAAGAATCGGTGTGGCCGATTTTGGCTTTAGGTTTAGGTCAAATGTGTGGAAGTGGGAAAGTAGTTGAGGGTTTTGGAGCATATCACTAAGCACTGTGGAGCAAGAACCTCATTAAGCAACACCTCATCCCTTCTTGATAGTATTGGCTTTTCCTATAGACTCAATGTGATCTTGGATCATTAAAATGTAAAATGAAGGGTCTTGAGCTTGAAGCTTTAGCCAATCCTTTGTCCTTAGCATCTTGAAGGACCTCCCACATCCTTTAGTCCATGCCACTCCATTGTTGAACTTATCTGAAACATACTAGATAAAAGTGTTAGTCCAACAAGAGATATGTTGTCATTAATTACCAAAACCACCTAGGGAGCACTTGTGCTTTCAGATACCTACGTCAGAGGATCCACTTCCACTGCTACTCCCTCCTTCCATTTACTATACAGGGTCTAATGCGTTTTTCGAGGCTAACTTTGACTAAATGTTACAGTAATAATATATGACATGCAACTTACACAAAGCATACGGTCAAATTCGTATGTGAAAGGAGTTTCCAATGATATAATTTTGACATTATACATCTCATGTACTCCCTCCGTTCAAAATTACTTGATTTTCATTTGTTCAAAAATGGATGTACCTATATACTAAAACATGTGTAGATACATCTATATTTTAATAAATGGAAGTCATGTATTGTGGAACGGAGGGAGTACTATTAATCTTGTCAATAGTCAAATTGGAAACCATCTCAAGTACAAATCTAGGAGTACGTACGAATCTAACAATATTGATAGGGCGCTGTTGAATGTTGATACCTTCTTGATCAAAGTAGAGATACTTTGACTACACATAAAACCTATATGTAAACTACAAAGGATATGAGGGAGTATATTGTACGTTCAAAAACGAAACGAACATTGAATACCCTTTATATATGATTTGCAGATGCTATGATCACCGGTTCAAAATTTTGAATCCGCCTTAGGTATCACGTGCCCGCACTGGTTCCCTCTCGATCTCATCTCGGGGTCCGGAGATCTATTGAAAGAGGACTAGGGTGGGTACATGCGAATGATACTCGACAGAATGTTCAAATGAGGCATGCGGGAGGATGGACTCGACTGGAGGGCGACATGATCGATGGAGAAGAGGGTTGGAGAGGAATGAGAAATAAGCAAACGCCACATGATTATGCTTGAACTGCTCAAATAAACAATAAGTTGTCTCGCTTGGCCTACATAGTGAAAGGCCTAATGCGCAATGTGGAGCACTGACGCTTGAATATGGCCGGGAAAACAAGGAAACCGACATGTGGGGAACACCCGTCGGGACGGCGTAGCGCAGACTAGTCCAATGGAGGAGCTGGCCCACGACCTCCTCGCCACCAACAACCGTTCATGTGGCTCGTTGGGGCCAACAACGGGGCGCAGCTCCAGCACCGCCTCTAGACACGGCGACCGCGGTGAGTGACACGCTCATATCGTCGCTAGACACGGTCGATTTCAGTGTGCCGAGGGTGGCGTTAGTGCTGTGGCACGACCAACAGTATGTTTGGTTTGTGCCCAAGGTTGCCCCATCAAAGCATTGGGTAGCCAAAATTTTGGTTGAGGTATTGGTTGCCCATGATTTGGCCGACATTGGCAAGAAAAATGAACTAGAGTTGTCTAGAGTTCATTGGCATGCCCAAAAAATGGCAACCATCCAAACAAAGAACATTCTTTGGGTCATGACCAAAATTTTGGTTGAGGTATTGGTTGCCCATGATTTGGCCGACATTGGCAAGAAAAATGAACTAGAGTTAGCTAGAGTTCATTGGCATGCCAAATAAAATGGCAACCATCCAAATAAAGGCCAATCTTTGGGTCATGACCAAAATTTTGGTAAGGTGCACTTTGGCCACAATCCAAACACACCCCAACACCCGGCTCGTCGAGGATGCACGGGGCGCCGCGCCGCGTCCGCGGAGTGGTGTAGCGCGGCCAACTGCATCCTCTGGACCTGAGACCATGCCGGGTCGTCTTGCTTTTTCAATGACATGCGGGGGTCACATGTGAGCAAAGGGCATCTCCAACGTTGCCACGACCGCAGCTGACTACCCTAGCACACCAAAACCCTCGTCCCTCGCGCCGTCGCGCGGTGCATTCCCAGCCGGCGCCAGTTGCCCGCATTCATGTCATCCGTTCGTATGTCATAGTTAAGGGGCTCGGTGCCTGAGGAACCAACTCCGGCGACTTAATGACACACCCGGACGCTTGGCCTCATCGGAATGCGCTACTTAAAGCGGAAACGCCCAGCTAACCTCCACACCATAGCGCATCGTCCTCCTACCTAGCATCACATCCGCTATGACCGCAAGTGCGAACGCTCTGCGGGGGAGCTTGTCTTCCGGGATGAAGCTCGAGGTTGCCGCCCTCGTTCAAGTCGCCTCTCGCGATGCAATAGCGGCGTAGCCGGACGCGGACGCGACCGCACAAGCGGTGGCCACGCTAGCGGCCGATGACGGGAGCACCGTCAGCCACGCGTCCTTCTTGCCGCCGTCCAACGTTCGGCACCGCCGAGGTCGGGGACTCCTCCGAGGATGAGTAGGGCATGGGAGGCGGAAGGGAATGGTGTGCCAACTGGCCGGTCCGTCTCCCGTGTTCTACTTTTCCTCGCCGGAGACCGCACCTTCACTTCACAGGTCTTGAACCCCGCCCCCGTACATAGAGATCGCAGATGGAGGACGTCGGTCGCCGCCGTACGGCCGTAAATAGGTTTAGGGTCGGGTTTCTTTTATTTTTCTGTCATATACAAGTTCGAAATGTAATGAAAATCTGCCGTGTTTACATTAATCTCGGCCGGTGTATATGAACTTTCACAATAATATACATATTGTAGGAGTACTAGCAAGATGCCCGTGTGTTGCACGGAAGATCAAGATCTTGTGGGAGAAAAGGATGAACGAGGGAAAGCCTTATCTTCAAATGTGGAGTGGAGTGCGGGTAAATTATCATAGTTTCCTTCCTATCCGTTAGATATAGATCGGACGGCCAAAATTGCAGGATGACAACCACACCATCATCACCAACTCTGCTTTTTATTGAACCGAGACAAATCTAACATGCGAAGTAATATAAACACATAGGGTCTATACATACACAAATTATCTTAGGCACTCCAATAGTACGTTGACTACACATTCACGCATTTCACATCTTTCTACATCTACGGGAACCTACGAAAGGGTTAATGTAAATTGCCTCTCTCTCTCCTCCCCTGATTTTCATGGTGGTGGGCCCCTCTGTCATGACCGGTTTTTAAATAAAATTAATTATTGAGAAAATCGATCTTTAGATCCTAGTATAGGAAAAGTCATCCTCACTGGTAGACAAATACTTGATGAACAGAGGACCAGTAGCATTAAATATATTACAGGGTTGAGCTGAGGTTGCTCAACAATTTATTACAAACTCGCCAATATCTTACATAAGGGCGGTTATGACACAGGGATGTGGTGGCATGCTACTAGCTCGAGATAAAAAGTGGTGGTCGATAACTTGACTCCTAACTGGCAAATCATCGAGCGTCGAGGTGAGGCTCGATGAATATATTCTGGGGTTGCGGAAGCGGATAATACAGTGACCAAAACAGGATCGCACGGGACTGACTGGGACTCCTCTAGGTGCCGGACTCGCTATCAAATTCTTCATCCATGAGATCGCCTTCATCAACATCTGGCCAAATCAACAAGCCAGGTGAGTACTATGAAAGTACTCGCAAGACAGTTCGGACAAAAGATATAATCAATGAATGCATGAATGCGTCATGAATAAAAATAATGATGCTCATCTCAACAACAATATATTTGCATGACTTGATAAATAAAATAAATAACTGAAAACCGATCGGGTGTCTGGAGCGACGCCTCGAAAGGTAAACAAATAAAATTCATGCCACAGTCGGGCGTCTTAGCGACACCACATAAAGGGCTTAAAAGAAATGCCACAGTCGGACATCTGAGCGACGTCACAGACAGGGCTTATAAAAGAAATGCCACAGTCGGACATCTGAGCGACGTCACACATAGGGCTTATAAAAGAAATACCACAGTCGGACATCTGAGCGACGTCACAGACAGGGCTTATAAAAGAAATACCACAGCCGGACATCTGAGCGACGTCACAGACAGGCTTAATAAAGAAATGCCACAGTCGGACATCTGAGCGACGTCACAGACAGGGCTTGATAACAAAAGTAAATCACAAGTATGCCACAGTCGGACGTCCGAACGACATCACAGAGAGGGCTTTATAACAAAAATAAATAACATATATACCACAGTCGGAGTTTTGTCACTCAAGATAAGATGAATACAGCACTTGGACAAGTACAAGATGAATTAAAGGATTTGAGACTCTGCAGAGTTTGGATTAACTGACCACAGCCAACGGATTTCCATAGTCACGAGGGACTAGTTCCATTTACGGTATTTCAGTAGAAACACATTTAACTAGTACACACCCATTTCACCTCACGATGTCAGGAATCACCCTGAACAACGTCCAAGAAAAACTTTGAGACGGGGAGGTCACAACCTCGAATAGCATGGGATTAAATTTCTATACGCGCGCTCTAAGGGGTGCCTCCCTCTCGGTCCCAACCGGAAACACCCATGCCCCCTGACCGGATGACGGGCTTTAATCCAGGGCCATGGAACCCTCATACCGGCCTCTCTATTTGGTGTGTACCAGGAAAAGAATTTGCAACTTACTAAGCCATATTCCTTTTGGAAAACATGTGGCAGTACAAGAAGGAAATGAATGGAAATGTGATTTGATTCACGATGACAGGGAAGTCAAATAATCTGGCATAAGACTGGCATGTCACAACACTGCCATCTTACCCATCCTCATGCCATCACATGGCCATGCAAATATGTATCCAACAACATAATGCTTTCCGAAACTTACTTTCCACTTATGTGCATGAAATATAATATTCAAAGAAATGTTCATAAACATGCCACGACTATACTAAAATCCAAACATGCAACAACCACTCATCATATCAAGAGTTCAAACATGCTTGCCTGGTTCGGAGTAGTCGGAGTTTAACTGTGTGAAGTTTGCAGCTCCGTCACCTCCTCTGGTATCTACGGTATAAGAAAAATACATACGCAACGTAAATACCGTGAGTGTACAGAAAAGTGTTCCAAATATTTTTCAAATAAATATGACAAAAAACTAGACAGAAAAATATAGATGACAGAAAAGGAATCAATCAAAAATCATTTTCTGTTTAAAAGTTATAAGAGTTTTGGTCCAAGGACCCATCTGTAATGAAACAAAAAACTTCCAGGGGGTTCTGTGGAAAAGTCCAGAAAACGGTTAGTTTAAAAGAAACGGCTGAGTGACTGACAGGCGGGCTCCACCCGTCAGGTTTGAATTTTCAAACAGGGAAAAACAGGGCGCGACAGTGCCCGAGAGGTGCGGTGGTCGCCGGTGGCGATCCACGCCGAGGCAGGGGGATCGGACGGTACCTTCGTGATCAGCACGTCCTTCCGCGTCTATGGGTGGTGGTGGTGGTCGCCGGCGAGCACTGTGTCATCGGCGGCCCTTGCTCCAGCGGACGGCGGTTCGGGCAGTCGTGGACCTCATCGGAGATAGGTGCGAGGGTCAAATTGGAGTGGGGGTTAGTCTCCTAGTTGCTCGAGAGGGTTGCTAACGAGGTTAGGGCGCTGGAGACGGCCTCACCGGAGTGAATCGAGGTGGAGGCCGAAGCGGAACAAGGTGGCTGGAGTTGGGGAAGAAGGGCCCCTCGAGGCTCTTCCAGTGGCTAGGCGGGGTCTGGTGAGGTGGTGGAGTTGTGCGGGGGCGAGAGCAAACTCGGGGGGTGTTATTTATAGTCGGCCCGAGGCGGTTGCCGTGAACGGATAAGTCCGGCGAGTGATTACGGCGGCGCTGTGGCTGGACCGTCGGCTTAGGAGCTTGAGCATCATCTAGGTGAAGCAGTGGTGCCATTTCAGGGTCCAACTCAGCACGGGAGGGTTGGTTACGGCCTGTCCTCGACGGAACGGCCGCACGGCACGTCGGCGGCAGAGAACGCGCTCTGCGCGTGCCAGGCCACGGGCGACGGTGCTGCATGCGTGCGCTGGCAAGGAGGTGGCCACGCGGAGCTCTCAGGAGATTTGGGCGGTGCCGAACGGCGTTCTGCCGCGGTGTTGTCCCCTGTCGGCCGTTACGGTGGTTCTGCCGCCGCGGGACACGCCGGCGCAGGCGGGCCAGGGCGCCACCGACGCCAGGAAGGCGCCAAGCGCGCGTGTGGTGCTCCGGACAAGAGGGAGGGGCTGCGAGCATCGAGCCAAATGCACAGTTGGCATGTGACTGAAGTTCTGACGGAGAAACGACACTGAAACTGAATTTTTACTGAAGATGAACAGAAATGGTGCATGCCAGGTGTTCGATAGAATGATCTAGGCATGTAGGGATTTTTCCTTGAGCTGATTTTTGGTGGAGAGGTCTCTCATTGCAACTAGAGGTTGCCTAAATTTTTGTGGAATTTTTGGAGGAGTGGAGATATGGACTTCACCAAATTTGGCAAATCTGGTCCACACTTACAGAGAGTGAAATTTGAAATTTTTGAAAAGAAGAATAGTAGATCTTGATGATTCTAGGTTGTGGGTACCAAGGACTATCGAGGGGAGTTGGTTTGTGATCAAGAATCAAAGGCATTAGGGTACTTGCTTTGCAAATCACCTAGGCTCAAAAGAAAGGACAGAATTATTTTGGAAAAAGAAATAATTGGAATAAAATCCAAAAATGAATTTTATTAGTTTGGACAGAATGTTTGGGTTGTACCAAAGTGGGAGGAGGGGTTTTGGGGAAGTTTTACCATAAGAGGCATGGTAAACAGGAATGGATCAAAATCAAATAAAAGCCCAAAAATCAAAAAGGTTTTCTTTTTTGAAGAAACTAAATCCAAGAAAAGATTTTTGAGAGGGCAAACTTAGAAGAGGGTTTTTAAGAAGGGTTTAAATGACCTTCTTCAAACCAAGCAAGGCTCTTTCTGAAAACAAAAACCACAAAAATTTTGGAGTGTCACAGCACCTACCCCCTTAGGAAAAATCTTGTCCCTGAGATTTCAGCTGATCCTTAAACAGGTGTGGGTGCTCTGTTCAGAGAAAATCCTCACTCTCCCAAGTTGCTTCATTCTCGGTGTGATTGCTCCACTGAACTCTAAAAAACTTGATGGTTTTCTGTCGGGTCCTCCTCTCAGACTCTTCTGATATTTTTATTGGGTGCTCCCGGTAGGTGAGGTCTGGTTGCACGTCAATATTTTCATGTGATACTTGCTTCTCTGGGTTGCTCACGTATTTTCTAAACTGCGAGATGTGAAACACGTTGTGGATACCGGATAAATCTCTGGGTAGGTCTAGCTGGTAAGCTACCGTGCCTCTTCGGGCCACTATATGAAATGGTCCGATGAATCTTGGTGCTAGCTTTCCCTTAATCCTAAATCGCTGCAGACCCTTCATAGGAGAAACTCTTAGGTATACCAATTCTCCGGGTTCAAAACTGATTTCCCGATGCTTTCGGTCGTAATAACTCTTTTGCCGACTTTGAGCTGTTTTGAGTCGATCTCTAATCGTCTTAACTTTCTCCTCGGCCTCCTTGAGCATATCTGGGCCGAAGATATGGCTGTCTCCAGTCTCTGACCAATTTAGCGGGGTACGACATCTTCTCCCATACAGAGCTTCAAAGGGTGCCATTTGCAAGCTGGCTTGATAACTGTTGTTGTAAGTGAACTCTGCATATGGCAAACTTTCTTCCCAACTGTTCCCGTAGGTGAGGACACAGGCTCTTAGCATGTCTTCTAGAATTTGGTTTACGCGTTCAGTCTGCATATCAGTCTGGGGATGGTATGCGGTACTGAAGGCTAGCTGGATTCCCAGTGCCTGTTGCAGGTGATCCCAAAATCTAGAGACGAACTGTGTGCCTCTGTCAGATATGATAGTATTTGGGACTCCATGCAGGCAGATGATACGGGCAAGATAAAGTCTGGCCAGCCTCTGAGTGGTGTGAATTGTCTTCACCGGAATAAAATGTGCCACTTTGGTTAATCTGTCGGTTATGACCCATATGGCATCGTTTCCGTGTCGTGACCGTGGCAGTCCAACAATGAAATCCATTCCAATCTCGTCCCACTTCCACTCGGGTATCTTGTTTGGCTGTAATAGCCCAGCTGGTTTCTGGTGCTCGGCCTTGATACATTGACAAGAGTCACAGCATGCAATGAACGTGGCTATATCTCTCTTCATACCGTGCCACCAAAAATTTCCCTGAAGATCTTTGTACATTTTTGTTCCTCCAGGGTGGATTGAATACGGAGCTGTGTGACTTTCAGCCCAAATCTGCTGTTTGAGGTCCTTGATATTTGGTACACAAAGTCTCTCTCCGTACCACAATATTCCTTGCTCATCTATGTTGAATTCTAAGGCCTTGCCCATATTCACTTTCCTTTTTATGCCCTCGATGCTGGGGTGTCTGTGCTGGGCTTCCTTGATCTTTTCCATCAGGGTAGGCTGTATTTCTAGATTCGACACACTGCCTTCGGTAACCATTATTAAATTGAGTCTGGCAAATTCCTGTTGAAATTCTGGCCTCAACTTTGGTATACTGTCGTCGTCCGTGCTGGGATTCCGACTAAGGGCATCTGCCGCAACATTTGCTTTTCTGGGATGATAGTGGATTCCAACATCATAATCCTTCACCAACTCTAACCAGCGTCGTTGCCATAAATTAAGTTCCGGCTGTGTGAAAATATACTTAAGACTCTTATGGTCTGTGTATATCTCACAACGATTTCCAAGTAGGAAGTGTCTCCATTCCTTGAGTGCATGGATGACCGCTGCCAATTCCAAGTCATGAGTGGGATAATTCTCCTCATGCTTGCGAAGTTGTCTGGAGACATACGCAACTACCTTGCCTTCTTGCATCAATACCCATCCGAGGCCTTTCCGGGATGCGTCACAATATACCTCAAAATTCTTGTGTATATCTGGCACAATTAATACTGGTGCCGTTGTTAACTTCCTTTTTAGTTCTTGGAAGCTTTTCGCACATGTTTCCGTCCATTCAAACTTCTTGCCTTTCTTGAGCAACTGCGTCATTGGCTTTGCTATGGTGGAGAATCCTTCAATAAATCTACGATAATAGCCTACCATTCCCAAGAAACTCCGTACGTCCGTTACGCTAGCTGGTGGCTTCCAGCCAAGTACGGCTTTGACCTTTTCCGGGTCTATTGCAATACCTTCTTGGGTGAGTATGTGGCCCAGAAAAACCACCTGTCTTAGCCAAAACTCACATTTGCTGAATTTGGCGTACAGTTGATGTTTCCTGAGTTCTTCTAGTACAATCCTGAGATGCTCGGCGTGCTCTTCTGGTGTTTTGGAGTATATCAAAATATCATCGATGAATACCGCAACAAACTTGTCCATGTACTTCATAAATACTTTGTTCATGAGGTGAACAAAATATGCGGGGGCGTTGGTTAGCCCAAATGGCATTACTGTGAACTCATATAGTTCATATCTGGAAGTGAAGTCTGTCTTGGGAATATCTTCTGTTCGCACCTTTAATTTATGGTATCCTGATCTCAAGTCAATTTTTGAGAAGACTTTGGCCTATGCGAGCTGATCAAATAAATCATTTATTCGGGGCATTGGGTATTTGTTCTTGATTGTGACCATGTTGAGAGCTCGATAGTCAATACACAATCTTAGTGTTCCATCCTTTTTCTTGGCAAATAAAATTGGAGAACCCCAAGGTGAGGAACTGGCTCGAATGTATCCTTTCTCCAATAATTCTTTTATTTGCTTCTTTAATTCCACCAATTCGGATGGTGCCATTCTATATGGTTTCTTGTAAATGGGAGCGGTTTCGGGTGCTAGCTCGATGCTGAACTCTATCTCTCGGTCCGGTGGCATGCCTGGTAGTTCTTCTGGAAATACGTCTGGGAATTCACATACTACTGGAACCTTGTTCAGCTCAGAAACATCCACCTTGTTTAATCTCGGTTGCCGAGGTATTTGTCTCTCTTTGGCTGAAACTTTTATTTTCTTCCCATGATGGTGTGTGAGAATCACAGTCCGGTTGAAGCAGTCAATAAAACCTTTGTTGGTGGTTAACCAATCCATCCCTAGGATGACATCCAGTCCTTTGCTTTCCAATACAATAAGGTTGGCTTAAAACTTCAATCCTTCAAATTCAATAACCACACCTTGACAGTAACTCTGGGTCACTTGCTTAATTCCAGGGGACTTGATGATCATTGATTTTTCTAAGGGAAGCATCGAAAAATTATTTTGCAAAGCAAAACTCTTCGAAATGAATGAGCGAGAAGCTCCAGAATCAAACAAAACCATGGCAGGTATTGTGTTGACGGGATACGTACCGAGTATGATATCTGGGGCGTTCTGTGCTTCCTCTCGGGTCACGTGGTTCAGGTGAACTTTCCGGTGGTTGTTATTGGGGTTGAAATTATTTCGCTTTGGCGCTGAATTATTGCCACCATTATTGGGCTTCGGGGTTGAGTTCCTTGGCTTGGGGCACTGCTTGGCATAGTGACCTTCTTCTCCACAAGCGTAACAAGTAACGTCTGGGCGATAGGTGAACTCCTTGTCTCTTGCATGGAAATTCTTGATTGGGCGTGAATTATCCATTGGGGTTTTGTGTATTCCACCCTTCTGAAATTCCGTCTTGCTTCTGGGGTTGCGAGCAAAAGTAGTCTGGTCCCTTTTGCGTTTGCGGAAATCTTCCAGGCTACGTCGCTCATTTTCCAGAGTAATGGCCTTATCCACCAGTGTTTTAAAATCTGGGAAGGTATGCACAACCAGCTGGCATTTAAGGGCGGGTGCCAGGCCTTCCAAGAATTTTTCCATCTTCTTGCTCTCAGTCATGCGCTCTTCATTGGCATAGCGAGATAGCAGAGTAAATTGGTTGTTGTATTCTGACACTGTCATGGTCATTTGCTTGAGTTCATCAAGTTCTCTCTTCTTGATTTTCATAACACTCTTAGGAATGTGTGCCCCACGAAAACCTTCTTTGAAATCCTCCCAGGTTATTTCATTTTCGTTGGGGTGCATGTGCAGGAAGTTTTCCCACCATGATGCGGCTACTCCCGTGAGGTAATGTGGTGCATACAATACTTTTTCACGGTCTGAACACTGTGCAATAATTAATTTTGTCTCCATGTCTCGAAGCCAGTCGTCGGCCTCAAGAGGCTTGTCAGTATGAGAAAATGTTGGAGGACGCGTCTTCTGTAACTCAGATAATTTGGATTGTTGTTGATACAGAGCACGGTTACTTCCCATATTGATGAATTGGTTCATCATTTCCTGGTGTTGTTGCTGACTCTGTTCATACAGACGACACACTTGTGTAAAAGTTGTTTCACTGTCCTGTTGACTTGTCTGTCCCTGAGTGAAATTGTGGTTTTGCGGTGTGCCATAATTTTCCTCTGGCTGATTTGGCATCGAGCGCGTCCAAGGACGAGACATCTTTCACTCTGGGGATATATTTTGTGAAACTCGTAAGACAAGGAAGAGAGTCGCAAAAGTCAATAAAATCACACACAAAGAAAATTTTAAAACTCCGGATATTTTTGAAAATACACGATTGCGCGCGGAGAAGGACTATTACATATCTTACACGCAAGCATAATTATACATTACATCACTTAGGATATGCGTACATAATCCTGACATGTTATTTAGACTAGTGCACTTCTCCAGATCCTATATGATGCGCAAACAGGCTACTTCTCACAACCTATGTACATATAAACATATTACACAAGTCGGTACATCGCATGGCGTCTACGCGTACTCAGTCGGAGATGGTCAGGATCTCCCTTGGCCTGCCGAGGGTGAGACATAGTGACGCTGGGGAATCAACTTCCTCCTTGCTAATAGGTTCCAGACGAGGAACACTGCGCTGAGCTGATGGAGCAGGTGCCATAGGCGGAGTAACCTGAATATGAGTGGGCGGAATAGGTGGAGTAGCACGTATGGGAGTGGGTGCAAAAAGTGGTGCAGCACGAACAGGAGTGGGTGTAATAAGTGGTGTAGCGCGAACAGGATCTGGTGCAATAGCTTGGTTAAACTCCTCAGTGGTAGGCAAACGACGAGCAGTAGCGAGAATGGTAGGCGAATGAGAAGCTGAGGACGAGATAAAAGTCAGCGGTGGAGCGGTGTGCAGGAGTTCCCTCCTGTTAGCAGCACAGCCATGAACTGAGTCCATGCGGGCAGCTACTAGGTCGTCCACCATGCTGTCGAAGGCTGCCTCCAGGGCTCGGAGGTACTCGACAAGCATCTCAAAGGCCTCGTCTCGCTCTCCTCTAGGGCAAGAGAATGAGTAGTGATAGGTGTAAGGCACGTGGCATGGAAGGTAGCGGTAGCGACGGGTCTTCATTGCAGGAAGGACATCCCGAAGACGAGCTATCGCCTCGCGGGCAGCCATCTGCATAGCATGCCTCTCTGTAGGCATGGATCTCCGCAAGAAACGGAAGCGGCGCATCTCACGCCCTCCCCTGAATTGCACCGCGGCCTGGTGCATGGTCAGATTGTCGTTGATCTTGTGCGGATAAAGTGTGAAGACCGGGCGCACGGATGGCCCCATCATGACCTGAACGATGAAGGAGAGGAGTTTGACGAACCCCTCAGGCACGTTGGCGAACATCTGCGACTCACAGTCGTTGCCGGCCATCTACAAAAGTAGGCAAAAATTCTGAATGATCAGATCATAAATTTTATGCTGACTGTCAAAAAAATGACTACATTTGTAAAAACATGAATAAACTCTATCATGCTAATCACCAATTAGCGATCGCACCTAGTGGCTTCCTACAGTCAGCCTGGCTCTGATACCAAATCTGTCACGACCGGTTTTTCAATAAAATTAATTATTGAGAAAATCGATCTTTAGATCCCAGTATAGAAAAAGTCATCCTCACTGGTAGAAAAATACTTGATGAACAGAGGACCAGTAGCATTAAATATATTACAGGGTTCAGCTGAGGTTGCTCAACAATTTATTACAAACTCACCAATATCTTACATAAGGGCGGTTATGACACAGGGGTGTGGTGGCATGCTACTAGCTCGAGATAAAAAGTGGTGGTGGATAACTTGACTCCTAACTGACAACTCATCGAGCGTCGAGGTGAGGCTCGATGAATTTATTCTGGGGTTGCGAAAGCGGATAATACAGTGACCAAAACAGGATCGCACGGGACTGACTGGGACTCCTCTAGGCGTCGGACTCGCTATCAAACTCTTCATCCATGAGATCGCCTTCATCAACATCTGGCCAAATCAACAAGCCAGGTGAGTACTTTGAAAGTACTCGCAAGATAGTTCGGACAAAAGATATAATCAATGAATGCATGAATGCGTCATGAATAAAAATAATGATGCTCATCTCAACAACAATATATTTGCATGACTTGATAAATAAAATGAATAACTGAAAACCAATCGGGTATCTAGAGCGACGCCTCGAAAGGTAAACAAATAAAATTCATGCCGCAGTCGGGCGTCTTAGCGACACCACATAAAGGGCTTAAAAGAAATGCCACAGTCGGACATCTGAGCGACGTCACAGACAGAGCTTATAAAAGAAATGCCACAGTCGGACATCTGAGCGACGTCACAGACAGGGCTTATAAAAGAAATACCACAGTCAAACATCTGAGCGACGTCACAGACAGGGCTTATAAAAGAAATACCACAGCCGGACATCTGAGCGACGTCACAGATAGGCTTAATAAAGAAATGCCACAGTCGGACATCTGAGCGATGTCACAGACAGGGCTTATAAAAGAAATGCCACAGTCGGACATCTGAGCGACGTCACAGACAGGGCTTGATAACAAAAGTAAATCACAAGTATGCCACAGTCGGACGTCTGAACGACATCACAGAGAGGGCTTTATAACAAAAATGAATAACATATATACCACAGTCGGACGTCTGAGCGACGTCACAGAAAGGGCTTGATAACGAAAGTAATAACAGGTTAGTCCATTCACAAGAATAAACTTTTAACTGGATTACACACATGTAGTCCACCGGAGTTTTGTCACTGAGGCTAATATCTGACAAGATAAGATGAATACAGCACTTGGATAAGTACAAGATGAATTAAAGGATTTGAGACTCTGCAGAGTTTGGATTAACTGACCACAGCCAACGGATTTCCGTAGTCACGAGGGACTAGTTCCATTTACGGTATTTCAGTAGAAACACATTTAACTAGTACACACCCATTTCACCTCACGATGTCAGGAATCACCCTGAACAACGTCCAAGAAAAACTTTGAGACGGGGAGGTCACTACCTCGAATAGCATGGGATCAAATTTCTATACGCGCGCTCTAACGGGTGCCCCCCTCTCGGTCCCAACCGGAAACACCCATGCCCCCTGACCGGATGACGGGCTTTAATCCAGGGCCATGGAACCCTCATCCCGGCCTCTCTATTTGGTGTGTACCAGGAAAACGATTTGCAACTTACTAAGCCATATTCCTTTCGGAAAACATGTGGCAGTACAAGAAGGAAATGAATGGAAATGTGATTTGATTCACGATGACACGGAAGTCAAATAATCTGGCATAAGACTGGCATGTCACAACACTGCCATCTTACCCATCCTCATGCCATCACATGGCCATGCAAATATGTATCCAACAACATAATGCTTTCCGAAACTTACTTTCCACTTATGTGCATGAAATATAACATTCAAAGAAATGTTCATAAACATGCCATGACTATACTAAAATGCAAACATGCAACAACCACTCATCATATCAAGAGTTCAAACATGCTTGCCTGGTTCGGAGTAGTCAGAGTTTAACTATGTGAAGTTTGCAGCTCCGTCACCTCCTCCGGTATCTACGGTATAAGAAAAATACGTACGCAACGTAAATACCGTGAGTGTATAGAAAAGTGTTCCAACTATTTTTCAAATAAATATGAAAAACAACTAGACAGAAAAATAAAGATGACAGAAAAGGAATCAATCAAAAATCATTTTCTGTTTAAAAGTTATAAGAGTTTTGGTCCAAGGACCCATCTGTAAGGAAACAGAAAACTTCCAGGGGGTTCTGCAGAAAAGTCCAGAAAACGGTTCGTTTAAAAGAAACGGCTGAGAGACTGATAGGCGGGCTCCACCCGTTAGGTTTGAATTTTCAAACGGGGAAAAATAGGGCGCGACGGTGCCCGAGAGGTGCGGTGGTCGCCGGCGTCGATCCACGGCGAGGCAGGGGGATCGGACGGTACCTTCATGATCAGCACGTCCTTCCGCGTCTGTGGGTGGTGGTGGTGGTCGCCGGCGAGCACTGTGTCGATGGCGGCCCTTGCCCCGGCGGACGGCGATTCGGGCAGTCGTGGACCTCGTCGGAGATAGCTGCGAGGGTCAAATTGGAGTGGGGGTTAGTCTCCTAGTTGCTCGAGAGGGTTGCTGACGAGGTTAGGGCGCCGGAGACGGCCTCATCGGAGTGAATTGAGGTGGAGGCCGAGGCGGAACGAGGTGGCCGGAGTTGGGGAAGAAGGGCCCCTCGAGGCTCTTCCAGTGGCTAGGTGGGGTCTGGTGAGGTGGTGGAGTTGTGCGGGGGCGAGAGCAAACTCGGGGGGTGCTATTTATAGCCGGCCCGAGGCGGTTGCCGTGAACGGATAAGTCTGGCGAGTGATTACGGCGGCGCTGTGGCTGGACGGTCGGCTTAGGAGCTTGAGCATCATCTAGGTGAAGCAGTGGTGCCATTTCAGGGTCCAACTCAGCACGGGAGGGTTGGTTACAGCCTGTCCTCGACGGAACGGCCGCACGACACGTCGGTGGCAGAGAATGCGCTCTGCGCGTGCCAGGCCACGGCAACGGTGCTTCATGCGTGCGCTGGCAAGGAGGTGGCCACGCGGAGCTCTCAGGAGGTGTGCGCGGCGCCGAACGGCGTTCTGCCGCGATGTTGTCCCCTGTCGGCCGTTACAGTGGTTCTGCCGCCGCGGGACACGCCGGCACAGGCGGGCCAGGGCGCCACCGACGCCAGGAAGGCGCCAAGCGCGTGTGTGGTGCTCCGGACAAGAGGGAGGTTCTGCGAGCATCGAGCCAAATGCACAGTGGGCATGTGACTGAAGTTCTGACGGAGAAACGACACTGAAACTGAATTTTTACTGAAGATGAATAGAAATGGTGCATGCCAGGTGTTAGACAGAATGATCTAGGCATGTAGGGATTTTTCCTTGATCTGATTTTTGGTGGAGAGGTCTCTCATTGCAACTAGAGGTGGCCTGAATTTTGGTGGAATTTTTGGAGGAGTGGAGATATGGATTTCACCAAATTTGGCAAATCTGGTCCAAACTTACGGAGAGTGAAATTTGAAATTTTTGAAAAGAAGAAGAGTAGATCTTTATGGTTCTAGGTTGTGGGTACTAAGGACTATCCAGGGGAGTTGGTTTGTGATCAAGAATCAAAGGCATTAGGGTACTTGCTTTGTAAATCACCTAGGCTCGAAAGAAAGGACAGAATTATTTTGGAAAAAGAAATAATTGGAATAAATTCCAAAAATGGATTTTATTAGTTTGGACAGAATGTTTGGGTTGTACCAAAGTGGGAGGAGGGGTTTTGGGGAAGTTTTACCATAAGAGGCATGGTAAACAGGAATGGATCAAAATCAAATAAAAGCCCAAAAATCAAAAAGGTTTTCTTTTTAGTAGAAACTAAATCCAAGAAAATATTTTTGAGAGGGCAAACTTAGAAGAGGGTTTTTAAGAAGGGTTTAAATGACCTTCTTCAAACCAAGCAAGGCTCTTTCTGAAAACAAAAACCACAAAAATTTTGGAGTGTCACACCCTCCCTCCCCCCAATCTACAATCAACAGCTCACACGTTTCACATTACGTTAATTACGTAACTGGGATTACGTAGGTGTAGCATTACTCGTCCTAAAAAATCCAACTAGGCCAACCTCCCAGCATATCGCGCGGGAAAAGACCCGGCCGCGGCGTTTTAGTAGTAGTATCGATGGATCGCGCGAAGCAACAATTTTTTTTTGAGGGGGTGAAGCACCTAGTTTTTTTTTGAGGAAAAAAGGCGGTACACTCACAGCACTCCTGTCGCACTCACGCGCTTCGGTTTGCCTCTTCACTGACACGTGGGACTGCACTTGGAGAAACCGACCATGCGCAAAACTCCC